>NC_090250.1:43840895-44130895 GCF_037325665.1 Littorina saxatilis
GAGTGGCACAGTGGTTAGAGCGCTTGCCTCTTATTCTGGAGGTCGTGGGTTCGAATACAAACACACGATTTTTCCGAGCGCTCTCCGGCTGAAAATGGGTACCTGACGACAGACATACAGGGCAACAGACATATCGGGATACGAATATGGTTTGTGTCTGATTATTTGAGTTTTCATCTCTGTTCACAGTTTCTTTGCTTGTTTCTTTCTTTGTTCCAATCATTGTCTCTTTCTTTTTCGCTTCCTTTCTTTCTGTGTGTGATTGCTTGTTTGCTTGTCGTTCGTTTGCTTACTTGCTTGTTTGCTTTTGTTCGTGATTGCTCGCTAAGTTGTCCATGATGGTGGATGTGTGTTAACCTAACTTGGTTTCGGAGAGCTGAAGCGGAAATAAATTATATACGATGTACGCAGCGTTACATCGTATATTATGCATGACACATCAAGCGTCCAAAGTAAAAAGCACTTTCAATGATGCATGTAAAAACACATTCCTCATACGAAAATCCCCACATACCCAAACATAAATATGAAATATGTATATGTATGCAATTAGTGCGATGGAACTATTTGGCAACACACTAAGTCTGACAGTTTATCCAATACTTACGCAATGTTTTGTGTTTCTTTATGTGTTTGTTTGTTTGTTCGTTGGAATTTTTTTTGAATTAAAGGAATGTGTTCCCGTTTGAAGCGCCCTTTTCACTCAAATGTACACAAATAGTACGCATTCTGAGTTGGATTTATCACGACTTTAATCATTTCTATATAGCACAGTAACTTGCTGTACTCAAGAACAATAACACGAACTTAAGTTCTACACCCTAAGAAAAAAATATTGTCAAATGAGTCTTGATCGAAATACCCAGTGTGAATAATATTTGATTCATGGGTTTTAAATCTGAAGTCACGAGCTAGAACTTCCAATCATCAGTCATGCCAAGCCTGTTGAATACACCACTGCAGCAAATGCCCAAAAACAAAATGGAGGCAGCGTCGGTTTCCAATCTTTTAAAGGGGGTGGGGTGGGGGAGGAGGGGGTTGGGGGGGGGACAAGGTTCAAAGGGCCGTCTATTGCATACGGTGTCTCCCTCACTGTTCCGGCAAATGTGCTTAAACGCGATATACCCGGTTGACGGAATTGCATGTTTCGCTGCACTTCAGTTCCAGCATACATTATTAATGCCTGATTTATTTTCCCATCATTCCCTGGTTGCGTGCGCAGACCGGAAGGTTAACAGAGGAGAAAATTATTGTTTTGTATGGACCTCCCCTTACTCAGCACATTTGATGATTATTGCTGTTCCTGCACAAGTTCCGCTTACTCAGTAGTGCGATATATTGGTTTAGGGGGGGGGGGGTGCGTAAGTATGAGCGAGAGAGAGAGTGTACGTGTGTTGGAGATGGGGGACTACGTGCGTGCGTGCGTATGTATGTGGGTGCGTGCGTACGTGCGTACGGGCGTTCGTGTGTGTGTGTGTGTGTGTGTGTGTGTGTGTGTGTGTGTCAGTATTTGTGTGTGTGTGTGTGTGTATGTGTGTGTGTGTGTGTGTGTGTGTGTGTGTGTGTGTATGTCTGTTTTTGTATCTTTCTGTCTGTCTGTCTTTCTGCATCAGTATGCACCTGCTTTTCCGATTTCACCGTGGGCATGTAACATGCGTGCATGCACACAATGAACACAATAAGACTTCACGATAGCGGCTGCGTGAAGCATCCTTTGCTCTGTCAATAAAATTTGCAAAACATGTGTCACCAAGTAAACTAACTCCTCTTGTGCACGCGACGGGCTTCCCAATCGTGATATGCCCACCCTGGAGAAATTCCGGAGTACATGTAGTTCAAGATGTTTGTTCCCCTTTAGATTTCTCCTGAGGGGCAGGTTATACTTGCGCAATGTGAGCGGCACAGACGACGCACTGCAGATAATTCTAGCCCGCTACACGTTGCGTGAAAAGAAAACAGCCCAATCCCTATCGCAGCATCAATAATATGCTGTGTGTCGTCTGTGCCGCTGACTCTGCGCAGGTATATTCTGCCCTTAAACAGCTTCCTGATGCTATGCTTCTTGCGTGAAAAGTTACGAGTCTAAGAATCGAAGCACGACGTCGTTCGTGATCAGTAAACTTGAGGAAGACGTGCGTCCGTTAAGAACAATGAGCGGAAGAAAATGCGATTTTTGCTTACCGACTCAAAAATGTGTTGGGGTTTGTTTTTTTGTTTTTTCAGATTTTCTTCACCCTACTGGCAATCAAGAAAAGAAATCCTTTGATCATGACACCATAACATTGCCTCAACCCTATCAAAAGTAAAACCGAATCAGTTTATCACAGCTTAAGGGCTAAAAACTATATTGAGCGCAATTGATTTTCAACCATAAAACGCGAACGCAAAAGCCCTTCTACCGCAAAATGCAGTTCAGTTTAACCCTAACCCTAGATACAAAGATAGACAAACACTTTAACGATAGACAGACTTCGTGACGTTTTAAAAATACTGCCCTTATTACTCTACCCATTCTGACATTTATGCAATGTACGTACTCGTTATCATACCACAGTCTCATGTTGTCACAAAGGCCTTATTCTATAGTTGGTTCTTTTTAGGGGGACTGGCCATTTACGCTGAGTAAAGACTGCTAACATTTCATGCACAATGGTGTTCTTTCTCCTTTCTGTAAACAGTCTCCTGAAATTCCTATTTTTGTTTTGTTTATTTGTTTTCTTAACGCCCAGCCGACCACGAAGGGCCATATCAGGGCGGTGCTGCTTTGACATATAACGTGCGCCACACACAAGACAGACGTCGCAGCACAGGCTTCATGTCTCACCCAGTCACATTATTCTGACACCGGTGTAGCAGCCTATTTTGAAGCAGCCCAGTTTGACCGGGAGGTCATTCTGGGTTAGTCAGTTTTGACCCTCACTAGTCAATTTTGACCCCCCCCCCCCCCCCCCTAGTCAATTTTGACCCCCCCTGCAAACTTCAAGAATGAGTACATTAAAGACCTTTAGAAACAATATTTATGCATATATGTATATAACTACATATATCTAAGGTTTCCCCCCCCCCCCTTCAAACTTCAAGAATAAGTACATTAACTTTCTAAAACGAAATAAATGTAAATGTGGACAATATTTGTCAGAAAAAAGATATTACAAGAAAAAAAGAAAAAAACTTTTAAAAAAATTTAAAAAAAGTTTCCACACTTCCCTTCCAACTTCAAGACTAAGTACACGAGGACCTCTCAAAACAAAACATACGCATGTATGTATGCATCTATGCATCTCCCCAGGTTAGGGGGGGGGGGGATCAAAATCAGCTAGCCCAGAATGACCCCCCTTCAAAACTGACTAGGCCAGTCAGTTTTGACCTCCCCTTCAAACTTCAAGAATATGTACTTAAGGACCTTTTAAAACGAAATATATGTATATGTGCACACTATTTGTTGGATAAATGATTTTTTTTTAAATCGGAAAAAAATCGGAAAAAAATTACTTAAAATTAAAAAAAAAATAAAAAAAGGTTTCGACGCTTCCCTTCAAACTTCAAGAATAAGTACACAAAGTCCTTTTAAAACAAAATGTACGCATATATGTATGAATCTCAGCATCCCCATAAGACTAGGAGGGGGGGGGGCAGTCATTCTGGGCTAGCCCAGAATGGCCTCCCGTCAAAATCAGCCAGTTTTGACCTCCACTTCAAACTTCAAGAATAAGTACTTTAGGACCTTTTAAAACGAAATATATGTATAAGTGCACACTATTTGTTGGATAAATGGGTTTTTTTCTGAATGGAAAAAAAGATCGAAAATAAACGTACTTTAAAAAAATACAAAATAAAAAGTTTCCACGCTTCCCTTCAAACTTCAAGAATAAGTACACTAGGTCCTTTTAAAACGACAAGTACCCATATATGTATGCATCTATGCATCCCCACAATTTTTTTTTTTTTTGGGGGGGGGCAGTCATTCTGGGCTAGCCCAGAATGACCTCCCGTCAAAATCAGCTAGCCCAGAATGACTGGCCCCCCCCCCCCCCAACTTATGGGGATGCATATATATGCATACAATTATGCGTACATTTCGTTTTAAAAGGACCTAGTGTAGCCTACTTATTCTTGAAGTTTGAAGGGATCGAAGCGTCGAAACTTTTTTTTTTTTTAAGTTGTTTTTCGAGGTTTTTTTTTTAAATCATTTATTAAACAAATAGTGTGCACATATACATATATTTTGTTTTAAAAGGTCCTAAAGTACTTATTCTTGAAGTTTGAAGTGGAGGTTGAACCTGACTGGCCAAGTCAGTTTTGACCGGGGGGTCATTCTGGGCTAGCTGATTTTGACGGGAATGACTGCCCCCCAAACAAACTTGTGGGGATGCATAGATGCATACATATATGCGTACATTTCATTTTGAAAGGTCCTAGTGTATTTATTCTTGAAGTATGAAGGGAAGCGTCGATTTATTTTTTTTTATGTAAGTTTTTTTTCGTTTTTTTTCTCGATTTAAAAAAAATCATTTTTGCAACAAATAGTGTGCACATATACATATATTTCGTTTTAAAAGGTCCAAAAGTATTTATTCTTGAAGTTTAAAGGGGGGGTCAAAACTTACTGGCCTGGGCTAGCTGATTTTGACGGGAGGTCATTCTGGGCTAGCCCAGAATGACGGCCCCCCAAAAAAACTTGTGGGGATGCATAGATGCATACATATATGCGTACATGTCGTTTTAAAAGGTCCTAGTGTACCTATTCTTGAAGTTTGAAGGGAAGCGTCGAAACTTTTTTTTTTTTTAATTCTTTTTAAAATAAGTTTTTTTCCGATTTTTTTTCGATTTTTTTCAAAATAATTTTTCCAACAAATAGTGTGCACATATACATATATTTCGTTTTAAAAGGTCCTAAAGTACTTATTCTTGAAGTTTGAAAGGGAGGTCAAAACTGACTGGCCTAGTCAGTTTTGACTGGGGGTCATTCTGGGCTAGCTGATTTTGACGGGAGGTCATTCTAGGCTAGCCCAGAATGACTGCCCCTCCACCAAAAAACTTGTGGGGATGCATAGATGCATACATATATGCGTAAATTTCGTTTTAAAAGGTCCTAGTGTATTTATTCTTGAAGTTTGAAGGGGAGGTCAAAACTGACTGGCCTAGTCAGTTTTGACGGGGGGTCATTCTGGGCTAGCTGATTTTGACGGGAGGTCATTTTGGGCCAGTCCATGAACGAAGAAGATGTAAAAGAAGAAGAAACACTTTAAGCCGAAAAGAGAGGCTGCATCTATATAAAAAAATAATTAAAAAAATATTTACATTTTTTTTAAAAACGACGAAAATTACATAAATTATTAGAGATCATGCCGATACAAAACTCGCTTACTAGATGTAGCCGACATGAGTTCAAGAAATATCCACTTACACCAAAAAGTATTAATAATAAGCAAAGATGTCATTTACGTCTACTTTGCGAGCTGAATCTGGGCAACAAATAGACAAATTCGTAAAAAAAAAAAAAAAGTCAGGTTTCTATGGGTTGTGGGAGAGTGACCTTTCAATGCTAAAGCTCGTAGCTGCTGAAGGGACATTAAAACCCAAAAACCAACCAACCAACATAAAGCTCGTACACACGTGCTCGTTTTTACTAGCGAGGGGTGTGTCGGCGGAACCACGTGGAAACACGCACATGTTTGGGACACAACCCTGGCTACTGATTGGCCCCTACAGTGTGTGAACGAGGGTTTGCAAGAACAGGTTTCTCTTCCACAACCCATACACAAGTGACGGAGTTATTTCCAAAAATCGTCTATTCCCACAAAACCCTTCGAACGTATGGGAACTCGTAATTCTTACTACAAATCCTATTTCTATTTAAATATTCAGTGAATTGCTCAATAATTATGTTTGAAGACACACACACACACACACACACACACACACACACACACACACACACACACACACACACACACACACACACACACACATTACACAAACAAACACAGAAACAGACACACACCGACACACACGCACACAAACATTGGTGCGGATTAATTAAAATACTCATCAAATTCTTCAGCTAGATATCACGTAATAAGAATCCAACGTCGGGCTGTACTTTACCACTGTTTTTATCGTTAAAATCAGTCATTTAGCTTGTTATTGTGCTACCCTGACAGGTCCTGTGGGGGGAGAAATATCAGATTAACCAAATTCTGCTCCTCCAAAAAATGCATGTGACATCTGTTATTTTTCCTAACGAGTATATATGGGTCAAGGATCAAAAGAACCAAGGCCAACCCTTGTTTGATGAACCAAACGTACATCTCACTCACACACGGCCAAGAAACTCGAAGGAGACCGAATCACTGTGGGAGAAAAGCGGTAAAAAAAAATAAGCTGAGGGCAAATCATGTTCTTCTCATTGCAAGCCGCTGATTCTTTCAAACCAGCATGAATCAGAACTAAGCAGTTGGTTGACATCTAGCGAGGCCAACTGGGTCTCATCACAAACGTATCCAGTAATATTGTCTGGGCATTACAGTCGGTTTATTCCTGGCCGTCTCTTTGATTCCAGCCATCACAGACTTGTCCTGAATTGCCCCTCTCAGAACTCTGCATGCGCCACAGGAAACTGATAGAAGACCGATCCCCAAACGTCCTCATCGAGACAAAGGCTACAATCATCGTTCTTGCGTTCGCTAGAAAACTCTCACAAGTTGCATCTTTAAGAAGAATATTTTGAGCACCGCAAGTGTTGCTTTTATTCATTTATTTATTTCGATTTTTTTGGACAGTTCTCTTTGGGGTTGGCGCCTTTATCAGATTTGTTAGCTGAAATGTGTTAACAAATATCACGTGATTTGTTATTTGTTGCCGTGTTCAAAGACAGGAGGAGAGAGAAACTTACAAGTCGATGTTCGCTCCAAAAACGTGATTCGGCTTCAGTAGGGGCAAGATGACAAGCTTTTTCAGATCTTCAAAACTCAGCGTAGATTCATCGCTTCCCATCAAGCGTTTCTGGGCACGAAATGCTTCAGGGCGCCTGCACTGGGTTAACATCCCGTTGTCGCTTTTATAAATACACGTTTGACGAAGTTGTACTTTACTTTCTATGAAACCATTGCTGATTAAAGTGTTCAAATGTTCATTAAAAAAAAGACCGAGGGTAATATGTGGATGCTGAAACAGTGTGAACAAAAACCAAGCACGTGCTCAATTATCATTTGAATAAGTGTTCCTGTACTAAGAATAGAACCTATAAAAACAATGCTACACTTCTCGTTTGGTAATAGGTTTACTGAATATTCGGTGCGACTGAAATCGATCTGTTCATACAACGTTTGAGTGTAAAATATGTATTCATGTAGATATAGTGTCCGCGCATCAAAGCCAAACTTTGCAAATGCAGCCTCGGGGACTCACTTCGACCGCAGTTGCTCGATGCTATTATAGTACGAGAGCGCGTATTAATTGTGGCCGTACCCATGCCCGCAGTTTTCTGACGATTAAGTTAATCGAAATTCAGTTCTTATTTTGTAACGCCTTCACTAAGCGTGCTCAAAATGTAGGAACGATATTATTATATGACAGCTTGGTTTTAGATGTTTGTGAAGCTGAATGATGCATAACAATGAACTCGTTTGTGGACAGCTATCAATATTTTGTCAGTGTGGCGTTCAGGAGAGTAGGTGTGTGACAACTGTATGTCATTACCCAATGCCCTTTTCACAGTCTGGAGAGCTCCAGGGGGTCTGTGGATTTAATAACAATGACATTTTGGAATATGTAAATTTGTCATTTTGGGTCGGGTGAGTGGGTGGTGTGGTGTTTATACGCAGTGCGGTGTGTGTGTGTGTGTGTGTGTGTGTGTGTATGTGTGTATGTGTGTGTGTGTGTGCCAACGTGCGTGCGTGTATGATTGCGTGCGTGCGCGTGCGTGCGTGCGTGCGCGTGCGTGCGCGTGCGTGCGCGTGCGTGCGTGTGTGTGTGTGTGTCTCAGAGAAGGAAACGAATTGATACTCCATTGCATTAGGTTGTTTCACGAACAATTTTTTGTTGTGGCGCTTGTAATGTATTAACTTGACCTTGTTTAAGACACACACGCCATTGCATGATTCATTACTACATTTTTCACAGGCATGATAAATAATGTAATCAATATCAACAGTATAGCTGAATACATTTTGCCATGCAGCACCCAAAGCCTTCATTCTGATTGCTGTAGGCATGCAAGCCCTCAATTCTCTGTTTCACAAATGTGACCCTCCACCACAGAATGAGTCGCTGGTCACCTTTGCAGATTTTCATATTTTTACTTTTTCCTAAAGAGTTTTTTATGCTCTATCCAGTGGTAAAAACCGTTTTAGAAAAGAGCAAAAACTGTTTGAGTTATAAGCCTGTGACTTAGGTGACCCTCACACTGTTACCAGACTTGTATTAAGCCTAGCGCAGAACCGCGCGAGGTGACAGGCGACTCATTTCGTGGTGGAGCAGGGGCGGATCAGTTGCTTTGTAAGGGGGGGGGGCACTTTGAATCGAAAGTGAATGTGATGGGCGCAAAGCGCCCGAATTTGCTAGGGGGGTCCGGGGGCATGCCCCCCCGGAAACATTTTTTGCCCAAAGAAGCAAAATGGTGCCATCTGGTGCCATTTGAACTTAGAAATGGTCATAGAATCAGCATAGAAAAACCTTTTTTTTTCTTCTTCTTTTTTTTTTTTTTTTTTTTTCGGTGGGGGGGGGGGGGCACGTGCCCCCTGTGCCCCCCCCCCCTCGTCCGCCCCTGTGGAGGGTCACAAATGTAAGCAATGTGTTGCTGTTGTGCAAAACCTATCATTCCAAGTCCCTTTAGTACCTAACGTTTTAAACGTATTAAACATGTTTCTTTAGGGAAGCTCCTTTAACAACAGATTCATACGCGACTGGCGCGCAACTTTCTTTTCGTCAAACACTCAAAATGTCAGTCAAGATGCGGAAGCAAGGTCAAGGCATGTAACAGAGAGAAAAACAGAAGAAGACAAAAACGGCCTGCACACAGAATGTGGGTTTGAACCGCGAGAATGAGCTGCATTCACAAAACCTCGGCTTTGGGCCTAAAACCCTTCAGCGCTTGTTTCAGGACAAACATGGCATCCCAAATCGAACGGCAATCGCTTCTTGGGCTCTAAAGCTCCCGATTTCATTTGCAGACCGCGAAAGAGAAGAAAGGGGGAAAATAAAATCGACATTCCTGACCGACCCGTGAACACTCAATTATGAAGTCTCAGCCACTCCGCCACCCACGCCTACACTTCTTTTCTCTGCACAGCCGTCTACTACTGCTGACGTGGTCGAGTTCGTACAGTTTCCTTCACGATGACACACCAACAAATGCAAGCAGGAAATGAAACTGGGAGAAGTAAAGGGTGGTGCGGGAACATAAAACCAGCTTCAAGTACAACTAGACAAGCCCTGACATGTAACCTTACAAGGGACGAGAAACAGAGGCCGACCGAGACACACCAGGACTGAGGGGCACGAAGCGAAAGTGGGTCAAACCCAAACGGGAGAGAACAAACCGAGGGGCCTGATTCGTTGAAATCACAACAACTCTCAATTTCAACTAAGCCAACGCCGCGGCTGACTCCTATCCGGTTGGTTTGTTTGTTTGTTTGTTCGTTCATAGGCTGAAACTCCCACGGCTTTTACGTGTATGGCCGTTTTTACCCCGCCATTTAGGCAGCCATACGCCGTTTTCGGAGGAAGCATGCTGGGTATTTTCGTGTTTCTATAACCCACCGAACTCTGACATGGATTACAGGATCTTTTTCGTGCGCACTTGGTCTTGTGCTTGCGTGTACACACGGGGGTGTTCGGACACCGAGGAGAGTCTGCACACAAAGTTGACTCTGAGAAATAAATCTCTGGCCGAACATGGGGACGAACTCACGCTGACAGCGGCCAACTGAATACAAATCCAGCGCGCTACCGACTGAGCTACATCCCCGCCCAACACCGCGGCTGACTCCTATCCGGTTGGTAACTTTGTCGTGCACCTCGGCACTGGCGACTGAACCTCCAGGGAGACACCAAGAAGACGGGCCTGCCCAGGGCTGAGCCACACGAAGCATTACTGGGTGGGAGCAAGCCGCGGGGTCTGATTAGTTGAAATCACAACAAATCTCAATTTCATCCAATCCGACCCCGCGACTGCGTACAACCCATTTGGGTGACACCAACTTCCGCTTCATGCAACTCAGCCGTGGAGCCACAAGGAGGCAGGAGCACCGGGCAGAAGACTGTGGATGTCTCTGATCGACCGCCTATACCCCAGGAGCGGTGATAGGCCTAAGTAATTACAAAAGTTAAGTTTTCTACGAAGAGCAAAATACATGTACATTGAGAAAGAAAACTTAGTTTTCTGTAGTGAGAAGTCCATCTGTCAGCACCAAAACACATGTATTGTCGTTGACATAGACAGCTTTGTTGTCTGAAGTGAGAAGTTCGTCTGTCAGCTACTGTGACACTCTCCCTCTCAAAACGTTGCGTGCCTGAGGCCGAAGCTGATCAATTCTGATCTACATGTATCACATTCAATGAACTTAGCTGTACAATTGCGACCCCTTCTGTACCACTATTGGGTCGTGCTGTGCGACCACCAGTGTGTGGTGATGAACACTTGACCAGGGGTGATCGGCCCTCCTGGAAAACGGTAGGAGCCAATCACGATTGGCAGATATCAATAATAGCACGCAGCGTAGCGGTCGAACTGCACTATACACACAGGCTATACAATTCATCATGTGGGCTTCTGTTATTTCTCCGATCGCAGGGTGAAAGGTTAAACGATGCTGGATGGCAAGGGGAAAAATGAGACTGTCACAGCTCATTGTCGGGTTTTATTCAGACATGAAATTAGTATCTACAACATTGTCACAATTGCATGGTCACATTTTAATGACGCTAATCGCTGGTATTGAGAGGCAGTATTTTCTTTTCAATGATTCTGTGTTTAGTCTTGATATGCGAATGATCCAACTGGAGAGCAATGACAGAATAACCTCCACTCGCATCGCGCTGGTGTAATGAAGGTTGTTTTTCAATAATTGTTCTATCATTTCTTTTAACTTATATATATATATATAAGGCCCAAAACGAATAAAATGTTTGTTTCCGATGACAATTAAGGCCCTGAAATTTGAGTCGGTAGGTCGGTTATGACCAAACTTCAGCATTAGACAGGCAGGGCAAAAGGATCGATAAAAAAATTAAATTTTGGGTTGCAGAAAAGCAACCAAATGATTATTTCCGACTGTCTTACTAGTTACAGTACGTCTTACGGAGGTGTCAGGCCATAACCAAATTTAAGTAAAGACTTAAATTCTTTTACATGGGGTTTTTTTCGGTTTTTTTTTCATTGATGTTTATTTATTTGTTATTACATGTATTTGCTCAGGGGCAAATGACGTTTTACTGGCCGGGAATAGTACGAGCTGTGTCCCCTTCATGTCGAAGAAGAGTAACTTTTCTTGTAAAGTATGAAAAACCGAGTTTTGACATTCTTAATTTTTAACATAGAGGGGGAATCGAAACGAGGGTCGTGGTGTATGTGTGTGTGTGTGTGTGTGTGTGTGTGTGTGTGTGTGTGTGTGTGTGTGTGTGTGTGCGTTCGTGCGTGTGTGTAGAGCGATTCAGACCAAACTACTGGACCGATCTTTATGAAATTTTACATGAGAGTTCCTGGGATTGATATCCCCGAACGTTTTTTTCTTTTTTTTGATAAATGTCTTTGATGACGTCATATCCGGCTTTTCGTGAAAGTTGAGGCGGCACTGTCACGCTCTCATTTTTCAACCAAATTGGTTGAAATTTTGGTCAAGTAATCTTTGACGAAGCCCGGACTTCGGTATTGCATTTCAGCTTGGTGGCTTAAAAATTAATTAATGACTTTGGTCCTTAAAAATCGGAAAATTGTACCAATTTTTTTTTTTTATAAAACGATTCATATTTACGTTCATCTTACTCTCCATCATTTTTTTATTCCAAAAACATATAAATATGTTATATTTGGATTAAAAACAAGCTCTGACAATTAAAAATATAAAAATTATTATCAAAATTAAATTGTCGAAATCAATTTAAAAACACTTTCATCTTATTCCTTGTCGGTTCCTAATTCCAAAAACATATAGATATGATATGTTTGGATTAAAAACACGCTCAGAAAGTTAAAACGAAGAGAGGTACAGAAAAGCGTGCTATCCTTCTCAGCGCAACTACTACCCCGCTCTTCTTGTCAATTTCACTGCCTTTGCCATGAGCGGTGGACTGACGATGCTACGAGTATACGGTCTTGCTGAAAAATTGCATTGCGTTCAGTTTCATTTTGTGAGTTCTACAGCTACTTGACTAAATGTTGTATTTTCGCCTTACGCGACTTGTTTTTGTTTCCCCTCCATATTTTTTCAAACCTTGTTCGTTCAGTGTTGCGTCTGCTTTTTGTTACATTTAGTCAAGTTTTGACTAAATGTTTTAACATAGAGGGGGAATCGAGACGAGGGTCGTGGTGTATGTGTGTGTGTGTGTGTGTGTGTGTGTGTGTGTGTGTGTGTGTGTGTGTGTGTGTGTGTGTGTGTGTGTGTGTGTGTGTGTGTGTGTGTGTGTGTGTGTGTCTGTCTGTCTGTGCGTGTGTGTGTAGAGCGATTCAGACCAAACTACTGGACCGATCTTTATGAAATTTTACATGAGAGTTCCTGGGTATGATATCCCCGGATGTTGTTTTCTTTTTTCGATAAATACCTTTGATGACGTCATATCCGGCTTTTTGTAAAAGTTGAGGCGGCACTGTCACACCCTCATTTTTCAATCAAATTGATTGAAATTTTGGCTAAGCAATCTTCGACAAAGGCCGGACTTCGGTATTGCATTTCAGCTTGGTGGCTTAAAAATTGATTAATGACTTTGGTCATTAAAAATCTGAAAATTGTAAAAAAAAATATATATATTATAAAACGATCCAAATTTACGTTCATCTTATTCTTCATCATTTTCTGATTCCAAAAACATAGAGATATGTTATATTTGGATTAATAACAAGCTGTGAAAATTAAAATTATAAAAATTATGATTAAAATTAAATTTCCGAAATCGTTTTAAAAACTATTTCATCTTATTCCTTGTCGGTTCCTGATTCCAAAAACATATAGATATGATATGTTTGGATTAAAAACACGCTCAAAAAGTTAAAACGAAGAGAGGTACAGTAAAGCGTGCTATGAAGCACAACGCAACCGCTACAGCGCCAAACAGGCTCGTCACTTTCACTGCCGTTTGCACTAGCGGCGGACTACGTTCAGTTTCATTCTGTGAGTTCCACAGCTTGACTAAATGTAGTAATTTCGCCTTACGCGACTTGTTGCCTTTTGTGTTTGTTTGTTCCTGATGTGAAGCTTACGTAGGCGAAAATTCGTACTGTCTTGTGCTGTTCTTTTGTCGGTGAGTACAAATATCTTTTGTTTTTTTAACTTTCTTAATTAATGTTTTTGAAGGTTCAAAAACGTTCTAGGGTCGGGTGAAAAATAGGGTCGGTCGGGGAATTGAAAACATTGAATTTTTATCAAATAACCAAAGGGAAGTAATCGCTCTTTATGCATACGACATGTGTAATAGAGTAAGCGAGAGTTGTACGGAACCTTTCTCCTGGCACCTGACAGAACAACAAGCATTGAAATGAACAAGCGACTTTCATCCTCAAATTTCATTGAATTTTTAGTTTTTGTCGAAAAGGAAATTCGTTAAACGCTCTTAAGAACTATGGGATTGCCAGCTGCTATCCTTTTAAAACTGTTTAATGATGCCGAACAAAATACACTCGTGGGCCACTGAGATGTATCATATATATGTAACAATCATGCATAGGGCTTATAACTATCGTCTCCATTCTTCCATTTTTCAATTCACAAAAGCACATTAACATTATCAGACATTTGTCGGAAGATTCCCAACGCATACATTATAGGCCAAATCCACTTAAAAAGTTAACAAAAACAGTTGCCCCGCTGGAGCCCTTGCATTGGCTAAATCAAACTTTAAGCTCTTAAAATGTAGCCCACACGGAGGCCCTTGTCTGTTGTTTGTGCAACATCCAAGGGCAAACGCCACTCTATGTTCAAAATGAATTTCACACTTCATTCCGTAGTCTCTCGTGACTGACAATTCCACCACCAAACCATCCATCACTACCCAGTGGCGTAGGAACCGGGAGTTGAGGGTATTATGAAAGATATGGTCCGTTCATACTTGGTGTTTGCAATTGTTTGTGCAACATCCAAAGGAAAACGTCACTGTGTGTTCAAAATGAATTTTACACTTGATTCCGTAGTCTCTCGTGACTGACAATTCCACCACCAAACCATCCATCACTACCCAGTGGCGTGGGAACCAGGAGTGGATGGGACTGAAAAGATATGGCCTGTTCATACATGTACTTGTTTTTACACATGGGCCCTTATCCATTCTTTGTGCAACTTGATGATGATAATTAGTTTTAACGTCCTCTTAGGACCGATTGGCCTATCTTGGGACAGGTAGAGTTAATATGCTATATGGGGGGACAAAACACTGGACAGACATGCAAACAGAGAACACAAATGATCGTGTTATAGATCTGGAAGTCTGTTGTTGCGATATTTCAAACCTGTTCAACTTGCAATGCAAACGTCACTGTGTGTTCGAAGTGAATTTCACACTTCATTCGACACTCTCCGTACTGACATTCCCACCGTCCGACCATTCATCGGCTCCCTAAACTATTCGAATCAGAAGCTGGAGGAAAAACAACCAGAAATTCATGGACGGGGTCCCGCTACGCACTAAACCTGAAAAGAGCGGGTCCCGGGACGCACTACATATCCGTTATCATGCGTACCGTCGTAACGGTTTTCAGAAAATGTTCTGTACCGACGCAAATTTACGGAGTTAATCTGACGAGACGATCATAATGGTGTTGTTGTTGTTTTTGTTGGCCAAACCTACTCGGTGTATCCTTCTACATGCCTGCCAGTTCTCTTCCTCAACCGACCGCCGCCCTTAGCCCCCTTCCCCATCCCAACCCCTCCTTCTTTGTCCATTCAGTATCGCCGTTTGTTTGTTCGTTCATGGGGTGAAACTCCCACGGCTTTTACGTGTATGACCGTTTTTACCCCGCCATTTAGGTAGCCATACGCCGCTTTCGGAGGAAGCATGCTGGGTATTTTCGTGTTTCTATAACCCACCGAACTCTGACATGGATTACAGGATCTTTTTCGTGCGCACTTGGTCTTGTGCTTGCGTGTACACACGGGGGTGTTCGGACACCGAGGAGAGTCTGCACACAAAGTTGACTCAGAAATAAATCTCTCGCCGAACGTGGGGACGAACTCACGCTGACAGCGGCCAACTGGATACAAATCCAGCGCGCTACCGACTGAGCTACATCCCCGCCCCGTATCGCCGTCAAACAACTGAAAAAGCTTGACGGACGCCCATGGCAAAAACTGTCTGAAGCAAGGACTCGGAGGAAAAGGGGTGGAGATGGAAAGGATGAGAGGGGTAGGGGAGATGACGGAGGGAGGTTACAAAAGATGGTGGCGCTCAACTGCCAAATTTTCTTTACATTAACTCCCTGCGCGGATCAGACATTCTAAACCGTCGGAGGCGGAAGCAGTTTACACAAGAACTTGAGCACGGATGAAAAATGGCCGGCTCTGTGATGATTCGTCTCACGCCATTTTCTAGACGTGGGGGGAGAAAAGGTCTCCTCGTGACTTAGGTGGCAAACTTTCATTGGGTGAACGTGCGTGACGTCGGTTTACACTGGTTTCAATTTGATTCGGGAAGTTGAGCCTGCTTCGATCACTCGTGCCATAGTCAATAAATATTTTAATTAGTAGATTGTCATCTATACACCGTCATTTCATGCAAACGCTTTTTTTTTTTTTTTTTTTTTTTTGAGGGTCAATGTACCGACGAGTAGTGACTGAAGAGACTGAACATTTACACCGAATTATATTAATGCCTAAGCTGAACATCATCATCATCTTCGTTATTATTGTCGTTGTCATCGTCACGTATTGCCATCATCACCGCCAAAAACAAAAATAATCCAGCTTACCAAGTTTCAAAGCCTGTCGTTTTGTTCCAATGCATCTATTTTGTGATCAATATTGTTTGGAATTTTACACGATTACTTCATCACAGCCTTTTCACAAGGAGACATGTGCAAATGTGTGCCAAGAACGTTGCAGTGGCATTGTTCGTAATGTGTGTGCGACCTTTTGGCAGAGGACTCAATCAATTATGATTTAATCCCTTCGTTGAAACAATCAATCAATCAATGAGTCTTATATCGCGCATATTCCGTGGGTACAGTTCTAGGCGCTCTGCAGTGATGCCGTGTGAGATGAAATTTTATACGGCCAGTAGATTGCAGCCATTTCGGCGCATATTTACCTTTCACGGCCTATTATTCCAAGTCACACGGGTATAGGTGGACAATTATTAACTGTGCCTAAGCAATTTTGCCAGGAAAGACCCTTTTGTCAATCGTGGGATCTTTAACGTGCACACCCAATGTAGTGTACACGGGGGTAGGTTCGGACACCGAAGAGAGTCTGCACACAAAGTTGACTCTGTGAAATAAATTTCCGCCGAACCTGGGATCGAACTCACGCTGACAGCGGCCAACTGAATACAAATCCAGCGCGCTACCAACTGAGCTATATCCCCGCCCACGATCGTTTATTATATTTAATTCACAGTCACGCGCACACACAACCGCATGCATGCGGACATAATCACGCACGCGGAGACGTTATCATCTTCTTCTTCTTCTTCTTCTTCTTCTTCTTCTTCTTCTTCTTCTTCTTCTTCTTCTTCTTTTTCTTCTCACTTGTATATTTAGAATCGTTTTTAGTCATATGTGACCCTCCACCACGAAATGAGTCGCATGTCACCTTTGCATGATTTTCATATTTTTACATTTTCCTAAAGAGTTTTTTATGCTCTATCCAGTGGTGAAAACCGTTTTAGAAAAGAGCGAAAAATGTTTGAGTTATAAGCATGTGACTAAGGTGACCATCACACTGTTACCAGACACGCTCCGGACTTATATCAAGCCTAGCGCAGAACCGCGCGAGGTGACATGCGACTCATTTCGTGGTGGAGGGTCACATATTTCTTTGTTTGTTGTCTCTCTTCCGTTTTATTGCACAATCATTCCCTCTTTACTTCCCGAATAGTATTTGCCGTTCACTCCCACAAAACACACAACTTATCCATTCTTCGATGACGAGTTTGGTTGAGTGTGATCTTCGCTAGTATTTTCCATTCCGGTTGACAAGCAGTTGCCAAAATAGACAACGTTTCGCGGTTACATTATCCCAACTACGGATCACAAGCTCACATAAAATTCTAGTTCCCGGCTGTCTTTCATGGCTACTCAATAATGAATACCAGTGTGTTGTTATGTTTTAATTGTCAGTAAAAGACTTTTTCCTTCGCCAATTATGTTTCCCCCTAGTTATGGATTACACTGCTCGACAAAAGAACGTAAATATCTTGTTTGTGTCTCTCTTTCATGAACCCCGCGAACGAGAAGAAGATGAACCCCTCCTAATCAACCGTGTTTTTGTCAATGAGACTCTTCCCTGTTTCCAAATAATAATACCATTCCATATGCGTGACATATGTCTCGCTCCCTTCGCCGCTGTCTGTCAATGTACACAATGGCAAAAACACGGAACAGGTTCCACGTGCACAAATGTCAAAAAGCGGAACAGGTTCTTCGTAAAACCCTGCAGGCCAGGAGACACCTCGGGACAAGCAGTTCTTATATTAGACGTTAAATTGTTTTCGTGTTGGTCTCTCTGTTTACTGAGTATCAGATATCTTTCTTCCGCCTTCTGTTGTTGTTGTTGTTGTTGTTGTTTGTTGTAGTGGATGTGTTGCTATTGTTGTTTTTGTTTTTGTTTTTAGTATGCGTGTGGTGACAACGACAATGCCGACGACGACGCGTACGATACCAATGATGATGATGATGATGATGATGATGATGATGATGATGATGATGATGATGATGATGATGATGATGATGATGATGATGATGATGATGATGATGATGATGATGATGATGATGATGATGATGATGATGATGATGATGATGATGATGATGATGATGATGGTGATGATGATGGTGATGGTGATGATGATGATGATGATGTTATATGTGCGTGTGTGTGCACGCGCGCACGTGTGTTTGTGTGTAGAATGGTCGCCAGTTCAATCTGTTCACCAATTATTGTAAATATTTTAAAGCTTGCGTTTTCATAAGTACGTTCACATATCACTTTCTGTCATTTTACTTGATGTAAGCTTATACTACCACTGATGTCAACATTTTATCTGGATAAAACTCTCTTGACATCTATAATCTTGATTAGTCGCCCTACTCCCATACAAACAGGACATTTCACACAGGTGCCGTTTTTATGCTTTTTCACACTTTTTGTTCAACTCAAAAACCGAGTGAACCCAACGTTTTTGAGCCATCTAAAACACACTTTTGAAGAAACATTTCCATCAGACAGGCCTACAATACAATTTCTTTCTTACTTAACAACCACAATTGTTTCATTTGACAAAAAGTTAGAATCTCATGCCAATTACCTATTTTCCGTCCGCTTCATTAAAACTAAGTCTCTTACGCTGTGCGTTGTGCGCTAGACCTAACTTTTGAAATCTCTCTCTGTTTCGATTATTTTTGTAGACTAGACAGTCCATTACATACTGCAAGAAAAGCTTTTCGGGCGTAAAATGCCTTTTCTTCTGGTCACTTTGCTTCTTACGGGCAAGAAACGCTACGCAGAAAAGCTCCAATCAGTATAGGTTTGGGCAAGTCAATGCCAAGGTGACCAAGCGGCGGTGTCCAAACGATGTTGTCATAGACATCAATCAAGATGACCCCGCGGAATACCAAAACCCCCCTGAAACAATTAATCCGCGCGCTGGTCAGGACGCTGCGGTGCCTGGGGACATACAAAATACTCCGCCACCCTGGTTGGAACTATTTAGATTAGTGGTCAGCTGAAAAGACCTCTTCCTCTGGCAGGTAAGCTTACTGCTTTCGTTGTGGGCGTGCAGGTCCAGTCTTGGCCCAATGGCTAAGCGCTAAAGGGCTCCGGGAGAAATTTAAGTTTAACGCCCTCACGGCATAGCCATTGGGGGCATGTTCCCGGGATTTACCCCGACTTTAGATGAGATACACAACAAGTGTATGCGTGTTTAGGTGGTATCAGCCATCTGCACTTATGGCAGATTGACCGAGGTCTTTTACGTGCCACTGTGGTGACACGGGGTTGGGACATGGATACCGTCTGTGGGTCTGCACATAAAGTTGACCTGTCTTTGTCCCGGCCCGGATTCGAACCCGCGACCCTAGGATCCCGGGCCCCCGAATGGCTCCGGGACGAAACACAACGGACAAATGCAATCAAAATATTCGGTTTGTGTCATCTCTTCGTTGGTAATAAGTAATGAGGGAAAATACTGAAGGAAAGACGGAAAGGAAGAAGAGCTGTACTGTGTTTGCATCGTTAAGATTGTTTTCGTTGGCACTTTTGGTATGATTCTTTATATCTTGCCCGAAAAACAAGCGTGGAACAAGCCATTTTGGGGGGCGATTTTAAGACTTGTTAGGCGTTGACTACGGGACGAGGCACGCATACGAAAAAAAGAAAAGAATTTTCTGCGACGGTGTCAGCATTGGGAAT
The DNA here is from genome assembly GCF_037325665.1 of Littorina saxatilis. Lineage (NCBI taxonomy): Eukaryota > Metazoa > Mollusca > Gastropoda > Littorinimorpha > Littorinidae > Littorina > Littorina saxatilis. The sequence goes on from NC_090250.1 coordinate 43,860,665, forward strand.
TTCATTCAGCAGCACTAGCTTAACCTACCATAGATGTCGCTGGTCCTCGTCGTCCCTTGAAAAGAACGCGAAGGTCAAGGGTGATTATAACTAACACTGTCTCCGTTTGTCTGTCTCTGTCTGTCTGTCTGTCTGTCTGTCTGTCTGTCTGTCTGTCTGTCTGTCTGTCTGTCTGTCTGTCTGTCTGTCTGTGTCTTCTTCTTCTTCTGCGTACGTGGGCTGAAACTCCCACGTACACTCGTGTTTTTTGCACGAGTGGAATTTTACGTGTATGACCGTTTTTTACCCCGCCATTTAGGCAGCCATACGCCGTTTTCGGAGGAAAATCGTCTCTCTCCGTCCCTCTCTCCGTCTCTCTCTCTCTCTCTCTCTCTCTCTCTCTCTCTCTCTCTCTCTCTCTCTCTCTCTCTCTCTCTCTATATATATAATTGTGTGTCTATGCGTCCCCAGGACACACTGTAAGAAAAGGCGTAGCCTTAAATCTTAATCCTTGTTAAATAAAGTTCAATTCAATTCAATTCTCTCTCTCTCTCTCTCTCTCTCTCTCTCTCTCTCTCTCTCTCTCTCTCTCTCTCTCTCTCTCTCTCTCTCTCTCTTTCCTCTCCTTCATTGTCTCACTCTCTTCGTACGGAAACCCTCCCAATGGACCGAAGGCGTTTGTCTGCTTCATCGGACGACAACAATCCCTACCACACCACCCCAAGCAATGCTGGTCACGCGTCAAATGTTTCTACGTACGTACAGACTGTTGGGAATTTCTTGACAACCACAAATTCAACGCATTGAACCCAATACAAACGCATAGGGCAAATACCCCGGAGCTGTCCGCCACGTTTGTCCTCTGGGAGAATAATCGCAGGAAAAAAATTAACCGTGATTTTTCTCAGTCCAAAAGGTAGAAGATGGCGCGAAAATAAAAGCATTGGATATGTACGCGAATGACAGAGGACGTGTAGTTGTTGTTGTTGTTGTTGTTGTTGTTGTTGTTGTTGTTGTTGTTGTTGTTGTTGTTGTTGTTGTTGTTGTTGTTGTTGTTGTTGCTATTGTCGTCGTCGTCGTCAAGTTCTGGTCAGCTCACGAAAGAAAAGACGCTTTGGAGAAGACCTTAAAAACAAATATTTTTCTACACTTCCTTGGATCCACCAGAGTTAATTACTATTTTTCCCAAAGCCTTTGATGAATAAAATATTCAACTGGGAAAACAGAAGTAACGATCCACCTCTGCGGAGGAAGCAAAGAAGCAGTGAAACAGAAAAGCCTGAGTATACCACAGCCATTGGAAACAACAAGAATAAAGAAGCTCAGACCAATACAATCTCTTTTGCCAAGAAGCTTTGGTGAATTTAATATTCAACTGAGAAAACAGAAGTAACGATCCACTTCCGCGGAGCAAGCAGTGAAACAAAGAAGCTTGCGAATACCACTGCCATTGGAAACCATAACAAGCATAAAGAAGCTCAGACCAATACAATCTACGAACATCGATTTTGCAAAACATACATGGTGAATCCTACGTACTACAGTACTCCAGTTAATAGAACGCCCACATGAAGCAATCTTGCGGCTGTGAAAACTGAAATCACCCTGTAGACTTAAAAAAAAACCCGTGTATGCCATTTTGCTTTCGCTCTTCAGAAATGTATAACCGGCAACGTTCCTTCAACCGTATTGAACAAAAGTATGCCTGCTATCATCAAAGCGTCAAAAGGGAGGCCACTGGGACTTTGTCGTTGCACACAACTTTTGAATGTCACTTCTCAAAGCTAAATAAAGTTGATTTAGAATTCCGAACACTGGTTGGCCTTGAGAATTCGCATTCAGAGAAGAAGGAATCTGTTTTCAGTTTAACCAAATATTTTTATGAAATATGTAAATAATAACATTTCAGCTTGTCTGTTCACGACACCGGGCGGGTGATATCTCAGTCGGAAGCGCCCGCTTGTTTTGATTGGTTATTTTCTTTATCGTCCCCTACATCCTACATGACTTTCCGGGACCGATGCAAGTTTGTTTCTTTACTCAGTTTACAAGGCAGTCTCCATGTTCAAAACTAGTTTCGTTTCGGTCTATCGAGGTAAAAATAAATACATAAACAAAATAAAAACGAAGAAGGTTCTTAAAGGTTCTTGTCTTTCCACATTTGTTTCTTCAAATCTTGTTAAAAAATCTTGATCTTCTTTATGAAATAAAATACAAATTTAAGTTACAAATCATGTCCGGGGAGACATACTGGATGCCTGCTTTGAAACTAGCATCTAGTCAGATCTGTCTGACGCAGCTGTCATGTAGACTTACTTTCAGCTGACAATAAATGTTACATTTTAGAAAATTGAATCCTTATCTTGCAAATGCAATAAGTTCCACTTCAGTGAAGGGAGAAAAGTAGGGGAGAAAAAGCAACGTCAATAGGAAGGAGCAGCGAGAATCGTCCAACATGTATATTTTAATATGTAGACTCCAATGTCACTGTTTTTAAACTGGGACTTTCCAGACTATAGGTATATATCCTTGGTGTGTGGTGTCATTATTCCAAACGACAACGCGTGCTGAGTACCTCTTGGGGCGTTTTGGGACAGTAATTTGGCGGCTTTTGAATGTCATTAAAAACATACGTACGTAACTGCATATATATATCTCTCTCTCTCTCTCTCTCTCTCTCTCTCTCTCTCTCTCTCTCTCTCTCTCTCTCTCTCTCTCACACACACACACACACACACACACACACACCCAGACACACACACACACGCACACACCATACAACATACACACACACACACACACACACACACACACATTTTCTATCACTGTTTCAACTGAACCAGATTCATACCGGAAGGTTAGTATCTGGCGACATCTTCTTGTGATTTCTCAAAACACCGCTTCTTCAAGCTCAATAACGTTTCCATCCTTTTCTCTTTTTTTTTCCGTTGCGCACTTTTGCGGAATCTTATTGCATCATTTAAATGCAGTGGTTACGTTGGTTTTCTTTTACAGTTAAAGGCACATGGTCTCTTCCTTGGTAGTGCAATAGCGTTAATTATGGATTGTTGTTATCATCATTTACATAAAAACTTATCTGTTAATCCAAACAATGATATAATTACTGTGATGTTCTTAACTACACTTTAACATGGAATGTATGTATGTATGTATGTATGTATGTATGTATGTATGTATGTATGTATGTAGGTATGTATGTAGGTATGTATGTAGGTATGTATGTAGGCATGTATGCATGTGTATTGGTGTGTCGGTGTGTCAGGTGTGCAAGAAAAAAGGGTATTTTTATATTATGGGTTTTATGAATTTTCTTCTTTTATTCTTTTATAGTTATTAATTAATGACCTATATGTGCTGATGACTAAATTAATTTCCTTTGTTGGATCAATAAAATGTTATGAGTTATGAGTTATGAGTTATGAGTATGAGTTACATTTCTTCCTGTGTAAACAGTTCGGCTTTCCGTCTCAGAACTGGCCAGGCTTTTACATGGGATCAACTCTCTCCTTGTCATGTATTAAAAAAAATATTTAAAAAAAATGAATTGTGCACAGTGGAAACTTTTTATGAATTAAGTTCGTAAAAGTCCAACACGCCACAACAAGCAGGCTAGTGTGTTGATTTTTGGTATGTGACAAAGTAGAGGGTGGTCTTATCCCGTGTAAAAACCTGGACAGATCTGTTTTCTCTCTTTCTTTCTTTCTCTCTTTCTTTCTCTCTTTCTTTCTCTCTTTCTGTCTTTCTTTCTTTCTTTCTCTCTTTCTTTCTCTCTTTCTTTCTCGCTTTCTTTCTCGCTTTCTTTCTTTCTTTCTTTCTCTCTTTCTTTCTCTTTCTTCCTTTCTCTCTTTCTTTCTTTCTTTCTTTCTTTCTCTTTCTGTCTTTCTTTCTTTCTCTCTTTCTTTCTCTTTCTTTCTTTCTTTCTCTCTTTCTTTCTCTTTCTTCCTTTCTCTCTTTCTTTCTTCCTTTCTCTCTTTCTTTCTTTCTTTCTCTCTTTCTTTCTCTTTCTTCCTTTCTCTCTTTCTTTCTTCCTTTCTCTCTTTCTTTCTTTCTTTCTCTCTTTCTTTCTTTCTCTCTTTCTCTCTTTCTTTCTCTCTTTCTTTCTCGCTTTCTTTCTCGCTTTCTTTCTTTCTTTCTTTCTCTCTTTCTTTCTCTTTCTTCCTTTCTCTCTTTCTTTCTCTCTTTCTTTCTCTCTTTCTTTCTCGCTTTCTTTCTTTCTTTCTTTCTCTCTTTCTTTCTCTTTCTTCCTTTCTCTCTTTCTTTCTTTCTTTCTCTCTTTCTGTCTTTCTTTCTTTCTCTCTTTCTTTCTCTTTCTTCCTTTCTCTCTTTCTTTCTTCCTTTCTCTCTTTCTTTCTTCCTTTCTCTCTTTCTTTCTCTTTCTTCCTTTCTCTCTTTCTTTCTCTTTCTTCCTTTCTCTCTTTCTTTCTCTTTCTTCCTTTCTCTCTTTCTTTCTTCCTTTCTCTCTTTCTTTCTCTTTCTTCCTTTCTCTCTTTCTTTCTCTTTCTTCCTTTCTCTCTTTCTTTCTCTCTTTCTCTCTTTCTTTCTCTCTGTCTCTCTTTCTTTCTCTCTGTCTCTCTTTCTGTCTTTCTTTCTTTCTTCCTTTCTCTCTTTCTTTCTCTCTTTCTTTCTTTCTTTCTTTCTCTCTTTCTTTCTCTCTTTCTTTCTTTCTCTCTTTCTTTCTCTTTCTGTCTTTCTCTCTTTCTTTCTCTCTTTCTTTCTCTTTCTTTCTTTCTTTCTTTCTCTCTTTCTTTCTCTCTTTCTTTCTTTCTCTCTTTCTTTCTCTTTCTGTCTTTCTCTCTTTCTTTCTCTCTTTCTTTCTCTTTCTTTCTTTCTTCCTTTCTCTCTTTCTTTCTCTCTTTCTCTCTTTCTTTCTCTCTGTCTCTCTTTCTGTCTTTCTTTCTTTCTTCCTTTCTCTCTTTCTTTCTCTCTTTCTTTCTTTCTTTCTTTCTCTCTTTCTTTCTCTCTTTCTTTCTTTCTCTCTTTCTTTCTCTTTCTGTCTTTCTCTCTTTCTTTCTCTCTTTCTTTCTCTCTTTCTTTCTCTCTTTCTTTCTCGCTTTCTTTCTCGCTTTCTTTCTTTCTTTCTTTCTCTCTTTCTTTCTCTTTCTTCCTTTCTCTCTTTCTTTCTTTCTTTCTTTCTTTCTCTTTCTGTCTTTCTTTCTTTCTCTCTTTCTTTCTCTTTCTTTCTTTCTTTCTCTCTTTCTTTCTCTTTCTTCCTTTCTCTCTTTCTTTCTTCCTTTCTCTCTTTCTTTCTTTCTTTCTCTCTTTCTTTCTCTTTCTTCCTTTCTCTCTTTCTTTCTTCCTTTCTCTCTTTCTTTCTTTCTTTCTCTCTTTCTTTCTTTCTCTCTTTCTCTCTTTCTTTCTCTCTTTCTTTCTCGCTTTCTTTCTCGCTTTCTTTCTTTCTTTCTTTCTCTCTTTCTTTCTCTTTCTTCCTTTCTCTCTTTCTTTCTCTCTTTCTTTCTCTCTTTCTTTCTCGCTTTCTTTCTTTCTTTCTTTCTCTCTTTCTTTCTCTTTCTTCCTTTCTCTCTTTCTTTCTTTCTTTCTCTCTTTCTGTCTTTCTTTCTTTCTCTCTTTCTTTCTCTTTCTTCCTTTCTCTCTTTCTCTCTTTCTTTCTTCCTTTCTCTCTTTCTTTCTTCCTTTCTCTCTTTCTTTCTCTTTCTTCCTTTCTCTCTTTCTTTCTCTTTCTTCCTTTCTCTCTTTCTTTCTCTTTCTTCCTTTCTCTCTTTCTTTCTTCCTTTCTCTCTTTCTTTCTCTTTCTTCCTTTCTCTCTTTCTTTCTCTTTCTTCCTTTCTCTCTTTCTTTCTCTCTTTCTCTCTTTCTTTCTCTCTGTCTCTCTTTCTTTCTCTCTGTCTCTCTTTCTGTCTTTCTTTCTTTCTTCCTTTCTCTCTTTCTTTCTCTCTTTCTTTCTTTCTTTCTTTCTCTCTTTCTTTCTCTCTTTCTTTCTTTCTCTCTTTCTTTCTCTTTCTGTCTTTCTCTCTTTCTTTCTCTCTTTCTTTCTCTTTCTTTCTTTCTTTCTTTCTCTCTTTCTTTCTCTCTTTCTTTCTTTCTCTCTTTCTTTCTCTTTCTGTCTTTCTCTCTTTCTTTCTCTCTTTCTTTCTCTTTCTTTCTTTCTTCCTTTCTCTCTTTCTTTCTCTCTTTCTCTCTTTCTTTCTCTCTGTCTCTCTTTCTGTCTTTCTTTCTTTCTTCCTTTCTCTCTTTCTTTCTCTCTTTCTTTCTTTCTTTCTTTCTCTCTTTCTTTCTCTCTTTCTTTCTTTCTCTCTTTCTTTCTCTTTCTGTCTTTCTCTCTTTCTTTCTCTCTTTCTTTCTCTTTCTTTCTTTCTTTCTTTCTCTCTTTCTTTCTCTCTTTCTTTCTTTCTCTCTTTCTTTCTCTTTCTGTCTTTCTCTCTTTCTTTCTCTCTTTCTTTCTCTCTTTCTCTCTTTCTTTCTCTCTGTCTCTCTTTCTGTCTTTCTTTCTTTCTTCCTTTCTCTCTTTCTTTCTCTCTTTCTTTCTTTCTTTCTTTCTCTCTTTCTTTCTCTCTTTCTTTCTTTCTCTCTTTCTTTCTCTTTCTGTCTTTCTCTCTTTCTTTCTCTCTTTCTTTCTCTTTCTTTCTTTCTTTCTTTCTCTCTTTCTGTCTTTCTTTCTTTCTCTCTTTCTGTCTTTCTGTCTTTCTTTCTTTCTTTCGTGTGTGCCAAGATTAAAAATCTATATGTTTTTCTTCTCTATATTACTAAATATAGGGGACTTTCGCACGGTTTTACTGAAAAGATTATTAATATTTGCATCTCGGAACACTGCAGCAAATGCAAGTGGTTTACTCATAAAAAAAGTAAATATGTTGGTGGGTTTTTTTAAAAGCACCTGGGTGATAAAAATTTAAACAAACAGCTGTGAGAAACAGGTCTTTGACAAAATACCTGCAATCATGAAATGAAAATGAATTGATTTCAATGTTCAAGATCCAACGACACGGGGAGGGAGGTGCTCAAACTACAAGGAAACATTGAGTGAGAGTTACGCCGGACCAATGTCATTCATCCCTATACACAATCCAAACATAGAATAAGAGACTGCTGCTGTCCCTAAATTTTCACGAGTAATTTCATCTTTCAATTGTAACTTTTCCAATTCAAGAACTTGTCACCAAGCATGTCAAGATTTGGAACGCGTTTTAACTAAAAAGTTCGTTCTCTCTTTAAAAAAAATAAAATTAAAAAAAAAACAGAACAGCCCTTTTCTCCTCCACCCTAGACTGAGACGTAAGAAAAATTCACCACCCAGAGATAAATAACTTTATATACTTAATTAATACAGTGTGTTTGCGTGCGTGTGTGCGTACGTGCGTGTGTATGTGTCTATCTGTCTGTCTGTGTCTTTCTGTCTGTGTCTATATAATACTGTTTGTGTGCGCGCGCTCGTCTATACCTACACACATGTGTTGTAAAAAGAAACAAAAGCAAATTTTCGCTCCAGCATCTTCTAGCTTTACTCGCGGAAAAACAAGAGACTGGTCCAAGGAAAACTACGGCCGTTTACCAAAGCGTGCACCTAATCGAATAGAATGACCGTATTCCATACACTAGGCTAATTCTTCTAGGAATAGCTATCACAGTTAATTTTCACCCTGATTGATTTCGACAGCTACCAGACATCTATTGCAGCGTTACTGATGTGTGCGTGCTTTCCTTTATAAGGGTTATCTCCCTCCACGGAAACACTAGAGTACGGTCAAATATGTGCATCTCTTTCTGCGTAATGTAGCCCTGGTGAGTAATTTAACGCATGAACAGTCCCATGAATATTGTCACACACGCACACACACACTCACACACAAAGACAAATACGCACGCACAAATACGCACGCACGCACGCATCCACGCACACGCACACACACACACACACACACACACACACACACACACACACACACACACACACACACAAACACACACACACACGAACTGAATAACAACACACTTCTCAAACTCCGCAGTGCTAAGAACTTTACCCAGTGCCCGCAAAGCACAAAACACAAAACTTCGCGACAGCACAGTCTTGACATCGGATTGTCGTAACCCGTGCCTTGGTGTGCATGATTTCCTACAAAATACAATACTGTGGAATCCCCCTTTAACTCCCCAAAAAATCTAAGAGAGTCGATCATCTCTCAAAAGAATAGTGACTCTTAAACTGGAATAAATTTACACAGATTATGAAGAAAAAAAATGTGAAAATGGAAGTCTCAAAAGAGGGGAAGTCTTTAATCTTCGTGTACACTACATTGGGGTGTGCACGTTAAAGATCCCACGATTGACAAAAGGGTCTTTCCTGGCAAAATTGGTTAGGCATAGATAAAAAAAAAAATGTCCACCAAAATACCCGTGTGACTTGGAATAATAGGCCGTGAAAAGTAGGATATGCGCCAAAATGGCTGCGATCTGCTGGTCGATGTGAATGCGTGATGTATTGTGTAAAAAAAATTCCATCTCACACGGCATAAATAGATCCCTGCGCCTTGAGTCCGAGTCTGGAGATACACGCGCGATATAAGACTTCATATAATCTTGGGATCTTAAAAGGGAGGTTCCATTGTGGAATAAACCCCCTTGTTACCTGATTTGGTGCCTAGCTTGCGTTGGTACATACAAATTACTCACGTTACAAGGGGATCGGTAAGCAAACAAGCGTAAAGCGTCAACGGCATTAACGGTGTAGAGAAATTAATGAAATCAATAAGAGTCTTCGTTAAACTTACATTTCTTTTCATTCACCATCACAAATCTTAACAGGCTTTTACGCGAGATAAGACAGGTTTGGGTCCGGTTCACCGTATCTCGTTTCTCCGTACTATTGATTTAGCCGCCGTCCAGTTAACCGTGACGGTATCCGAAGCGTTGTATCGTTTGACCGTATTGGAAAGCGTCGTTTGACCGTATTGGAAAGCGTCGTTTGACCGTATTGGAAAGCGTCGTTTGACCGTATTGGAAAGCGTCGTTTGGCCGTATTGGAAAGCGTCGTTTGACCGTATTGGAAAGCGTCGTTTGACCGTATTGGAAAGCGTCGTTTCGTTTGACCGTATTGGAAAGCGTCGTTTGACCGTATTGGAAAGCGTCGTTTGACCGTATTGGAAAGCGTCGTTTGACCGTATTGGAAAGCGTCGTTTGACCGTATTGGAAAGCGTCGTTTGACCGTATTGGAAAGCGTCGTTTGACCGTCTGCTTTCACTACAGCCGCGCAAAAGAAGATACGTGGACGCATCAAACCGACTTCAACGTCCGAATCAAGAGCTAGACGCAGGGAAAAGATATCTAAAAAGTTATATTGATGCCTGTAAATCCGCTGTGAGCATGAGGTAATCGAACGCCTACGAATCTCACTCAGTCTCGACTGCTGTTCAGAGTATTTCTTCAGAACAATTTTTATATTTTTCGTTTTTATTTGAACTTTTCTGCTTTAATTCATGTGTGTGACATTGCCTAGCACGGCATATATATACGAGAAGAAGTACTTTTATATTGCTTTTCTTAATTGACAAACACATTGTATGTGTGTGCGTGTGTGCGTGTGTGTGTGTGTGTGTGTGTGTGTGTGTGTGTGTGTGTGTGTGTGTGTGTGTGTGTGTGTGTGTGTGTGTGTGTGTGTGTGTGTGTGTGTGTGTGCGTGCGTGTGTGTTACACCTGCAAATTAACAAAAGGGAGAAAAGTGTTTTTGCGTAGTTTTTTTCAAAGTGTGTGTCTGTGATCAGCATTCACAAATGAAAAACAAACAAACATTAGCGAGTACTCTAGACGGTCAAACGGCACTATTTATACGTTCCAGTGAAGGCATACGGTGAAATAGGAAACAGAGAAACAGAGAAACGAGATACGGAGAAACGAGATACGGTCGACCGGGAGTACACCACATAAGACCATTCTTCAAATTTAACACTTGCCCTAAACAAACCCGCCGGGCTCAGCCCTGCTTATTCAGAGGGATAATTTCTTGTTGAATTAATTACGCAAAGTGACACCAATGTCAATGAGCCAAATTAATTCAACAGAAAATACCCGTTCAACAACAGAATGCATCCACGCTGTTGATTTCTGGGTATGTGTCCAATTAAGAGAGTACTCTCATTCCATGCATGTAAATGCCTAGTACACACTTTGACTACAAAGTATGTTCACAATAGGGTCAAACGCGTCATTTTTCATTTTCATACCTAAAAGATGGTGTACGGCTTGGGGAAAAGCGGGGGAAAACCATCATGATTGTAACGTTCTGAGCATGCGCTTTCGAAAGCTAACCCGTAATGTCGGGATTCCCATTGTGGGTTGAAAATAAAACATTGCATAATAAAAAAAATAAAAAAATAAAAAAAAAATAAAAAAATAAAATAAAAAAACATTGCATAATCTCCATGGACAGGTCTGTTGCCGTGTTTGTTCTTTTCTTTTCTGTACGCGGTAAGGACGGTACCTTTAACTGCCCACCAACGGACATACCGACTCGCAAGTTTCCATTTTTCGACAGGTCAATCACAGTGTGTGTCGAATTAACGCTTTCGTTTTCCATCACAACGTCTGTAAATGCGGTCTAAAGCCAAGCTAGGCGTAGGTACGTGCGGGGCGGGAACGTAGCTCAGTTGGGAGCGCGCTGGCTTTGTAGCCAGTTGGTCGCTATCAGCGTGGGTTCGATCCCCACGTTCAGCGAGAGATTTATTTCTCGGAGTCAACTTTGTGCAGACTCTCTTCGGTGTCCGAACACCCCCGTGTGCACACATGCGCACGAAAAAGATCCCACGTTCACAGCGAAAGTCTCAGGGCTTGGAAAACACGAAGACACGCATGCATCATCTCTCGTCTCCGATTATCATGATCGTCTTTCGAGACAAACCCAATGCTGATGTGTCGAAGAAGACAGCCACAGCGGGCTTGTTCGAATCAAAGTATCACACCATATCTTCAACGTATTACCAATACCTGTCCCAATATAGACCAGTTGGTCTAAGAGGACGTTAAACCCTAATAGTCAGTCAGTAGCTAAGTGAGAACGGAAATGGTCTATTTCTGGTTGCTCGCAGTGCTTACAACCTTACCAAAGGCCAGCAGATGCAAGCATCGCAAAACTCACTTTCTTCTCTGCTTTATCTTTTTTCCCTTCCTCTTCTTTTCTCCTTTTTACATTTAGTCAAGTTTTGACTAAATGTTTTAACATAGAGGGGGGAATCGAGACGAGGGTCGTGGTGTATGTGTGTCTGTCTGTCTGTCTGTCTGTGTGTGTGTGTAGAGCGATTCGGACTAAACTACTGGGCCGATCTTTATGAAATTTGACATGAGAGTTTCTGGGTATGATATCCCCGGATGTTTTTTTCTTTTTTTCGATAAATACCTTTGATGACGTCATATCCGGCTTTTTGTAAAAGTTGAGGCGGCACTGTCACACCCTCATTTTTCCATTAAATTGATTGAAATTTTGGCAAAGCAATCTTCGACGAAGCCTGGGGTTTGGTATTGCATTTCAGCTTGGTGGCTTAAAAACTAATGAGTGAGTTTGGTCATTAAAAATCGGAAACTTGTAATTAAAATTATTTTTTTATTAAACGATCCAAAAACAATTTCATCTTATTCTTCGTCATTTTCTGATTCCAAAAACATATACATATGTTATATTTGGATTAAAAACAAGCTCTGAAAATTAAAAATATAAAAATTATGATCAAAATTAAATTTCCGAAATCGTTTTAAAAACTATTTCATCTTATTCCTTGTCGGTTCCTGATTCCAAAAACATATAGATATGATATGTTTGGATTAAAAACACGCTTAAAAAGTTAAAACGAAGAGAGGTACAGTAAAGCGTGCTATATGAAGCACAGCGCAATCGCTACCGCGCCAAACAGGCTCGTCACTTTCACTGCCTTTTGCACTAGCGGCGGACTACGTTCAGTTTCATTCTGTGAGTTCCACAGCTTGACTAAATGTAGTAATTTTGCCATACGCGACTTGTTTTTCGTTGCTTTTTTTTCCCTTCTTTCTCGTCACTATTAATACCTGTATGGTGTTTTGTTTGTTTGAATAATGCATGAAACGCATCATAGATAAACACACGCTTTAAAGCACTGTAGACCTCTCTTTCTCTTTTCCGTCTAATCACTATTGCTTACGTGTACATAGTGTATTGTTTCTGTTTGTAAAAGTATGCATAACTAATTGCGTAAAAAAGACGTCTGACAACAGACGCCCACGTGCAAACATACAGAAACGCGCAAACGTTATGCACTGCAATGAATGTGCACACACACACACACACACAAACACACACACACACATACACACACACCCACAATGACACACACATACACACACACACACACACCCGCGCGCACACACACACTGACACACACACTGACACAGACACAGACACAGACACACACACACACACACACACACACACACACACACACACACACACACACTCACGCCTTGCTCCGAACCCATTCAGTCAAGTCCAGACTACATTAAAATGCACCAAAGTTTTGGACCGGCCTGAAATTGATGAGGTGATGTCATTATTTTCACAGCCACGACAGGTTAGCGAATTTCACACAGTGCAGATGCAAAATCGATCAGGAGATCAATAGGCGATAGCTGTTTCGAGAGGCAGTATGGATTATGAAAATATTCACCATCAAGAAAACGCGTTTCTACTTTTCCACGGAGCCCGCTTGTCATTTTGGGTTGGCGTTTTGGCAAGAAAGAGAGGCGGGTATGCAGGTGGGTTGGCGTTTTGGCAAGAAAGAGAGGCAGGTATGCAGGTGGGTTGGCGTTTTGGCAAGAAAGAGAGGCGGGTATGCAGGTGGGTTGGCGTTTTGGCAAGAAAGAGAGGCGGGTATGCAGGTGGGTTGGCGTTTTGGCAAGAAAGAGAGGCGGGTATGCAGGTGGGTTGGCGTTTTGGCAAGAAAGAGAGGCGGGTATGCAGGTGGGTTGGCGTTTTGGCAAGAAAGAGAGGCGGGTATGCAGGTGGGTTGGCGTTTTGGCAAGAAAGAGAGGCGGGTATGCAGGTGGGTTGGCGTTTTGGCAAGAAAGAGAGGCGGGTATGCAGGTGGGTTGGCGTTTTGGCAAGAAAGAGAGGCGGGTATGCAGGTGGGTTGGCGTTTTGGCAAGAAAGAGAGGCGGGTATGCAGGTGGGTTGGCGTTTTGGCAAGAAAGAGAGGCAGGTATGCAGGTGGGTTGGCGGGCAAACAGACAGACAGACAAACAGATAACCAAACAGACAGACAGAGAGACAGACGACTATAATAGGAGAGAGAGAGTGTATGTGTGTGTGTGTTTGTGCGTGCGTGTGTGTGTGTATTTGTGTGTATGCGTGAGTGTGTGTTTGTGAGAGTGCGTGCGTACGTTTGCGTGCATGCGTGTGTGTGCGCGTGCGTGCGTGCGCGCGTGCGTACCAGCCTGCCGGCCTGCCTTCGTCAGTGCTTGCTTGCTTGCTTGCTCGCGTGCCGCAATTGTCCGTGAGTGTGCTTGCGAGAGCGTGCGTGTGCGTCACGTGTGCCTCGTATGACTGGCTCAAGTGTTTCGCTTTTTCTCCCTCAACCTCCCCCTAACTCGCTGAATCACCAACACCTGTGTGTCGGCCACTAGTAGTTTTTCGCATTTTTCCCTCACAACACTGTCTGTTCCTGTTCCCACACGGGAATAATGCTGTGTGCATGTCAGCGTAAAGTGACAATGAGAAGGAACTGCGCCCCTGAGCCGGTACTAAAAAAAAAAGAGGTTAACACACGCACGAACTAACGCACGAACGCACACACACACACACACACTCACACACACACACACACACACACACATTCACACTCACACACACACACACTCAAACACTAACACACACACTGACTCAAACACGCACACACACACACACACACACACACACACACACACACACACACACACACACACACACACTCACACACTAACACCCAGACACACAGAAAGAAAGAAAGGAAAACATAAGAGGAAGAAACAATAAAATTGTCTGTGTGGGGCTAAAGAAGATTTTTTTGTCCTTGGAACCGACACATGTTCTTTCAATCACTTGCCTTGTTAAAAACAAAAAGAGAATACATCAAGTAATAGCCTTTAAAGATGCAGTGCAGCTCGAAGCACTGTTGAAGCAACGATTTGTCTTTTGTCGTAGATAAGGATAAAAACAGTCAACACATTTACCCAATTATTCCACAGATGACTACACTTACCTTTTGTGTTGCCAGTCAAACGAAAATGTATGCGATTTGTCATTTTGTATCTCCCACCAAAATGTAATTAACATTTCCCGTGATCACGTTCGGTTCTGGGGCTGAAGGCAGTGTGCGGCATGCCAACATGGAACAAAATACCACGTTTTACCATTTTCTTTCGAAATCAAAAACAATGTCTTGACTTACACTATTCGACATAGATCTCTCTCTCTCTCTCTCTCTCTCTCTCTCTCTCTCTCTCTCTCTCTCTCTCTTTACACAAATATGTTCTTTATTATATGTATTATATGGAATTTATGTTGGAATTTCCATCATCATCATCATCATCATCATCATCATCATCATCAACATCTTCATCATCATCATCATCATCATCATCATCATCAACATCTTCATCATCATCATTTACACCATATAATCATTATTAGCATTAGTGTAAACGTTGGTATCGTGTGAATTTTACCGTCGATCACTTTACATGTGTAACCTCAATTAACATGTTGCATGTTTTGCTTTCGATTTGTATGTTGCTTACTTTGACATTTTGTTGTTTATTTTTATTTGCTTGTTTGCTTACTTGTCGAGTGTTTGCTGGTTCGTTCGTTTACTTTGTTTATTTGTCATGTTGCTTTACTTGTTTATCATTTATTAGACATTTGTATTAGAAGTAAGGACCGGTTGTAAGAAAAGGCGTCGCCTTAAACCTCTATCCTTGAAAAATAAAGTTCCATCATCATCTCTCTCTCTCTCTCTCTCTCTCTCTCTCTCTCTCTCTCTCTCTCTCTCTCTCTCTCTCTCTCTCTCTTTCTTTCTCTCTCTCCCTCTCTCTCTCTCTCTCTCTCTCTCTCTCTCTCTCTCTCTCTCTCTCTCTCTCTCTCTCTCTCTCTCTCTCTCTCTCTCTTTCATATAATGCACTTATGTACATAAACTTATACTGTTTTACTAATTATGTAAGTATGTAGTAGTAGTTATTATAGTAGATTTAGTCCCTCTTTAGGGCGAGGGCCAGATGCAAAAAAGTATACCAATGCTTATTCTGTTACCCTCGTAAAATAAAGAATTGTCATTGTCATTGTCATTGTCTCTCTCTCTCTCTCTCTCTCTCTCTCTCTCTCTCTCTCTCTCTCTCTCTCTCTCTCTCTCTGTATATATATATATATATTTATTTTTTGGTACTATTGCTACATGTTCGATTCCTACCAGCTTGTACTTATAATTACTTGCATAGTATGCATTTGATTTTACGAATAACCACATATGTAAGCTCTTCATGTCTCATCTTCATCATTATCATCATCATCATCATCATCATCATCATCATCATCATCATCATCATCATCATCATCATCATCATCGTCATCGTCATCTTTATCATCACGTGCTGAAGTTTTCTGACCTCCTTTTGTTTGTAAACTTTTTGAATGTTTAATTTTTCAATTTTATCATTGTGTGTCTGTGCGTCCCAAGGACAGATTGTAAGAAAAGGCGTAGCCTTAAATCTTAATCCTTGTTAAATAAAGTTCAATTCAATTCAATTCAATTCTCTCTCTCTCTCTCTCTCTCTCTCTCTCTCTCTCTCTCTCTCTCTCTCTCTCTCTCTCTCTCTCTCTCGCTCTCTCTCTCTCTCTCTCGCTCTCTCTCCACCCTCTCTCTCTCTCTCTCTCTCTCTCTCTCTCTCTCTCTCTCTCTCTCTCTCTCTCTCTCTTTACACAAATATGTTCTTTATTATATGTATTATGTGGAATTTATGTTGGATTTTCCATCATCATCATCAACATCAACATCAACATCATCATCATCATCATCATCACTTGATCATCATCATCATCATCATCATCAACATCTTCATCATCATCATTTACACCATATAATCATTATTAGCATTAGTGTAAACGTTGGTATCGTGTGAATTTTACCGTCGATCACTTTACATGTGTAACCTCAATTAACATGTTGCATGTTTCGCTTTCGATTTGTATGTTGCTTACTTTGTCATTTTGTTGTTTATGTTTATTTGCTTGTTTGCTTACTTGTCGATTGTTTGCTGGTTCGTTCGTTTACTTTGTTTATTTGTCATGTTGCTTTACTTGTTTATCATTTATTAGACATTTGTATTAGAAGTAAGGACCGGTTGTAAGAAAAGGCGTCGCCTTAAACCTCTATCCTTGAAAAATAAAGTTCCATCATCTCTCTCTCTCTCTCTCTCTCTCTCTCTCTCTCTCTCTCTCTCTCTCTCTCTCTCTCTCTCTCTCTCTCATATAATGCACTTATGTACATAAACTTATACTGTTTTACTAATTATGTAAGTATGTAGTAGTAGTTATTATAGTAGATTTAGTCCCTCTTTAGGGCGAGGGCCAGATGCAAAAAAGTATACCAATGCTTATTCTGTTACCCTCGTAAAATAAAGAATTGTCATTGTCATTGTCATTGTCTCTCTCTCTCTCTCTCTCTCTCTCTCTCTCTCTCTCTCTCTCTCTCTCTCTCTCTCTCTCTCTCTCTCTCTCTCTCTCTCACTCTCTCTCTGTATATATATATATTTTTTTGTTTGTTGGTACTATTGCTACATGTTCGATTGCTACCAGCTTGTACTTATAATTACTTGCATAGTATGCATTTGATTTTATGAATAACCACATATGTATGCTCTTCATGCCTCATCTTCATCATCATCATCATCATCATCATCATCATCGTCATCGTCATCTTTATCATCACGTGCTGAAGTTTTCTGACCTCCTTTTGTTGGTAAACTTTTTAACTTTTTAATTTTTAAATTTTATCATTGTGTGTCTGTGCGTCCCAAGGACAGATTGTAAGAAAAGGCGTAGCCTTAAATCTTAATCCTTGTTAAATAAAGTTCAATTCAATTCAATTCTCTCTCTCTCTCTCTCTCTCTCTCTCTCTCTCTCTCTCTCTCTCTCTCTCTCTCTCTCTCTCTCTCTCTCTCTCTCTCTCTCTCTCTCTCTCTCTCTCTCTCTCTCTCTCTCTTTACACAAATATGTTCTTTATTATATGTATTATGTGGAATTTATGTTGGATTTTCCATCATCATCATCAACATCATCATCATTATCACCACCATCATCATCATCATCATCATCATCATCATCATCATCATTTACACCATACAATCATTATTAGCATTAGTGTAAACGTTGGTATCGTGTGAATTTTACCGTCGATCACTTTACATGTGTAACCTCAATTAACATGTTGCATGTTTTGCTTTCGATTTGTATGTTGCTTACTTTGACATTTTGTTGTTTATGTTTATTTGCTTGTTTGCTTACTTGTCGAGTGTTTGCTGGTTCGTTCGTTTACTTTGTTTATTTGTCATGTTGCTTTACTTGTTTATCATTTATTAGACATTTGTATTAGAAGTAAGGACCGGTTTTAAGAAAAGGCGTCGCCTTAAACCTCTATCCTTGAAAAATGAAGTTCCATCATCATCTCTCTCTCTCTCTCTCTTTCTCTCTCTCTCTCTCTGTCTCTCTCTCTCTCTCTCTCTCTCTCTCTCTCTCTCTCTCTCTCTCTCTCTCTCTCTCTCTCTCTCTCTCTCAGTCTCTCGTCGAGAGTTATTGACTTCCATGTAGGTCTTTGGCGTAATTAGTTCACGTGCGGGACTGGATCGAGTCCTCACGCTGTCCAGTCTTAACCATGATAAAATCTAATTCGTTAAAAAAAAAAAAGCTGTTTTCGACACCTTGCAAAAAAGTCAATTAAACTTGTTGGGTTTTCTTTCATGGATAGATGACTGAGGCATGTTGAATGAAAGTCCCAGGGGCTCCGTGGGTCTGGGTGTGAGAAGTCCAGTCATTTTAAAGCTTTCTTTAGGACTAACATAGAAAAGCATAATGTGACTCTCAAAAACCAACATTTGACAGCTGTATTGTCTTTTGTATGGTGAGTAAAGATCTCTTGTTTCAAGCGTGGCGTGTCTCGGTCTTCTTCTTCTTCTCGTTCGCTGTTAGATCGTCAGTCCGGACTACAGGGAAAAACGTGCTGTCCTCTCCAAGTCAACACCAACGGTCAATTTGTTTTGTTTGTTATTTATACTTGCATTAAAATCAGCACATATGACACTTTCTCAAATTTAAAAGAAATACATACATGTATTATTTTGTGTTTTTGCTTGCTTTTTGCTTTCTTTGCTCGTTTTGGAGTTCACTCTCTTCATTTTTAGTTTCGTGTTATTTGATTTGCTCAGGGACGTCTGACTTAATTTTATCCAAAATGCAAATTTCTGACGAAATTTACACAAATTTGAGTAGGGAAAACTAATTGGCAAATAAAAATAAAAATAAACAACACTAGTAACAAGTTAGGGGGTAAGGAAGTAAGGGAGACAAAAATAAGACATAGAAAAAATAAAACATAATACAACAAAACCCGAAATTGACGGTAAGGAAAAAAACAATCAGAATATTGAAAGGGTGACGACCTAAGAAGAAGGAGGGAACCAGATTTAGCAAAAGCGACAGCTACTTCTGCTAATAATAACGTGATACTTCTGCCACAGCTCCTTCAAAGACCACGGCGACAAAAAATAAATCCAAATAAAGTTGGGTTTTCTAAATAACAGAAAACAAGTGGGAAAAAAATGACTGGTTTTCAAAATTTCAACTACAACAAAAAGGATACATTTTAACGAAGGGAAGCTCGAATTACCAAAAGAAGAGTGAGTGAGTGGGTGAGTGGATGAATGAAGTAAGGAAGGAAGGAAGGAAAGAAGAAAGGAAGGAAGGAAGGAAGGAAGGAAGGAAGGAAGGAAGGAAGGAAGGAAGGAAGGAAGGAAGGAAGGAAGGAAGGGAGGAATGGAGGAACGAACGAACGAGCGAACGAACGAACGAACGAACGAACGAGCGAACGAACGAACGAGCGAGCGAACGAACGAATGAATCAACCAAACTTGAGCAGACAGAGAAAACGTAATGGATTTACTGAAGAAATACAGTGCGACCCATCAAATGTGCGACTGTCAAAACTAAATGAAAGCAGAGTCAAAGAATAACTAAACAATGGATTCGTTAACAGTTATACGTTAATCTCAAGGGGATGTCAATGCAAAGTGACTTTTTTGACGAAATACATACCCACACATCCACTTTTAAAACGGAACGAAAGAACGAAAAGAGATTGCACACAATCTTTACCCTAAAGTAAACGACAAACGACACACGCCAGACAAAAAAAATGCAATTCTACAGATAAAACGCAAACGCTTTTTGACGGACACTGTTATGCAAAACTAATGTGTTGGCAAAAAACCCATTCTGGTACCCACTGGATTATCGCTTCCTGAACTGGAAACGGGAAGAGTACGGCGAGCAAAGGCCAAAGCTCTAGAGTCCCCCAAAATAAAATAAAGCACAAAAAGGCATGACAAACCTGGCGATGTATTTTAAAATCAAGCTTGAACTGCAACAAGGAACGCTGGGATGGCTGGATGGTTGAGCTAACAAAAAACAAAAAACAAAATAAACAAGAAAAATGTTCATTCAAAATGAACAGGCGTCCATGTTATTTTGACAAAATGAATATTTTTGTTAAAGAAGCTGGCAAGCACACCCTTTCGAATATAGCGGAAGTAGTTTCGACCCTAAATGCTTAAGTACTTAGGCCTTAAACTTAAGTACGGGTTGATAGAATATTTTAATGTAAGCAGAGATGTCTCTGATATAAGTGCAGTTTATTTTCAAAGTTTGGAGTCGTAGATCATTCTTTTTGGATGCAATGTGACTAGCAAGTATCGGTGAAATTTGTTGTTTAATTCTGCAAGCAAATGTGTGTGCTGTTATTGCATTATTTACAAAAACGCACAGAAAAAAACACTATTTTCGACTACTCACTGCGGAGCAGAGCGTGCAATATACGCTCTGCTGCAGAGTTATCCCACGTGCGGTTAGATAGACGCTCATACATGTAAGTACAGTTTATTTTCTAAGTTTGGTATCGTAGATAATTTTTTTTGAATGCAATGTGAAAATCAGGTATTGATACAGTTTGTTGTATAATTTTGCAAGTGAATATTTGTTTATTGGCTGCATGTTTGACAAAAACGTTGTAAAATAAACACTTTTTCGTTGCTTTTATTGTTTGCTTTGATTCCAGCCAAACGACTTGCTCTACGGGGCTGAAAATAAAGTGGAAGACACTTTGAGATATAAGGAATTGGATAGGCCATCATACGAGAAGGTGTAGAAATCTGCATGCTGGCAGCTTTAAAGTGTTACAGCGACATCAGAAAGCTCTAAAAGCTTTTTTTTTTTTTTAAATGCATGATTTTCATAGTTTGTCACTTTAGACAATTTTTGTAATAATTAATTTGATCGGAAAAAAATAGTGTAATATACAAATAAGAAAATTTTTGAATCACATTTTTGCTATCCTTGATGAGAAGCGAGTTGAAATGTGCCTAAATAAAGTCACACCTTAACATTTTTTAGTTTTTGCCCACTAAGGCATTTGCAACATGAAATTTCAGTATTTTTTTAAGTTTTTACCCCCCCCCCCCCCCCCAAATGACATGTTTTAACAATTTGAAGTTTTTGTCTAAACATGAAATGACATTCTAAGATCTGAAAGCTTTTTTTTTTTTTTAATGCAACGTCATGAATAATATTTTCAATTTTTTGCATTAAAGAAGCTGGCAAGCACACCCTTTCGAATATAGCGGAAGTAGATTCGACCCTAAATGCTTAAGTACTTAGGCTTTAAACTGAAGTACGTGTTGACAGAATATTTTAATATAAGTGCAGTTTATATTTCAAAGTTTGGAGTCGTAGATCATTCTTTTTGGATGCAAAATGACTAACATGTATCAGTGAAATTTGTTGTTTAATTCTGCAAGCAAATGTGTGTGCTGTTATTGCATTATTTGAAAAAAAACGCACAGAAAAAACACTATTTTTGACGACTCACTGCAGTTATCCCAGGTGCGGTTAGATAGACGCGCATACATGTAAGTGCAGTTTATTTTCTAGGTTTGGTATCGTAGATAATTTTTTTGGAATGCAATGTGACAAACATGTATTGATACAGTTTGTTGTATAATTTTGCAAGTGAATATGTGTTTATTGGCTGCATGTTTCACTAAAACGCAGTAAAATAAAAACTTTTTCGTTGCTTTTGTTGTTTCCTTTGATTGCAGCCAAATGACTGAAAATTAAGTGGAAGACACTTTGAGATATAAGGAATCGGATAGGCCATGACACGAGAAGGTGTAGAAATCTGCTTGCAGACAGCTTTAACATGACATCACATATTGATATATTTTTTAAGTTTTTGCATATAACCCCATTTTTGAGGTCACGTTTTAACTTTGGTTAAGTGTTTGCCCACAACTGACATTAGATTACATTTAAACATTTTACATTATTTTTCTAGCACATGTTCATGTTAGTCTGCGCCATCCATTGATCACAGAACATCCACATAGGAAGAAAAGGTGTTTGACTACTGAAATAAAAATGTTTAGAGAAATGTAGAAAGAGGTGAACAAAATGCAAGATGATTTGGTATGGAATTTAGTTGTATACGTGAATGAGGTGTGAAACGTATGCAGAAAGGAAGATGTTTATTTGCGATGAAAGAAAATAGATATAATAACTTCATACTGTAGTAAAAAAACAAAACAAAACAAAAACAACCAGTAATCAGCCAATCAATTTTAAATGTTCATTCAACAGTAACCATATACATTCGACAATGGTCCTCTGTAAATAAAAATTAAAAACAAATCTGCTTGGACAGAATTGTTGTTATTTTTGGGAATAAGAAAATATCAACTATCTTGAGATGCATCCTCTTGCACAAAAATAATGCAAGTTAAGGAGTTACGTCCATATGCGTAAAAAGTTAAGATGAATATATGGATCAACAATTACCTCCCCTACTTGCATTATATTTGGGCAAAGCTATAGGAATAGTGTAATGATATTTTAAAATAATTGTCACATTGCCTTAAACATTTGGATTTTGACATGGAGTATTTTACGTAATGTGTACATTTTAGACATGGCAACTGAAGGAAAAAAAAGTGGAGAAAAAAACCTAACATTTTGTGGGACAAATTTTGTAAGTTGGGTGACGAAACCATGTAAACTTTTCCTTCACAACAGACAAAATTAAGAGGTTTTTCTTTTAACAAACACAAAGAAATATGTCTTTACCTTCGAACAAGCACAGAAAGTATGTGTTTTTGTTCATAAGACCATACATTTTGTTGTTGTGGAGATATGGATTCAACTGCAGAAAATGTGAAACTTTGCTAACAATTCCCATACCTGACATTTTAAAAGTCTAAAAAGTGCCTCCCACTAGCTTGTCACCAAATAAACAAAGTAGGTTGTAACAAAATTGCAAATTAATAAAAAAAAATAGTTCAATCAATAGTATATGTCACACCTGACATTAAACTAGTAATTTCCATCACTATCCTTTTCAGGCATTAAAAATAGTTCAAAGCAGCTATAGCCCCACATGGAAGTAAGAGGCTCATTCACAAGCTAGTTAAAAGCTTTTCATTCTTTTTGTTTTTCTCAAAAGAAAGTTCATAGTATGACAACAGTATTCACAGCAGGCAGTTTTAAATCACGCAAGGGTCATTCTCAAGGTGTGTTCACGAAATACATTGTAATTTTAAACAGAGACAATTATCAGTTCACGCTTGAAGATGATTTTACTGACCAAGTTTCTCCCCATATATTTCATAACCCTGCAGGTGAAAATGGGAATACCAGCACAGAATGACTGTCAGTGAACATTTAATACCAACACTTCAAACTACATCACTCATCATAAAACAGAAGCTGTGACTTGGATTTAAATGAAAATCAAAAAGTGGAAAAACTCATACTCTGATAATTGTTGTCCAAGTGTTTCAAACTACATCACTCATCATAAAACAGAAGCTGTGACTTGGATTTAAATAAAAATCAACACGCGGAAAAACTCATACTCTGATAATTGTTGTCTAAGTGTTTGTGTGGTTAAAAAAACAAACGTACCTGATCCTAAAAAAAAATCAGAGCAACCCATATGATCATTAAAATGTAACCATTCACTGGTCCATAGGTATACTCTTTTCAAAAAGGAGATGGGTATGGAAGAGGCAGTGCTTCTGTTAGTGATTCAAAGTGCCAGACATCCCATCCTAGTGCTGTGAAATGGATATAAATTATATATATATTCAATATTTCATGGAAGCTTACTAATATTTGCATGCAAACATACTGTGACAGTACTAATACAGTAAAAGCATTATTGAGGGTGAACAGACTGCTTTACTTGGTTTCAGTGAGGAGTAACAATACTAACAATAACAATAACATGCCTAAGTTGTGAAATGTAAGTACTTACCCCCCCCCCCCCCCCCCCGGACACTGGCAAAATTCCAGCAGAATGTCCCCCACCTTCGCTGACGATTATCCACAGTTTATACAGGAAGTGTGCAGGTAGGTTGTCTGCCTCTGTGTCGGTTTTACCTCCGCGGTGTAGACGAAAAACTTTTCCACTTCTGCCACAGGGCGAAAAGTCTCGTTTTGGCACTTTAACTTGGCATATAACATCAAACATCACGTTAATCAACTGAATTGTGTGGCATTATACCTATGCGATTCATGTCACATTAGAAAAACTGCCGTAACGCAATAAAATTCCTGAGATGTTAGTATTATGCATAACACGGTAAAACATCGAGTTTTGGTGTCTGCGTTTTGGACGTTTTCGCTGGGATTACGGAGGGCTATTCACATCGTGTTAAACAAGTTGTCGCAGTGAGCAAAACACCAGATAACGTCTGGAATTATGACAAGTTATTGCAGTGACTTAAACTCGAAGTTAGCTGTTGGTTTTGATGTGTTTCACTGCGTTTTCGTCTTGCTTTTGTTTCATAATGTTGTTGCTGTTGTTGTTACTGTTGGGAGCTATACATCACATTTTTGTTCCCCGAAAAATATATTCTTGATTAATATCAGGACGCAAACCATCCCCTTTACTTCACACACACACACACACACACACACACACACACACACACACACACAATCTACTCCTCAGTTTGCAGCGTGGCTTCGACAGCGAGTTTGCCCGTACCCAAGGGGAGTAACTCGAAATAACTCAGCGCGCGGTCTGCTGAAAAAGGCCCTAATAGAAATCACCCGCTAGGTACACGCGCACTCAAGTTAACCTCTGCTTTGACCTGTGGCTGTGTGCCAAGAGAGAGCAGAACACACACGCCGTAGACCAGATAAATAGGTGCTTGGTTTTGGTATTTTGATTTTACACAACATTAAGCCTTTCTTGGGGTTCATGGTCATGGCAACAGCCATAATAATATTATATCATGTATAATATTACATTTCAGCATATGTAAATTACATGTCATCATAACAAACTGTCATACATTTTTATTCCTCATCATTCTGATTGATCACAACCAAACCTACTATCAGTGGACACATCCAAATGCAAGCGCCTGTTCTTGACAAATTGCCACAGTGACTGATCTAAAAATATAGGTCCTTTGCCGCCACGGACACTGTTTGGCCTGTAGGTAAAATGTACAATGTATTTTCTGATTTGTGCACAAAAGCTTTTTTTCTTTTTTTCTTTTTTTTAACATAACAATGTTTAATGTTACTGTATGTTTGAAAGACCATGGTCACATTTGTAAAACAAATGTTAAATTAAAAAATAAATAACATTTTGGTTCATGATTTTTTCCTACACCTGTGCTAAAACTAAGAAGTAAAAATGTTGGTATATAAGTCACTCAAATACTTCAAAGTATGAATGGTTAGAGTTTGTTGCGGTTGACCCTGCACAGTTCGACCAACGATGTTTTTGTTGAACAATTTTGTCAAAAAAAAAGAAAAAAAGTAAGGGCAGTAACTCAAGACGTAAATGTGGCAGTGTCCCATAGGCAACCGCAGAGTTATCCTGTCCATAGGCAAGCGCTTACTTGATCCCAATTACTAGGCGTCTCCGGACGCCTAGAAAAACAAGAATTTGAAAGAAGATATTCCAGTAAAATACCTATTGTGCTATAATGCACAACATACATGTATACCTTTTAAACTGATTTTGCTGTTTTTCTCATTACATGAAGAGGCTGAATGAAAAAGTTGTTATTTTAAACACTATTAAAAACGAAGCATTTGCTTAAAACACGAAAAGAACAATTTATACTGAGGCCGTGAATAAATGTTAGGGAGAAGAAAAAACCGTGCTTGTCTGTCGCACATCCGGTGAGACACAGGTTTAAAGAAACATCAGAAGCCAAAGCAAAACTCAGCAGACGAAGTGATCGATGCCAACTTCAGCACAAACTTCAAACAAGAACGGAAACAACAAAAAAGAAGGAGACATTACAGCTCAAGAACAGGGGAAGAAATAACACAAAACACAACGTCAAAAAAGGAAAGTCAGTTATTCCCGTTTTCATTGCTTCTGACAGCTTGTCCATGTGAAATGAAAGCTATTTTGTGATTACAACTTAGTACGAGCAGTTGCTGTGATAAGTGATCGGTTTTTATTTACTTTCTTTCGTGTCTTTTAGTTAATACCGGTTTACAAAGCATCCAGGGCGATGACTGTTGAAGAAAACTACATACATAGGTTTTAATCGTGAGGCATTGTAACTTCAAAGCCAGCCGATGCACTAAATGCTAACTTATCAAAGTCACCATTTTTCGTTGAAAGACATACGCGCGCAAATCACAAGCAAAATGTCGTTAATGAGACTTGAGTGGAGAAATACTCAACGGCAAACATGAACATACATTCAGTAAAAACTAGAAAGTCTAAATCGTCAATACGATCTCTTCCGTTTCCAAACTTTAAAGTTTACCCCCAAATAGTTTGACCGGAAGAGAAAATACATCAACAAACCCTCAATAAAACAAAACTGACAACTTACCCAGCTCATTCACATTAAAAACTTTCGTTGACAAAAGCACATCCAACACGAGAAGAAACAGGATCAAAATCACAATACCGAGACCAGACCCGAAGGAACGGCTACCCCAGCGCTAGCGAGGACCCGTTAACCAAACAAATTGTTTTCGGGCCTCGCACACACAGAAGCCAGTGCCGTCGCTAGTCGTAGGAGACTGTTGGGAGGGAGGACTGGTTGACAGAGTCTGAGACTTGAGGAGACTCCTCCTTCCCTCCCTTCTTCCTCACTCCCTCCCTGCTTGCTTCCGTGTCAGTGCATCGATCTGTGAAAGGAGAGATACGTACTGTCCTGTGAATCTCTCTCTCTCTCTCTCTCTCTCTCTCTCTCTCTCTCTCTCTCTCTCTCTCTCTCTCTCTCTCTCTCTCTCTCTCTCTCTCTCTCTCATTCATGTTCGATGTTATCTTGAACCCTTTTCACTGCCGATACTGTTTATTTCCTCATTCATCGGGGTATTTGCTTGATCGCGAGTGTAGTTTATTTAATGCTCAGGTCGAACAACAAGCCCAGTGCACTTGAATATTTGATATAAACGATTCTTGCGGGACATTATTTTGACTGTCAGCTGCTAACGTCCTTGTAAAAAGTGAACATAATACAGAGGTTGCGGGGGAAACGACCGAATAGTGAGTACGGTAACGAGACGAAAATTACATCGCCCCCCCCCCCCCCTCCCCCCGGGCAAAAAACTCGTACAGTCAATCCTGTCTATAACGACGACCACAGGGACCGACCACAGGGACCGACCACAGGGACCGACCAACAGGGACCGACCACAGGGACCGACCAACAGGGACCGACCACAGGGACCGACCAACAGGACCGACCAAATGTGATCGTTATGGACAGGTGGTCGCTATGGAAAGGTGAATTAGTTATTAGAACAAACTTGTCTTGGTGTTTTGTTTTGTTTTGTGGGGAAGGGGTGGTCGTTGCGGGCAGGTGGTCGCTTCCGAGAGGTGGTCGCAAGGGCGGGTTCATCAAACGGGATATTACTCCCGCAGACTGTGACAAGAGAAATGGCATAATAACATCTTTGCCAAAGTTCCGTACAGTGTATTCGGTCGTTGTCTCCACAAACTCTATATTGTTACAATTGCAGCCCATAAGGGCCACAAGAGTGAAAGTGACGAAGTGATCAAATGGAAAGTGATTGCACACGCGAAGCGTTTGAAACGAGATAAACGGCAACTGAAACCAGCCACAGATAAGCAAGTTATGCATAATTCAAAGCACAAAGCCAAAACTGCCAGCAACAAAATTGATGTGCCAACTTCCGCCGAAAACACAAAGAAATGAGACCGCTCGTTCGCTCTTTGGTAATACCAGATATACTAAGTATATATCGTATTTCTGTTTCCACACAAAAAAGACAATCCGACCTGATCTTAAAACTCATATTATGGTCTTGCAGGCTGCAGTGTAATCAGTAAGCGAAACTAGGCCTACTGACTCTTCAGTGATATCACGTCACAGACATTTGCAGGCTGTTCACACGGAAACGCCTTCAGTGAAATTAAACAAGGTTATTCAACCTTTCTCGAAAGAAAACTAACTTGTTCATAAGACTGACATGCTGTTTACACAAAAACACTGACACGTGATTTCTTAATGAAATTGCACTTTGCAAAAAAAGGAAATGTCACCAGATGACGAACTGGAACTGAAGGAGATTCGATAACACACCGGTTCCAGATTACTTTCCTGTACATGGTTCGGTGCACTTACAAAGTGAACTTTTGAACTTTTGACGTTCAAGTTTGGTGCGTAAGGAGATATTTTCTCTTTAAAAACATGTATGTGTTCCAAATTACAGGGGTGCATAAACAACCCCATATACATACCATGCTGTAAAGATTGAACAGATACGTCCTCAAAAGAAACTATCTGTGTCAAGAAGCGTTGCAGCTCCTTCAGGCAGGCCAAACATTGGGTCGAGATGATTCAGCTTCATCCAAAGAGACTCCCGCAAACCTACCAAGAGAGCTCTGTTCATGAACGTCTAGAAAGCAATTGTTGGACGATTGTTGTCACTGGTGAGAAGTTAAACATGCATTCCTTCCTGTGTGGGCGATTATATCTACCATCACAGATCTAGAAATGAGAGCATCTTTCCACTTGAAAACATACCAGAAATCATTAGTCTGCCTGCGAGCTTTGCAGAGTGGGATTTGTTTCCTAAATAAATGTTGCCATCTTCACGCTGATGTCATCCACGAAATTAATTCAATAACAATATGTTGCCATCTTCACGCTGATGTCATCCACGAAATTAATTCAATAACAATATGTTGCCATCTTCACGCTGATGTCATCCACGAAATTAATTCAATAACAATATTCCATCTCTGCTGAGATAAGGGCCCGGTAGATCATCCCGGTAATCCAGTTGCATTGGTAGAGCACTGGACTTGTGATCCGAGGTCATTGTGCCATAAGTGCGGGTGGCTGATAACACCTAAACACGCACACACCTGGGTAGCGCGACTCTGTTGCTGCCAGCTTTCCACTGGGAGAAAGCGACCCGAATTTCCCAGCGATGGGACAATAAAGTAGTGAACTCATATGAAAATGAACATGAACAAAACGAAAGTAACCAGGCCCTTGAACTTTGGTGCATGTATGTGTTCAGACTCTTATCCTATGTAGAAGCTTGGACAGATATGTGGTGAGTGACATGAGAAGGACTCACCTTTAAAACAGGCTAGCTGGTCGAGAAATTCCTCAAGTCAAACGACTTTGGAGCATCTTTTTGTCCACTGGAAATATGTGCTGAGCGCTGTCCGACTCTGAACAGATTTTCGGGTATCTCGGGAGCAACTTTTTGAAGGAGCGTTCGGTACTTGTAAGCTAAAACTCAACAGGATACCGTCCCCGGACCCCCCCCCCCCCCCCCCTTCCTGGCCTGACCATGTACCTCCTCCAAGGGTAAACAAAATAATTATATATATAGAAAAAAACTCATGACAAATACTCCCAGAATGCGCCAGATTGCACATATTTTAATCTAGATTTCAAAACAATTACGGGGGTCATGCCCCCGGACCCACCTGGGAGGTTCGGGTGCTTCGTACCCCAAGTTATGTACCATTACCACAATTGGGAACCCCCCCCCCCCCCCCCGCCCCCCACCTCACTCTGCTCAGGTCCGGCACTGGTCCCGGTCAGAAAACGCTCTCAAATTGCCTTCAGAGCTGCACAGATCTTTTAGGATTTAGAACGTCGGTTCAGCTATTCAAATTTTAAAGGCTGTGTTCGGGTGATCTTTGAAGCCTGTGTAAATTTCCTACCCAAAGTCTTTGTTTGCATTTCGTCCTATCTTTTCGTACCTTAAGGCCTTCCAAAAATTGAGCCCGAAGTTGACTTTGCGAAGACTTAGCTAAGTCTTTTTACCGAAAATTCAATGCAAAATGTTTTAGTGCAGTGAGCTTCGTGAAGAAGACTTCGCCAATGAATATCAGGCTTGAGAGCGGTGAAACTTGTTCTCATTTGCGAGATTACAGATTCCAGTCGTCGAGACTAGCGTTATGAACGAATTGCCAGCACCGGGAAAAAGCAAGCCGATTAACATAACCGACCGCGACTCTGACGCAGAGGAGTCTGCATAATAAAACTGTCCCCATAATTATAAGCACTGATTTGATTAGCTAAGTTACGGAACATTTTTCAGTTTATCGCCAGAAAACGTCTCCGAAATTCTGTATCAAACAATGTGTTTGCTCGCTTTTTTAAAAACACATGAGTTAACGGTTACATTCCCGTATTCGCAGAAGAAAAAAATAATTAACCGACTTTTTACAAACTTACTTTAGGTGTGCTTGTGTGCGTGCGTCCTTGCTTGCGTGGCGTGCGTGTGTGACGTGTCGGCGTGTCACTACACTCTGAATCGAGTTTGTACACCTTAATTCATGCTGTCGGGTTAAATTCAATATTCTCAAATCTTTCCTTCTAAAATAAACTGACTTTGCTTTCCTTTGTTCAGCAAAAATATGTTCAAAATAAGTTCAAAATGAAGTGACAAAGACGCCCATGTGAACGCAGCCTAAAGCTGTGGACGTGGCACGTGAAGCCAAAAAAAGACCATGCAGCGTTTCCCGGGCTCTGAGAGGGTGAATGAGATGATTGGGATTCACACCAGGCAAACCCACATAAACACCCACAGGGGTCGCCCCTTGTCATCGTCAGTTGAAAGCTCTTGGGCTTATTTTCTTGTCAACAATGTTTGACGGGCGGGCTTTTTTTTCCTTCGTTCGCGCGCTCTCTCTCTCTCTCATAATTATTCTCCTTTGTCTCGTTCCTGCCCCCCCCCCCCTTCCCCCATATCTTTCCGATTTTGTTTGCTTTCCCTCTGCCGCTCCGTTCCATTCTCTCGGTTTTTTTGGTGCTCTACATCATTGTTGTTTTATTTCGCCTTACCCTTATGATTTTGTGTCTGCTTCTGCAGGTCTAGGTTGTTGCTGCAGTTTTTTTCGTCGAGTGTGAACGACCCCCACACCCATCACCACCCACATGCACTCACCCACACACACCACTTCTTTGCTTTGCGAGATATAAGGTCTGACAGGCAACACGGCAGTGCCCGGATGACACCTTCGTCCTGTCAGTTTGGCAACGACGTGACCAGCTGGGGGTAGTCGACTTGGGGGTCAAACTGAATGCAGTGACTCCCTGACACAGAAACACAGACAGTGGTATCATTTGACTTGTCTTTGTTTCTGTTCAAATCTTTTTATTGCCTTCTTATCTTCTTCTTCCCCCCCCCTTCTCTCACACACACACACAAACACACACACACACACACGCCCATACACTCACATCTTTGGGAGCGGGGCGGAGCGGGGTATGGGGAACACGGATGAGGGGAGTGAGGGAAGGAGGCAACACACCACTGCAAAAGCAACATTCTTTAATTGTTTTATTACTTTCAAATCAAAGCCCGGACACACATGAGAAAAAAAAGACCACAGAAGGAGTGTAGGTCTCATTGGTTGTCTACTCCTATGTTTTTGCCTTATCTGCACTAATTCTTCCACCAAAAGACTGTTCATGCCCATGCAGCCTGCAAACCGCCACACGGTCTTGGTCTCTGTTTCTGATCTTAGAGAGTGGCACAACCTGTGCCCACTATACACTGAGCCAGTGCAGAAATCACTGTATCTGACAATTTCCAATATTTCTACCTATATATTTAAGACAGTAGCTTTGCATGTAAGAATTCCAAAATTCCAAAATGAAATAAGTCCGGCGGTTCCAGGTAATAACTTTAGGTCTATCTTTCGTTCCACAGACTTTCCCCTGACAAATCATGTCTAAGGTTTTTACTGTGTGTAGACAAGATTATAGATCGGTTGCTATGCAATAATGACCAGTTTCCGTGTGCGTCAGGATTCATGTGCCGCTGAGGAGTAAGCTTATTGATATAGTAATATTTATGTCAGTGCTAAATCATTGGCATGACAAACGTTATCTTACCGAACTAATCATTAAACGAAAAACTGATGAAGTCAACGGACTATCATCCGCGGCAGGCCTGCAAACTCCACGACTCGAGTTTCAGGGACCGGCGACTCGAAGCGCTGGTTGTGATCAGAGGAAATGGACAAAACGGGATGGCAGGGAACGTTACGGAGCGGACAGGAAAGGGGGAAGATCAGTTTGGAGGGGTTGTAAAAGGGATGGGGGTGAGGAGGCGGGAGGGGCCCGGGCGACAGGGTAGTAGGACAGTGGGCGGGAAATTGAAAAGGGGAACGGAAGATAGAAATTTGTGCCACCATTTGTTGCTTGAGCCAATCCGTTCTTGTTGGAAAAGAGATCTGTCTTGGACGAGCCAGTTTCGCATCCATCAAACCAATTGGACACTGTCTAAGCACAAAAGGGGAACGCGGGGCCTTCCCTCGTTTTTCCACGAAGGCAAAGTAACCTAATCTTCCCTCTGCCCTCCAAAATCCCAAGCCTATCTCCCCCTCTTTCTCTGTCATTGTCTCTCTAGGTGTCGATTCCGTTATGTCCAGTCTCAAAAGGGCAGCGATGGTCAGTTTAATCACTTAGCCTACTCTTTTGTCATACGACCGTCCGCTTGTGGCTCGGACGGACGTCCCTTTCAATGTTCAAAAGACGGAAGGAAAGCCATGTATCATTTCCGTCATGAGAAGTTCGAACTGAGAAGTCATTAACGAAAGCAAGCTGTTCGGTTGGTCAACGGATCGATCCTGACGTTGCGTGTGTTCATTGACGCGCGCGCTGGTCACGGTTTAGTGTGTATGTGTGTGTGTCTATGTGCGGGTGCGCGCGTGCGACGGTGCGGCGTGCGTGCGCGTGCTAGTGTGTCAGTGTCACGTGTATATCACAGTGTGTGTGTGCAGTGTCGGTGTGTGTGTGTGTGTGTGTGAGTGTGTGTGTACGTACGTGTGTGTGCCGGTGTGCACGTGTGTGTTTGTGTGTGTGTGTGTCAATGAGCCTGTGTGTGTGCAAATAGATTAACTCTTGAACCCAGGCGTTAACATAGTCGGGACAAAAACATGATGGAACAAGTCGCGTAAGGCGAAAATACAATATTTAGTCAAGTAGCTGTCGAACTCACGGAATGAAACTGAACGCAATGCCATTTTGTCAGCAAGACCGTATACTCGTAGCATCGTCAGTCCACCGCTCATGGCAAAGGCAGTGAAATTGACAAGAAGAGCGGGGTAGTAGTTGCGCTAAGAAGGATAGCACGCTTTTCTGTACCTCTCTTTGTTTTAACTTTCTGAGCGTGTTTTTAATCCAAAAATATCATATCTATATGTTTTTGGAATCAGAAACCGACAAGGAATAAGATGAAAGTGTTTTTAAATTGATTTCGATAATTTGATTTTGATAATAATTTTTATATATTTAATTTTCAGAGCTTGTTTTTAATCCGAATATAACATATTTATATGTTTTTGGAATCAGCAAATGATGGCGAATAAGATAAACGTAAATTTGGATCGTTTTATAAATTTTTATTTTTTTTTACAATTTTCTGATTTTTAATGACCAAAGTCATTAATTAATTTTTAAGCCACCAAGCTGAAATGCAATACCGAAGTCCGGGCTTCGTCGAAGATTACTTGACCAAAATTTCAACCAATTTGGTTGAAAAATGAGGGCGTGACAGTGCCGCCTCAACTTTCACGAAAAGCCGGATATGACGTCATAAAAGACATTTATCAAAAAAATGAAAAAAACGTTCGGGGATTTCATACCCAGGAACTCTCATGTCAAATTTCATAAAGATCGGTCCAGTAGTTTAGTCTGAATCGCTCTACACACACACACAGACACACAGACACACACACACACGCACATACACCACGACCCTCGTTTCGATTCCCCCTCGATGTTAAAATATTTAGTCAAAACTTGACTAAACATAAAAATGAAATGTGTTAGGTCTGACACATTCATCACAATTCTGTTTTTGTTTCGCGGTTGTGTGCGTTTCTACAAGCAAATAATACGTCCAACAGCAGTTATCCTGAGGTGTTCCTGGGACGCCCTCTAGCGGTTTGTTTTCCCGAAGATCTCCGCAGAAGTATTCACATACATTGCTCGCCAAAAGCTGGGGTAAAAAATGCATAGCTATTGTAATCACTGAAACTCGGCGCCAACCACATTTAATTTTCACGACTTCTTCGCTCTAGCGACTCGCACGTGATGGTACCGCCTTTTCTCTAATCAATTATACACGCCGCGCAAAATCTCTTGCCGGTACCGAATCCGTCCGGAAGACATTAAAATGCCCATAAAGGCATCAGTCCTTTTCTGACACTATTCTGGGAGGGCGAAGAGTTACCGAATCCCTTGAAGAAAGGGTCGCCTTGTGAGATTTGTGTGCGGTCCAAAAAGGCGTTTGCCGGCAAATCATCTAAAATTCATTCCCGTGTTTGGCGTGCTTATAAGGCGTGGAATTTTAGAAGGTTGTCATGAATCCAGCAGCAAAGTGGTCCCTTGACAGGGCTTTTCCACGTGCTTTTGTCAATAAGAAATTATTCATGATATGTAACCCTCCACCACGAAATGAGTCGCATGTCACCTCGCGCGGTTCTGCACTAGGCTTAATATAAGTCCGGGGAGTGTCTGGTAAAAGAGTGAGGGTCACCTTAGTCACAGGCTTATAACTCAAACAGTTTTCTCTCTTTTCTAAAACGGGTTTCACCACTGGATAGAGCAAAACAAACTCTTTAGGAAAATGTAAAAATTTGAAAATCAAGCAAAGGTGACATGTGACTCATTCCGTGGTGGAGGGTCACATATTTTCTGTCGACCCAAACATATGAGTGATCACCGCGGTTTTGTTATAACTTTTACTTTTTATTTCCGGGTAGAAGTCACGGTACTGGAATCTTTTTTCGGACGAGAAGCGCTTTTGCCTGGAACCTGGCGATGGGCGTGTCCGGATCTGGCGAAGACCTGGACAGCGGTTTGCTAACAATAACATCCTACAGCATGATAGATGGGGAGGTGCCAGCGTCATGATATGGGGCGCCATTGGTGTCAATAAGCGAGTGGGACCTGTCGTCTTTCAGAACGTCGGCCAAGGTCATGGGAATGGTGTCAATGCAGACCGCTACATCAATCAAGTCCTGCGTCCCTATGTGGTTCCAATTGTCCAGAGGTACCGGAACTGCCTGTTCCAGCAAGACAATGCCCGTCCCCATACTGCACGTGCTACCCAGGACAGGTTGCGTCACAACAGCGTGAACATTCTGCCTCATCCTGCTCGATTCCGGATCTCAACCCAATCGAACGCTTTTGGGACATCATGTAAAGAAGGATTAATGCCCTTGCCCGGAGGCGAATTTGCGATTCCTAAACGCCCCACTGAACGACTGACGTCACATGTCGCTTCGGCCTATTTTGACCGGGAGGTCATTCTGGGCTAGTCAGTTTTGACCCCCCCCCCCCAAACCCCTAGTCAATTTTGACCCCCCTTCAAACTTTAAGAATGAGTACATTAAGACCTTTAGAAACAATATTTATGCTGCCCGGAGACCCCGCACAGCAGCAGAACTGCGTGCTGCCGTGACCCAGGTGTGGGCTCAGGTCCCTCAGCAGCAAATTAATCACCTCGTCCTCTCCATGTACCGGAGGTGCGCCACAGTCATCAACGCCCAGGGAGGAGCAACACGCTATTGACTTTCAACAGTCTTCAAACAGTGTTCAGTGGAACATGGCACGTCATGCTCTCATCCCAATACACTTTTCTGTATGGTTTATGTATCGGTCAATTCGTGTCCTTGTTATTGTTAACCCGAAATAATCAATTCGACATTAAAATTCATGGGTAACCCATCTTCACTGCAGCATTTGCGTTTCTTTTGCCTCTGAGTTTATGTGTAATTCTGGAATAAACAATGTGTATGATGGTTGGTTTGCTGTAAGCTTCTTTTTATATTTAGTCAAGTTTTGACTAAATATTTTAACATCGAGGGGGAATCGAAACGAGGGTCGTGGTGTATGTGCGTGTGTGTGTGTGTGTAAAGATCGGTCCAGTAGTTTAGTCTGAATCGCTCTACACACACACACACGCACAGACAGACAGACAGATCCACACACACACACACACACACACACACACACACACACACACACACACACACACACACACACACACACACACACACACATACACTACGACCCTCATCTCGATTCCCCCTCTATGTTAAAACATTTAGTCAAAGCTTGACTAAATGTAAAACAAGTCGCGTAAGGCGAAATTGCTACATTTAGTCAAGCTGTGGAACTCACAGAATGAAACTGAACGTAGTCCGCCGCTAGTGCAAAAGGCAGTGAAAGTGACGAGCCTGTTTGGCGCGGTAGCGATTGCGCTGTGCTTCATAGCAAGCTTTACTGTACCTCTCTTCGTTTTAACTTTCTGAGCGTGTTTTTAATCCAAACATATCATATCTATATGTTTTTGGAATCAGGAATGGACAAGAAATAAGATGAAATTGTTTTTAAAACGATTTCGGAAATTTAATTTTGATCATAATTTTTATATTTTTAATTTTCAGAGCTTGTTTTTAATCCAAATATAACATATGTATATGTTTTTGGAATCAGAAAATGACGAAGAATAAGATGAAATTGTTTTTGGATCGTTTAATAAAAAAATAATTTTAATTACAAGTTTCCGACTTTTAATGACCAAACTCACTCATTAGTTTTTAAGCCACCAAGCTGAAATGCAATACCAAACCCCGGCCTTTGTCGAAGATTGCTTTGCCAAAATTTGAATCAATTTAATTGAAAAATTAGGGTTTGACAGTGCCGCCTCAACATTTACAAAAAGCTGGATATGACGTCATCAAAGGCATTTATCGAAAAAATGAAAAAAACATCCGGGGATATCATACCCAGGAACTCTCATGTCAAATTTCATAAAGATTGGCCCAGTAGTTTAGTCTGAATCGCTCTACACACACACACACTCACAGACAGACAGACAGACAGACAGACAGACAGACAGACACACACACACACACACACACACACACACACACAAATAATTTTAATTACAAGTTTCCGATTTTTAATGACCAAACTCACTCATTAGTTTTTAAGCCACCAAGCTGAAATGCAATACCAAACCCCGGCCTTCGTCGAAGATTGCTTTGCCAAAATTTGAATCAATTTAATTGAAAAATGAGGGTGTGACAGTGCCGCCTCAACATTTACAAAAAGCCGGATATGACGTCATCAAAGGTATTTATCGAAAAAATGAAAAAAAAACGTCCGGGAATATCATACCCAGGAACTCTCATGTCAAATTTCATAAAGATCGGCCCAGTAGTTTAGTCTGAATCGCTCTACACACACACACACACACACACACACACACAGACAGACAGACAGACACACACACACACACACACACACACACACACAAACTAACACACACACACACACACACATACACCACGACCCTCGTCTCGATTCCCCCCTCTATGTTAAAACATTTAGTCAAAACTTGACTAAATGTAAACAAGTCGCGTTAGGCGAAATTACTACATTTAGTCATGATGATAATTAGTTTTAACGTCCTCTTAGAACCACTTGGCCTATCTTGGGACAGGTAGAGTTGATATGCTTTATGGGGGGACAGGACACTGGACAGACATGCAAACAGAGAACACATATGATCGTGTTATAGATCTGGAAGTCTGTTGTTGCGATATTTCAAAATGGGGATGGAAGTAAAGATTTTGTTGGGGTTGTTGCCATAGTGTACGCGAAATATAGTTGGAGTGGAGCGGTTTTGTAGGCTTATTTGCTTTTTATTTATGTAAAATATTTTTCAGACTTTTGGATAATGCCAAAACAATGTAATAAATAACTGGCTGAATAAGTAAAGAAATACGTAACTAGAAACATAATAAAAAAATAAAAATAAAAAAAATAAAAAAAAATAAAAATAAAAAAAATGATTAGCCAAATAAGAATATTAAATATAACTTGCTAAAATGATATATCAGAATGCTTAAGTTTAGGTAGGAGGAGGGCGGTGTATGTGATTTAACCTTGTTTGAATAGAGCTATATGATAGGTGTTGTAGGCGCTTTGGTTGTTGGGCGAGGGGGGGGGGGGTCGGTGGGAGAGAGGGTCGAGGGGGGGGGGAAGGGGGAGAGGGGATGAAGTTTTCAAAACAGATGTCTTATTTCAGCCTTATGTATTGATAGACACAGGGTGTATGCTGGCTTCCATTGAAGCGTGCAATGTTTATCTAAAAACTCATGGGGTTTCAGTTTGTGTTCGTTGACAAGGGTGTGTAGGTTGCGGAACTCTTGTTGGAGTAATTGGCAGCGGTCAAAGAGGTGTAAAAAAGATATTAGCTTTCCACATTCACAGAGACGGGGAAAGAACTTGTGAGCGCATCCATCCGTGCGAATTCTGCGAAGTATTTTAAGGAGGGGGGTGGGGAGTGTAGGCCTGTTTTGTTTTGTTTGTCGGGGCAGAATAAGCCAACCATGGGCATCGCCTTCTGTTTTTAATTCTGTTTCCCAGTGACGCCAGGCAACTTTGGCCATTTTGTGTTTTGCTTCCGTCTTTGTTAATTTGAGGTCATGAAATTCTGCTTGGTCTGTGACAGACTCTTTTGCTGCTCTGTCAGCCATATCATTGCCTCTGATCCCTGTGTGTGAGGGGATGTACATAAGGGTCAGTTCTGTTCCAGAGGCAATGATCTGGTGACAGAGGAACAATATTTCCGTCTGAAGCTCTTCCCGGTTTCTGGAACCATTTTGGAGAGCAGTCAGAGCTGATTTTGAGTCGGAGAGAATCACGACTCTTGTTGGGGGTTGAGGGAGGTCATTGATATAGTGGCATGCTCTTAAGAAGGCGTACATTTCTGCAGTGAAAATGGACACATCCTGGTTGAGTTTGAATGTTTTAGTTATTTTGAGGTCAGGGATGACAAAAGCACAGCCGGCTTGGCCATCATTTTGTTTTGAGCCGTCAGTAAATATCTGTAGGTGATCTTTGTAACTGTTTGAGATTATTTCTCTTACTATTGATGAGACAAGCACAGGGTTATCTTTCTTTGTTATACCCAGATCTGGTAGGCGCTACAGAGCTTTGAAAGCCAGAACTAGTCGCTTTCGCTCTAGCTTCATCCCCCATGCTGTACTGACAACTCCTGTAGTGAAGACGTTGTAATATACTGTAGTTATAGGATTGGGGGGGGGGGGGATTCTTTTGTTACTTAGTCCTTTCACTGCATTCCATTACTGTTCTCATAACTTGTGATAGTGGAAGTATGTGCAATGTGGAATGGTCCTTATTTTTTAGGTGCTTGAGTAGTTCTGTGATGGTAGTAGTTTTGTGCAATGTGACCCTAGGTTCAGGTGCTTGAGTAGATCTGTGATAGTCTGTTAATACTGTTGTTTTAAACTGTCTAACTGGCTAGATTATCTATATATATATACGACTTGTGTCTGTCTGTGTGTTTGTGTATCTGTGTGTTTGTGTATTTGTGTATTCGCCATGCACGCCCAAAGTTCTCGATGGATCTGCTTCAAATTTGGTGGGCTTATTCAGAGAGACCCCGGACACAACCTCATCGATGAGATATTTCAACACGTGCTCTCAGCGCGCAGCGCTGAACCGATTTTGGTTCCACCTCAGCTATTTTGGTTCCACCTCAGCTACCCGGGCCCCCATACCGACACACCATAGCCGCTACACCACATCACAACGCCAAAGTTCTCGGTGGATCTTTTTCAAATTTGGACACCGTATTCAGCTACACCCCGGACACAATATCATCGATGAGATATTTCAACACGTGCTCTCAGCGCGCAGCGCTGAACAGATTTTTGTTTTTGTGTTCATTTCACCATTATAAGTAACTCTTCCTTATCTTCTCCAGTGTTTGGCGTTTATCTCCCTTCCTTCGTGTGGCTTTCCCGTTCAGTTGTAAGTTACTATTACTATTTTTAGAATGTCACTGCGCTGTCCACTGCGCTGTCCACAACGCTTCCCTTGCACCCGTAAGTTGTTCTTACTGTCAAAGTGAAAAGGTCGAATCAATTTATAGCCACGCGAAAAATACACTCTCACCTATCTCTATATATTTATAGATACAGATATGCATATATATATACGGCTTCTCTGTGTGTGTGTGTTTGTGTGTGTGTGTGGGCAAAAACCTGTGTTTTGTAGAGTTCTGTTTGTGATGTGGTCTAGCGGCTTTTGTCTGTCTGTATGTTCTGGCATGTGAGAAGCCACAGCAGATAATATAGGGCTAAGAAATAAGCTCTAAAATTCTCAATCCCGTTTGACAGGACTTCGCCTTCAAAGGTGATTGTGGTGAACCGCCACGCTGTCTGTCTCTGTCTCGCGCCGTTCACCTCAAATTCCCGTTTCTGAGGTTCTATTGTTAGAATGTCACTTCGCTGTCCAGAACGCTTCCCTTGCACCCGTAAGTTGTTCTTACTGTCAAAGTGAAAATCAATTTATAGCCACGCGAAAAATACACTCTCACCTATCTCTATATATTTATAGATATAGATATACATATTTATATATACGGCTTCTCTGTGTGTGTGTGTGGGCAAAAACCTGTGGATTGTAGAGTTCTGTTTGTGATGGGGTCTAGCGGCTTTTGTCTGTCTGTATGTTCTGGCATTTGAGAAGCCACAACAGATAATATAGGGCTAAGAAATAAGCTCTAAAATTCTCAATCCCGTTTGACAGGACTTCGCCTGCAGAGGTGATTGTGATGAACCGCCACGCTGTCTGTCTCTGTCTCGCGATTCACCCCGGCGAAGCCGGGTATTCCTCTAGTGATTATATAATTTTATGTGATGATCTGACTAAATGATAATAATTACGTGTACTACTTACTTTTAAATGGATTATAATTTTTAGGTATTGTTCTAGTATTCACTAATGTTGCATTGATATTACGCACCCCTTTTAAACTGATATGGTTTTTACCTTTACAAGGCGACGATGTGAATTTGTGATGTAGATATGTGGCTGGTTATGTGTGAGTATGTAAATAATTGTGTGTGTGTGTGTGTGTGTGTGAGTTGTGTCTGTGTGTGCATGACAGTGTAATGTACGTATGTATGCATGCATGGTGATGTGTGTCTGCATATGTGTCTGGTTGGTTTTTATTTTATTTTTACCGTGCCGTGCCAAGATGAAATCCTTTTGCAAAATTGGTGAATAAATATCTTGTATCTTGTATCTTGTATCATGATCAGGGATGATAATGGGGGACTCCATGAACCAAAAGGGGAAGGGGTTAATGGAAATTTGGGCCATCCTACCTGGGTTCACCCCACTTTCTTGAAATATCGGTTGAACATAGTCTGCCAGTGGGATTGTTGCTTCGTATATTGTGGGTGTTTTTCTTTTTATATTTAGTCAAGTTTTGACTAAATATTTTAACATCGAGGGGGAATCGAAACGAGGGTCGTGGTGTATGTGCGTGTCTGTGTGTGTATGTGTGTCTGTGTGTGTGTGTGTGTAGAGCGATTCAGACTAAACTACTGGACCGATCTTTATGAAATTTGACATGAGAATTCCTGGGTATGAAATCCCCGAACGTTTTTTTCATTTTTTTGATAAATGTCTTTGATGACGTCATATCCGGCTTTTCGTGAAAGTTGAGGCGGCACTGTCACGCCCTTATTTTTCAACCAAATTGGTTGAAATTTTGGTCAAGTACTCTTCGACGAAGCCCGGACTTCGGTATTGCATTTCAGCTTGGTGGCCTAAAAATTAATTAATGACTTTGGTCATTAAAAATCTGAAAATTGTAAAAAAAAATAAAAATTCATAAAACGATCCAAATTTACGTTTATCTTATTCTCCATCATTTGCTGATTCCAAAAACATATAAATATGTTATATTCGGATTAAAAACAAGCTCTGAAAATTAAATATATAAAAATTATTATCAAAATTTTTTTTTCGAAATCAATTTAAAAACACTTTCATCTTATTCCTTGTCGGTTCCTGATCCAAAAATATATAGATATGATATGTTTGGATTAAAAACACGCTCAGAAAGTTAAAACGAAGAGAGGTACAGAAAAGCGTGCTATGCAGCATAGCGTAACCACTACCCCGCTCTTCTTGTCAATTTCACTGCCTATGCCGTGAGCGGTGGACCACGAGTATACGGTCTTGCTGCGTTGCATTGCGTTCAGTTTCATTCTGTGAGTTCGACAGCTACTTGACTAAATATTGTATTTTCGCCTTACGCGACTTGTTAGGTTTTGGTAAGGGGCCGAGGTTATTGTGTCGCACTCAGCAGTGAGCTCTTCGTTCACAGCATTATCAATTGTACTGGCTCTTGATACGTACTGGACCGACTTTAGTCTCCTTTCTTCATTGAGGGGCAGCCAGCCAGCCTCTTGATACACTAATTTGTTTATGGAGTGTTTTGGGAGATCAAAGATGATTTTGAGGGCAGCCATGTTGCACCACACTTTGAAGTAATCCCACACTTTGAAGTAAATTACTTCAAAGTGTGGGGATTTCCCATTTTTTACTTCAAAGTGTGGGGGGATCTTCCCACACTTTGAAGTAAACTCAGTTTTTACTTCAAAGTGTGGGGGGATCTTCCCACACTTTGAAGTAACTTACTTCAAAGCGTGGGACTTTTGCATCGCCTGTTTGAGCCTGATGCACAGCGTAATTAAGATCGCCATGGCCTGATGATTTTGTCAAAAAAAATGGCAAAGTCTTTTGGATGAGTGAACAGAAAAAGTGAGCGAGCCAAGAAACAGTGATGTTTATCCCATTGTTGAGTGTGACGAAAACTCGTGATGACGATTTTAAAACATGTTGGGTCACGCATGGTCCAATCTTACATGGTCCAACCTTACATGGTCCAATCTTACATGGTCCAATCTTACATGGTCCAATATATATTATTGGACCATGTAAGATTGGACCTTGTAAGATTGGACCATGTAAGGTTGGACCATGTAAGGTTGGACCATGTAATATTGGACCATGTAAGATTGGACCATGTAAGGTTGGACCATGCAAGGTTGGACCATGTTTTATTGGACCATGTAAGATTGGACCATGTAAGGTTGGACCGTGCAAGGTTGGACTATGTAAGGTTGGACCATGTAAGGTTGGACCATGTAAGGTTGGACCATGTAATGTTGGACCATGTAAGATTGGACCATGTAAGGTTGGACCATGTAAGATTGGACCATGTAAGGTTGGACCATGCGTAAGGTTGGACCATGTAAGATTGGACCATGTAAGGTTGGACCATGTAAGGTTGGACCATGTAAGATTGGACCATGTAAGGTTGGACCATGTAAGGTTGGACCATGTAATATTGGACTATGTAAGGTTGGACCATGTAAGGTTGGACCATGTAAGGTTGGACAGTGTAAGGTTGGACCATGTAAGGTTGGACCATGTAAGATTGGACCATGTAAGGTTGGACCATGTAAGGTTGGACCATGTAAGATTGGAGCATGCGTGACCCAACATGTTTTAAAATCGTCACCACGAGTTTTCGTCACACTCAACAATCATATGGGACATTGCTTAAAGCCTGATAACAAACATCACCATGTTTCTTGGCTCGCTCACTTTTTCTGTTCACTCATCCAAAAGACTTTGCCATTTTTATTGACAAAATCATCAGGCTCAAACAGGCGATGCAAAAGTCCCACGCTTTGAAGTAAGTTACTTCAAAGTGTGGGAAGATCCCCCCACACTTTGAAGTAAAAACTGAGTTTACTTCAAAGTGTGGGAAGATCCACCCACACTTTGAAGTAAAAAATGGGTTTACTTCAAAGTGTGGGGCACATCCCCACACTTTGAAGTAATTTACTTCAAAGTGTGGGATTACTTCAAAGTGTGGTGCAACACAGCCATTTCGGCTCTTTCCAATAGTTTTAGATTCGATTTTGATGCAGCAAAAAATGCTTCTTGACCATATGTTAAACGGGATCTTATAATGGCTTTCGTAATGTGAAGCAGGCTGTCTTTATTTGAGGCCCAGGTCTCTCGTTTTAATACTTTGAGGAGACTTAGTGCTTTCTTGGTTTTTCCGACAAGGTTTTTGATGTGTGGCCCCCATGTTAGGTTCGGGGTGAAGGTAACGCCAAGGAATTTGACTTGTTTTTTAGACTCCATGGGTGTATTGTTAACGATAATTGTGGATTTGTCGTGTAGCTTTTTTCTGGTGACAACCATGAATGTTGTTTTTTCGGCGGCGATTTCAAAGCCGTTTGTGTGCAAATAATGGATTATTTTGTCTACTGCGTTTTGATATCTCTTTAAGTTAGTTTTGTGTTGAGTTTCTCTTGGTTTGTGATTTGACCACAGAGCCAGTTCGTCTGCATACAGTGAAATCACTGTTCCATTCGTCTCGGCTCTGTGGATGTCATACAGCATGATGCTGAACAATGTCGGTGCAATGACACTGCCCTGAGGGACTCCCATGTTAACTTTGTGTGCTGAGCTGTTCTATTAGCCGAACAGCAGTTCTATCCCACCGCGAATTGCGCCCACCGCCAAGAGTCGTTTTTGTGGATTATTTCGCATTTAGGTCCCAGGTAACATTATGAAGTTTTAATACGATCAATCGGACCTATTATCAAGTTAGTGTATCAACTTTTGAACGAACTGCGCCCAGTAGCTTCCCAGCAAAAAGCTGTTAAGTGGAGAAAGACACACACACACACACACACACACACACACACACACACACACACACACACACACACACACACGATTAAAGTCTGCTGAGCCCAAGTACTAGCGTACTCGGGGATAAACAATAATAAACAAAAATTTAATAAAAAATAAAATAAAAAATAAAATAGATCGCCCATGCCGGGAATCGAACCCGGATCACTTTGGCCATAGGCGGACGTGCTTTCCACCAAGCCACCAACTGGCTGGCTGTTCTATTAGCCGTTCGGCCCACCGCGAATTGCGCCCACCGCCAAGAGTCGTTTTTGTGGATTATTTCGCATTTAGGTCCCAGGTAACATTATGAAGTTTTAATACGATCAATCGGACCTATTATTAAGTTAGTGTATCAACTTTTGAACGAACTGCGCCCAGTAGCTTCCCAGCAATAAGCTGTTAAGTGGAGAAAGACACACACACACACACACAGACTCACACACACACAGACACACGATTAAAGTCTGCTGAGCCCAAGTACTAGCGTACTCAGGGAAA
Organism: Littorina saxatilis; assembly: GCF_037325665.1. Taxonomy (NCBI): domain Eukaryota; kingdom Metazoa; phylum Mollusca; class Gastropoda; order Littorinimorpha; family Littorinidae; genus Littorina; species Littorina saxatilis. The sequence continues at coordinate 43,905,536 of NC_090250.1, forward strand.
ATGCAGAGTCTATTATCTACAAATATCAACAATACACCCCCTTTCGATCTGGAAAAACGAAGCTAGTGTAGCCGTTTGAAAATTCATTGTTGTATTCCAGCGTAGTACTCATAGTAGGATATCCTTATTTGGAAAATGCCAAGCGCAAAACACCTCTCAAATCTCGTGCATTTCGTGCGTTTAAAAAAAAGCGTGGACAGCGCTCCAGTGTCAAACTGTTGCTGCACTTGCCTTGGGCGTGGCTATAAGCATAGTGACATGAATTTGATTGGTCAGTATTTTTAGGCAAAGCATATGTTCTTTCTTTCTTTATTTGGTGTTTAACGTCGTTTTCAACCACGAAGGTTATATCGCGACGGAGCATATGTTCTCAGCAAACAGAAAACAAAATATTGGAAGCGTGAGTCACGCTACCCAAAAATAAAATCTTTTTTTACATATATTTTTTTTCTATAATTTTTTTCCCCATGGTTCATTCATCATCTATATATATATACGACTTGTGTCTGTTTGTGTGTCTGTGTGTCTGTGTGTCTGTCTGTGAGTTCGCGATGCACGGCCAAAGTTCTCGATGGATCTGCTTCAAATTTGGTGGGCATATTCAGGTAGACCCGGGACAGGACACAACCTGGTCGATATTTCAACACGTGCTCTCAGCGCGCAGCGCTGAACCGATTTTGGTTCCACCTCAGCTATTTTGGTTCCACCTCAGCTACCCGGGCCCCCATACCGACACACCAAAGCCAAAGTTCTCGGTGGATCTTTTTCAAATTTGGACACCGTATTCAGCTACACCCCGGACACAATATCATCGATGAGATATTTCAACACGTGCTCTCAGCGCGCAGCGCTGAACCGATTTTGGTTTTTGTGTTCATTTCACCATTATAAGTAACTCTTCCTTATCTTCTCATCTTCTCCAGGTTTTCAGCGTTTACCTCCCTTCCTTCGTATGGTGCACTATATGAGTGGGGCGTCTTCGGATATTCCCGGCGTTCTGTTACTATTTTTAGAAGGTCACCGCAGTGTCCAGAACGTAAATTGGACCCGTAAATTATCCTCACTGTAAAAGTGCAAAGGTCGAATCAATTTATAGCCACGCGAAAAATACACTGTCATCTATCTCTCTATAGATACGGCTTCTCTGTGTTTGTGTGTGTGTGTGCGTGTGTGTGTGTGTGTGTGTGTGTGTGTGTGTGTGTGTGTGTGTGTGTGTGTGTGTGTCTCTCTATGTGAGCAACACCTGGGGATTGTTCAGTTCTGTTTGTGATGTGGTCTGGCGGCTTTTGTGTATTTGTATTGCCATCCAAGAGGGTATGTGCATCGGCAGACTTAGTGACAGCGTCCTTGAAAACTGCCCAGTCCGCCTTTTTATAATTGTATTTTAAGGCTTTTGGACCTGGCTCTGTGTGTGGTGATTTCCCAATAATGGATATCATGATTGGTAAGTGGTCGCTTTTTAATTTATCTGACACAACGCACCAGTCCGTTGTTAATCCGAGAGTGGGACTAACCAAGGTTATGTCAATGGCGGAGGGGTGTTGGTTTGAGATATCGGGTATTCTGGTTGCTGATCCGTCATTTAGTAAGTACACATTTGATTGCGTTATATAGGTGGCAAGGCTCTTTCCCACGGCACATGTCTGATCGGGGAAGTTGGCATCCCACAGGGGGTTTCGGCCATTAACATCTCCTCCGATCACCCAGGTGCGTCTTCCGTCGAGCTCTGGGAGCCAGCTGAAAATCGGGCCTTTGGTAATGTTTCTGTTATATATGTTTAATAAGAAGATGGATGGGCCATCATTCAGCAGAAGTTCAACTAGGTTTGAATGTATTTTTGTGTCGGCCGGAACAGGGGTTGGGTGAACATTGTACTTCAGATTGTCTCTGACATAGGTTACTGTGTACTTGATAGTTTGTGCTCCGCTCGTATCATCAACCTGATAATCTGTGACGGGTGGGTAAAAGAAACCAGATATGAGGGGGAGTTTTCCCGCATGACAAAGTGGGGACTGTATCAATAATACATTGAACATGTTGTTTTGGTTAAGATAATTAATAAGGTACGGTAGAGCAGTGTTAAGGGAACGACAGTTCCACTGCAGTATATTTATTCTTGAATCCATTTCAATCACAGAAGACCTAAAGTCTGTTGTGACCGTTTGATCTGCCCCTCAACTCTCTATGTCATTGTGTTGTCAAGGGGTTGAGACTCTGTTACAGATCTGCCTCCCTGAATGCCGAGAAGAGCGCATTGAGTGGTAAGTATCTTATTTAAGGCTGGTGGAGTTGGATTTTCCTTTGGCTTAAATATTTCAGTATATAGCCCTGTCAGAAGTGTCAGAACATTTTCGGGGCTTTCATTCGTTTTTGCTTCAATAAGTGCAGCTAGGATGCCAGTGACGAATTTGAACACCTCACCGCAGTTCTCGGCGCTCATCATCTTCATCTTTGCATAGCTTTCTTTTAAAATATGTTGTCTGAGGCAGTCTTCGGACTGTGGCTTTGGTGTGTTTTGTGTTTCATCTTCCTCAACAATCATCAACTTTGGTTCATCCATGAACAAGTCATCATAATCGTGTGTGTGGGAAGTTTGAGATTCTGCATCAGCAACCTTTTTCTCATTGTTTGTTGTTGGCTGTTTGTTTGTCTTTGTTTTGTCTGCTGCTTTTGTGGGGGCCTTTTTTACATTGTGTGTTGATTTTAGTTTCTGGGCAACAGTATAGACTCATTATTAATAGGGTTTATGTCAGTTCTTTGTCCAGGTCTCTGGAGGGCGATATTTTGCTCTGAAATGGGGTTTTCACTACGAGGGTTGCTTGGTCCGCCTTGATTTCCTGTGCGTATGCGGCTTGTTGTTGGTTCTGGCCAGATAGTGCTATAATCCTGTTTTTCAATCTCAGCCACGAAAGCTGGGGAGGTAGCCAGGTTTCTCTTTGCTTTGCTGGCACCGCGAGGAGCACTTTTCCCCCCTGCCATTTTTAGTCCCAAGAAAGTATCGACAACAAATATAAACAGCTAAGATCAAACCTGCTGAATGCAATGGAATTGTCAATCCCCAAAACAAAACCTTTTATCGGACCCAGTAGAACTGATCAGAGCCCATGGTGGACAGAAGAATGCAGAACAGCCATCAGGTTAAAAAGAACTGCAAAAGAGAAGTATGATCGCTTCAGGTCTGCACAAAACCACAACAATATGAAATCAACTGAAGAACAATGTGACAAAATTATAGACAAAGCAAAAAAAGAATATTTTGAAAACATGTCCAGCAAAGTGAGCGATTACAGAGATGCTGGAAAAATTTGGACCAAAATAAGGAAATTCAAATGCAGACACAAGCAGGCTGAACGTCCTCTTATGCACGAAGGAAAAAAATATGAAAGCCTTCCTGAAAAAGCAGAACTGTTTGCAGATATTTTTGCAGCAGCAAGCCAAACAGATAAACTGTTATGTGAGCAGGAACTCTTCCGTAAGAAGTGGGAGGATAAACAGGACTTAAACGACCCAGAACTCAACCTTTCCTTAAAAATAAATGCTCCCTTATCCATTCAAGAACTGAAAACGGCTATAGCATCGGTGACAAAAGTCCGATCCGCCTGTGGTTCTGATCCAATAAACTATCAGGTCATACAACATTTACCAAACCAAGGATTAAATCTTTCACTGGATTTTTATTCAACATGCTGGAAGTCTGGCCTGATTCCCTCAGCTTGGAAAGAGGCTGTTGTGATCCCCATTTTAAAGCCTGGAAAACCAAGAGCTGACCCTTCCAACTGGCGCCCTATATCTCTGACCTCCCATCTGAGCAAAATCTATGAAAGAATACTAAAATCCAGACTAGAAGATGAAATGGAAAGAAAAAAGGTAATACCCCTGTGCCAAGCCGGTTTCCGTCGAGGCAGGGGTGTCTCGGATCACATTGTAAAACTGTCCTCCAAAATTAAGAAAGCTCTCTCACGCAAGAAGTCTCTCTTTGCTGTCTTTTTTGACATCAAAAAAGCCTACGATACAGTATGGCACCAACGATTGTTGTTCAAATTGAAGCAATTAGGCATCAGTGGTAATATGTTTCAATACATAAAAAGCTTTCTACTGAACAGGTCCTTTCAAACTGATTATAAAGGTGCCAAATCATCCACTCGCAAAGTTGACATGGGAGTGCCACAGGGCTCAGTAATAGCACCACTGCTTTTTAGCATTATGCTGCATGACATATCGACAATTAAAACACATGGAGCCGAACTGACGCTTTATGCGGATGATATTGCTCTATGCAAAGAGTATCAAAACAAAACCTATAAAACAGAACACAAATTCTCTAAAGAGTGGCAAACAGCTATAGATAACATTGCGAACTATATGCGGGAGAATGGCTTCACTCTCTCTGCCGAGAAAACTGTATTCGTTGTCTTTACAAACCGAAAACTGGAAGATCGAGAAAAGATACAGTTCTCACTAGATAAATCTATTGTCTCACCCAGTCAGCAGGTGAAATATCTGGGCGTACTTTTCACCTCAAATGGACTATGGACTGCTCACTTAAAGTATCTTTTAAGCAAAGCAAATAAGACCATCAACCTTCTTAAAATACTGGCTGCCCAACCATGGGCAAAGTGCCCAGTTATTCTAACAAACATCACCAGAGCTCTTATAAGATCAAAACTACCATATGGACAGGAGGCCTACTTCTCGTCGGCTCGAAAATGGCTTGATAAGCTACAGTCAGCGGAATGTCGTGCCCTTCGGCTTGCCCTCGGACACCCAAGGCATTCAAAGCAGGCCATTGTATACCACCAAGCAGGATTCCTCCCTCTTGACATGTGGCGGCGTAAGTGCTGCGCAGATTACAATGTTCGAGCCAACACAGTGCAAAACTCAACAAAAGAGGAGCTACAACCGCATTACAATCATGTCCAAAACAAAAAGGCCCACTTTGGCACTACTTTCTCCTCACTGGCTCAATTCAATGCTTCACTCTTTAGTGAAATCAGTGTCGACCCAAATGATGTGGCCCAAAACCCCATATCTCGTGATCCCTCATGGACAATGAAAGAAATGAATTTTGACACAGAATATTGCACAGCTACAAAGGATGATCAGTTATTACTCAGGATACAAGCCGTTGAGCACATTGATACTGTATACAAAGGCCATGTTCATGTTTACACAGACGGGTCAGTGTTGGATGACAAGAAGGCTGGCGCAGCTTTTGTAATCCCCAGCGATGACATGACTGGGAAATTTAAACTGTGCAACAGAAACTCGATCTTCTCAGCTGAGCTCCTTGCCATCTGCATGTCGCTTGTTCATCTCAATCTCAAGAAGACTCCTCCTCAAAAGATAGTTATATTTTCTGACTCCAAAGCAGCCATTGAAGCATTAAGATCTAACAAAAGATCAAAAAGACATGATCTTGTCATTGCCATAAAGGAGCTGGCAAATAAAATTATAAAAAAAGGAAGCGAGATTAACCTGGTCTGGTGTCCAGCACACGTGAACGTGCCTGGCAACGAGAAAGCGGACAAAGCCGCTAAAGAAGCTGCCCAAGGCATAGGCGCCTCCGAGGTAGACCTGCCATTGTCTGCTTCTGAGATCAGTAGCCTTACAGACTCTCTTCTCTGGAGAGAATGGAGGAACAAATATATGCACACGGCTATAAGCTCTGGCTGGCTCATTCGGGAAGCCCCATCAAAACAGATGAACACCTATAATGCATGCCCACGTGTAATAAAAAGGATTAACCGCCTAAGGGCAGAAACTGGGAATTACCAATTAATTCTAGAGCTTAAATGCACCTGTCAATCTGACCTCACCATTGCTCATTTGACTTTGGAGTGTGATTTGAACTCATGCCACTTTCAACCCCTGACTCAGTTTATAAACTCAAATAGAAATATTCTGCCAAATACCTCAAAGGAAAAATTAAGCTATCTTTTAAGTTTTAATAAAGACCTTGGGTGGCAAGGTCCCAAACTTATCGCTGGACTTATGCACACGCACCCACTTGGTCCCTGGATATGAAGAGACGTTGCTGCGGCTGACGCCATTGCTTCTCATACAGCTACTATATATTTTTATCAGAACTTTTAAAAATACCATTTTATATCCAAGTATCTCTTAACACCATTTTTAATTAGATGAGCGAGAGTGTGCGGGGGGCGGGAGGGTGGTGAACCACTGTACATAAAGGGAAAGTTTGTGTGCGTGCCTGTGTGTGTTCTTAATCTAAGACAAATGTCGCCAATGTTTTTACAGAGTGACGTTAAATAAACGATTTTATCATATGTTTTTTTATGTTCTGGCCTTCCTTTGAAAAGCCATAACAGTGTTAAAAGGGCTTAAAGATAAGCTCTAAATGTCTTAATCCTGTGTGAGTGGACTTCGCCTCCAAAGGTGATTAACACGGTTACATTCGTCGACAAGGATGGGACTCGATATGGTCAGGAATGGCATTATGGCCACTGAATCATTTTCGTGCTGTTCCCATTCCACGAATCTGGGAGGGACCTAAGCTTGGCGGGTCCATTGTTCGGACCCGGCGAAGCCGGCGTACGGCTCTAAGTACTTCTTCCCGGCGAAGCCGGCTACCCGGCGAAGCGGGTATTCATTCTAGTTTGACATAATTTTGTATCGAAATCTAACCATAAGATTATTGAAAACAAGAAGGGCAAAGCCCATACGACTCACATGCTTGACCTTGACCTTTACATGACCTTGACCTTTAGCTAAACCTAGCAATGACGTCATACACTAAGAACTGCTTTACACATTTTTCCTACCAAAATACATGTGACCTTGACCCAAGGTCAAGGTCATCCAAGGTCATGCAACACAAAGGTGTTAATTCAAGACATAGGAAGTACAATGGTGCTTATTGGCTCTTTCTACCATGAGATATGGTCACTTTTAGTGGTTCACTACCTTATTTTGGTCACATTTCATAAGGGTCAAAGTGACCTTGACCTTGATCATATGTGACCAAATGTGTCTCATGATGAAAGCATAACATGTGCCCCACATAATTTTTAAGTTTGAAACAGTTATCTTCCATAGTTCAGGGTCAAGGTCACTTCAAAATATGTATACAATCCAACTTTGAAGAGCTCCTGTGACCTTGACCTTGAAGCAAGGTAAACCAAACTGGTATCAAAAGATGGGGCTTACTTTGCACTATATATCATATATAGGTGAGGTATTCAATCTCAAAAACTTCAGAGAAAATGGGAAAAATGTGAAAAATAGCTGTTTTTTAGACAACATTTATGGCCCCTGCGACCTTGACCTTGAAGCAAGGTCAAGATGCTATGTATGTTTTTTGGTGCCTTGTCATCATACACCATCTTGCCAAATTTGGTACTGATAGACTGAATAGTGTCCAAGAAATATCCAACGTTAAAGTTTTCCGGACGGACGGACGGACGGACGGACGGACGGACGGGGGGAACGGATGGACGGACGACTCGGGTGAGTACATAGACTCACTTTTGCTTCGCATGTGAGTCAAAAAGCAAAAATGTAGACGACCACCTTTAACTTCGCTTGAAAACTCGATTTCATCGCCACGTGCGACTCCCACGTGCTGCTCCCAACGCATCGGCCTTGTTGTGTCGCCGTTTTCTTTCTGTTTGACAGCGCTACATAATGTCTTTTGAATAAAAATTGTGTAAACCTTACCTTTGAGCTGAGGAGCCTGCAGTAAGATATATAAAAAATAGGTAACAGTTGAAAGCCAAACTCCAGTAAGCTTCAGGACTAAACACATTTAAACTCAGGGCGCGGCCATATTTTTTATGCAGCTCACGTGACCGGCGTAGTAAGACCTGGGTCAGTTTCAAGGTTTTTATTTTCGGCTTTTGGCCCAAAGGGCTTTTAAGCTAAAACGTGACACGGGCCATAACAACAAGAAATCTCGCTCTGGTTTCTCAGAGTTCCTCGCTGAAACACAAAATTTCAAGAAGTTAAAATCGACCTCGGCGCTCAGCTCAAACATTGCGATCGTTATGAAATGGCTTGTTTTTGTCAACAACGAAAAGACAAACAACAAGAACGCAGATGTCGCTTTCTGTCAGTTGCCCAAAGCATGGAAGAAATCGTCTCATCTCAGTGACCACGGTTCTGCACACAAAATTGCAAAAATGCATCCCCCTCCCCCCCCCCCCCTCACTTTTGCAATATTCCGCAATTCTTTTGTTCCCAGAGCTATCCATGCTTTCAACCAATCACATGTTAGAGGCCTCTATCATGTTTCTCTGTCATAATTATTACTGTACTCTGTTGCTGGGTTATTTGTAATGTATGTTTTTTTAGTAACTGTATTACCGTAGTTCAAATGTGCGGTGTTCTAGTCGACATGTGGTGCTTTGTATACCTTGTGTGTGCGTGGATGTGGAGGTGGACTCTTGGACGTCTGTTTGTTATTGGAATTATGGTTTTTGTTAAATTGTATTGCTGTTGCTGTTGTTGTTGTGTGAGTGAGTTGTGTGTTGGCAGACTTGACTTGACGGATGACTGTTTGCGTTAGTGAGACTGTGATCATACTCATAATAATCATACTCACTTATTTTCTTATGATGTTTTTATTTTTTATTATGCATTCTTATTCTTTTGATTGGAAATGAGTATTGTTACAATATAATTTCCATATGGATTAATAAATTTGAGTTGAGTTGAGTTGAGTTACTAAGTGTCCATGCTCACACATCGAGTACTTCTCTGCTCCTGGACTGAATAACGTTTGTCTTCCGGTTAATGAAATTATCATTACAAAGCAGCACAGGGGAGGGGAGAGTAGTTGTGACTCACGTTTTCTTTCATAACTTAGTTACGGCCCTTTGGTATTGATTTTTTATTGGGGGAGGGGGTCCGCGCATGTCTGTTGATATTTGTGTGTGGCTTCTGGGGGAATCGAGACGAGGGTCGTGGTGTATGTGTGTGTGTGTGTAGAGCGATTCAGAGTAAACTACTGGACCGATCTTTATGAAATTTTTCATGAGAGTTCCTGGGTATGATATCCCCAGACGTTTTTTTCATTTTTTCGATAAATGTCTTTGATGACGTCATATCCGGCATTTTGTAAAAGTTGAGGCGGCACTGTCACACCCTCATTTTTCAATCAAATTGATTGAAATTTTGGCCAAGCAATCTTCGACAAAGGCCGGACTTTGGTATTGCATTTCAGCTTGGAGGCTTAAAAATTAAGTAATGACTTTGGTCATTAAAAATCGAAATTGTTTTGTATAAAACGATCCAAAATTACGTTTATCTTATTCTTCATCATTTTCTGATTCCAAAAACATATAAATATGTTATATTCGGATTAAAAACAAGCTCTGAAAATTAAATATATAAAAATTATGATTAAAATTAAATTTCTGAAATCGATCTAAAAACAATTTCATCTTATTCCTTGTCCGTTCCTGATTCCAAAAACATATAGATATGATATTATTGGGTTAAAAACACGTTCAGAAAGTTAAAAAGAATAGAGATATAGAAAAGCGTGCTGTCCTCCTCAGCGCAACCGCTACCTTGCTTTTCTGGATTGTTAATTTCACTGCCTTTGCCACGAGCGGTGGACAGACGATGCTACGAGTGTACTGTCTTGCGGAAAAAATGCAATGCGTTCAGTTTCATTCTGTGAGTTCGACTGAGCTTGACTAAATGTTGTATTTTCGCCTTACGCGACTTGTTATTTTTGTTTTGGGTTTTTCGGGGGGTGTTATATGGGGTTGTGTTTGATTTATGGTCTTAATGCTTTGCTGTTTGTTTTGTTATTTTCTTGTTATATCTTTGGTGTGGGGGTTTTCAATGCTAATTTTGGCACAGTTTAAATAAATGTGTCATCCCTTCTCACCACGCAGAAATGAAACATAAAACCGACTAGTTAGTAACAATTCCACACACACACACACACACACACACCTGTACACATCATGAGAAAATTAGTAGTCATGAGCACAGCCTTTTTAATAAATCTTCAAGGCAAAAAACAATCAAGCACCAGCTCTTACCATTCCACTGTGTTCTACATGTTAACCTTTGCCGTGCTTCCTGGGTTCACCTGTACCCAGAGACACACTAAAATCATTGTAACTCTGGAACCATTAAAGGTATCGTTTTGAAATTTTAAGTATCTCTCACACACCTAATTTGCTCTCTGTCTGCAAATTTTTAGTGTGTACATGACAAAACATCAGAATTAATTGATTATGATAATTTACATAAACACTACCGATGGCGCGGGTTCACACATACCCATACTTTTAAAGAGTAGTAGTGATTGTAACTATCCCTCTGCCGACGGCGCGGGTTCTGCTACACCCATAATTACCAAAGCGGCGGAACAGTGTCTGTCTGCCTGTTTGTCTCCAAGAGACTGTCTGTCTCTCTGTTTGTCTGTCCGTATCTCTCTGTCTGTATGTCTGTTGTCAGTTGCTCTGTCTGTCTGTCTGTCTATCCGTCTATCTGACTGTCTGTCTATCTGACTGTCTGTCTCTGTCTCTCTCTCTCTCTGTCTGTCTCTCTGTCTGTCTCTCTCTCTGTCTCTCTCTCTGTCTCTCTCTCTTAGTCTCTCTCTCTGTCTCTCTCTCTTAGTCTCTCTCTCTGTCTCTCTTTCTTAGTCTCTCTCTCTCTCTTTCTTAGTCTCTCTCTTTCTTAGTCTCTCTCTCTCTTAGTCTCTCTCTCTCTCTTTCTTAGTCTCTCTCTCTCTCTTAGTCTCTCTCTCTCTTTCTTAGTCTCTCTCTCTCTTTTTTAGTCTCTCTCTCTCTTTCTTAGTCTCTCTCTCTCTCTCTTAGTCTCTCTCTCTCTCTTTCTTAGTCTCTCTCTCTCTTAGTCTCTCTCTCTTTCTTAGTCTCTCTTTCTCTCTCTCTTTTTTAGTCTCTCTCTCTCTCTTTCTTAGTCTCTCTCTCTTTTTTAGTCTCTCTCTCTCTCTCTTTCTTAGTCTCTCTCTCTCTCTTTCTTAGTCTCTCTCTCTCTTTCTTAGTCTCTCTCTCTTTCTTAGTCTCTCTCTCTCTCTAGCTCTTTCTTAGTCTCTCTCTCTCTTAGTCTCTCTCTCTCTCTTTCTTAGTCTCTCTTTCTCTCTTTCTCTCTCTTTCTTAGTGTCTCTCTCTCTCTTTCTTAGTCTCTCTCTCTCTCTTTCTTAGTCTCTCTCTCTCTTTCTTAGTCTCTCTCTCTCTCTTTCTTAGTCTCTCTTTCTTAGTCTCTCTCTCTCTCTTTCTTAGTCTCTCTCTCTTTCTTAGTCTCTCTCTCTCTTTCTTAGTCTCTCTCTTTCTTAGTCTCTCTCTCTTTCTCTTAGTCTCTCTCTCTCTTTCTTAGTCTCTCTCTCTCTTAGTCTCTCTCTCTTTCTTAGTCTCTCTTTCTCTCTCTTAGTCTCTCTCTCTCTCTCTTTCTTAGTCTCTCTCTCTCTTTGTTAGTCTCTCTCTCTCTTTCTTAGTCTCTATCTCTCTCTCTCTTTCTTAGTCTCTCTCTCTCTCTTTCTTAGTCTCTCTCTCTCTCTCTTTCTTAGTCTCTCTCTTTCTTAGTCTCTCTCTCTCTCTTTCTTTGTCTCTCTCTCTCTTTCTTAGTCTCTCTCTCTTTCTTAGTCTCCCTCTCTCTCTTTCTTAGTCTCTCTCTCTTTCTTAGTCTCTCTCTCTTTCTTAGTCTCCCTCTCTCTCTTTCTTAGTCTCTCTCTCTCTCTTAGTCTCTCTCTCTCTCTTTCTTAGTCTCTCTCTCTCTCTTTCTTAGTCTCTCTCTTTCTTAGTCTCTCTCTCTCTCTTTCTTAGTCTCTCTCTCTCGTTATTTGTCTCTCTCTCTCTTTATTTGTCTCTCTCTCTCTATCTTTCTTAGTCTCTCTCTCTCTCTTTCTTAGTATCTCTCTCTCTCTCTCTTTCTTAGTCTCTCTCTCTCTCTTTCTTAGTCTCTCTCTCTTTCTTAGTCTCTCTCTTTCTTAGTCTCTCTCTCTTTCTTAGTCTCTCTCTCTCTCTCTCTTTCTTAGTCTTAGTCTCTCTCTCTCTCTTTCTTAGTCTCTCTCTCTCTCTCTTTCTTAGTCTCTCACTCTCTTTCTTAGACTCTCTCTCTCTCTTTCTTAGTCTCTCTCTCTCTCTTTCTTAGTCTCTCTCTCTCTTTCTTAGTCTCTCTCTCTCTCTTTCTTAGTCTCTCTCTCTCTCTCTCTCTCTCTCTCTCTCTCTCTTTCTTAGTCTCTCAGTCTCTCTCTCCCCCTCTCCCCCCCCCTCTCCCTCCCCTGCAAGGGGTCGGTGAAGGGAGAAACTCGATGCAACCACTGAAGTAGCTGTGGGTTTCCCTGAACCCACCCCGTCGTTAGAGAAATAAACGGTAAAAACCCTCTTTCAAATGTATGGGTTTAGACAAACCCGCATCGTCGTTAGAGGAATAAACGGTAAAAACCCTCTTTCAAATGTATGGGTTCAGACAAACCCGCATCGTCGGGAGTGTGTAGTCAAAAGCGGCATCCGGCAAAGGTTAAGGTTATTGTGACCATCAATATACTGTAAAAAAAACACTGAGTGGATGGCAGTGAGTACAAAAATCAATATTGGTCAGTTATTGTGTCATTTGTGACCATAACCATCCATGGAGTTATTGTTGCAGAATGGTGGGCATAACAACCAATGAACATTTTAATTTCCACAAAAATACAACTGTTTGTGATCCGATCAAATAAACAAGTCGCGTAAGGCGAAAATACAACATTTAGTCAAGCTGTGGAACTCACAGAATGAAACTGAACGCACTGCATTTTGTCACAATGACCGTAGTCCGCCGCTCGTGCAAAAGGAAGTAAAATTGACGAGCCTGTTTAGCGCGGTAGTGGTTGCGCTGGGCTGCATAGCACGCCGCTTTTCTGTACCTCTCTTCGTTTTAACTTTCTGAGCGTGTTTTTAATCCAAACATATCAGTTTTTGGAATCAGGAATCGACAAGGAATAAGGTGAAATTGTTTTTAAATCGATTTTGAAAATTTATTTTAAAAATAATTTTCATATTTTTAATTTTCAGAGCTTGTTTTTAATCCGATTATAACATTAACAGCTATTGTGTTTTCAGCGTAGCAATAGGGCCCGATATTTAGACGAGACAAGTAGCCTATAATGCCGACGAGTCGAAGACGAGTCGCATTATACTTGTTCGAGTCTAAATATCGGACCCTATTGCTACGATGAAAACACAATAGCGTTTATATAGCTATTCTGACATTAAATTCTGTGTTAAAATCATGTTTTTGCCAGCAACAAGTATCAGAATGGTCCATGGCATTGATTGCAGACAACGGTTCCCTTTCCGCATGAAGCCACGGAAATAACCGAACATTGAAAAACCCACGGACATGTGGTGCGGAGAAAACTCGAGATAACCGGATGATTAGCATTACGTCAATATGCTAGGAATCATATGACGTCATGACGTATCATGCTTGCCTACGTAGATTGTGTTCGAAAGTCTGACTTCTGTTGGGAATTTGCGTGGTGAAGACTGCGGTAAATCTGTAGATGATAAGAGAACAGGGATTGTCTCAGAAGAAACGACTAAATCAGTGTTTCAGACCGGTAACTTCATTTCAACATTGCACTATACAATGGACGTTCTATGTGACAGGAGAGTTTGCTGATTTTGTGTTAAACATTGGAGAGATCGTCTGCTAGAATCAGAGATAGGTCGCTTCAGATTGCAGCTTCTGGAAATTTGCAAAGTTTGTTGCCTGTTAAAGAACTGGATTTTACACGTAATGTATGTCATGTACAGTAAGCAACAACAAAACCACACACAAAGCAAATGGCATCGTCTGTCGACTTGTCACATAAACAAACCTGGCGAGGTATGCGTGTACTTTATACACGTGGAAGAAACCGGAACCATGCGTCTTTGTTATTGGCAATATGCTTTTGGATATTGGCAAAAATGGCCGACTTCCGTAGCATTATGCTTTGATGATCGGAAAAGGGATGTGTGAGACCATCCAATCACAGCCCCCGAATTCCCCCACGTGTCCATCAGAATAGCTATATATTTATATGTTTTTTGGAATCAGAAAATGATGAAGAATAAGATGAACGTAATTTTAGATCGTTTTATATTTAACAAAAATTTAATTACAATGTTCAGATTTTTAATGACCAAAGTCATTAATTAATTTTTAAGCCTCCAAGCTGAAATGCAATACCAAAGTCCGGGCTTCGTCAAAAATTGCTTGGCCAAAATTTCAATCAATTTGATTGAAAAATGAGAGTGTGACAGTGCCGCCTCAACTTTTACAAAAAGCCTGATATGACGTCATCAAAGACATTTATCCCCCCAAAAATAGAGAAAAAAAACGTCTGGGGATATCATACCCAGGAACTCTCATGAAAAATGTCATAAAGATCGGTCCAGTAGTTTACTCTGAATCGCTCTACACACACACACACAGACACACATGCACCACGACCCTCGTCTCGATTCCCCCTCTATGTTAAAACATTTAGTCAAAACTTGACGAAATGTAAAAAGAGAATTAAGCCAGGGCTCCCCACGGACACCCGTCCTAGTGGGTCCTGGGACCCCCACTTTTATTGTTTAGAGGGTCCATGGACCCCATACGCGGAGTTTTAGAGGGTCCCAAGAGTACATGGTCCCCAAACCCCCTGTGTAAGTGTGTTTATATAACGCATTGTTATCGCGAATTGTGTGATACGAAGTGTCTTTTTTCATCAGAATATTCGAAGAGGACACTTCAACTATACCTTGTTAAATGACACACACACACTCTTTTCCATATCGTTCCGGCGGAAAATTGGCATTTGTGCTTGCACCATAATTGACCGACGACTACAGTCTGAAAAGAGTACCTACAGTACAGTACGTACGATAGCGGAAATTTAGTGCGTCCCGGGACCCGCTTTTTGACTCACATGCGAAGCAAAAGTGAGTCTATGTACTCACCCGAGTCGTCCGTCCGTCCGTCCGTCCGGAAAACTTTAACGTTGGATATTTCTTGGACACTATTCAGTCTATCAGTACCAAATTTGGCAAGATGGTGTATGATGACAAGGCCCCAAAAAACATACATAGCATCTTGACCTTGCTTCAAGGTCAAGGTCGCAGGGGCCATAAATGTTGCCTAAAAAACAGCTATTTTTCACATTTTCTCTGAAGTTTTTGAGATTGAATACCTCACCTATATATGATATATAGGGCAAAGTAAGCGCCATCTTTTGATACCAGTTTGGTTTACCTTGCTTCAAGGTCAAGGTCACAGGAGCTCTTCAAAGTTGGATTGTATACATATTTTGAAGTGACCTTGACCCTGAACTATGGAAGATAACTGTTTCAAACTTAAAAATTATGTGGGGCACATGTTATGCTTTCATCATGAGACACATTTGGTCACATATGATCAAGGTCAAGGTCACTTTGACCCTTATGAAATGTGACCAAAATAAGGTAGTGAACCACTAAAAGTGACCATATCTCATGGTAGAAAGAGCCAATAAGCACCATTGTACTTCCTATGTCTTGAATTAACAGCTTTGTGTTGCATGACCTTGACCTTGGGTCAAGGTCACATGTATTTTGGTAGGAAAAATGTGTAAAGCAGTTCTTAGTGTATGATGTCATTGCTAGGTTTAGTTATTTGACCTTGACCCTGAAGGTCAAGGTCATGTAATGGTCGAGGTCAAGCATGTGAGTCCTATGGGCTTTGCCCTTCTTGTTATAGGTTTAGTGCGTCCCGGGACCCTCTCAATGAATTTCTAGTACGTGATTTCGGCTTCTAGTGCGTATAGGACGCAGGGACGCGCACTTTGGGGAGCCCTGATTAAGCCTTCTATATATAAATACAGAAAATTAGAGCTAAGGGGAGCCAGATGTCCAACAGATCATAGCCTTCCTCGCCAGAGCAGTTCCCAAGAAAGGCTCTTACCCACATTTACTCGAGCAAATCTAGCCATCTGACTGTGACAATAGGCATTAAATGGACAAGCTATTTGAACACTTTTTTGTTTTTTGTTTGAAAATTAAAGTGGCAAAAAACAGCTCTGCATAACTTCAAATCACTATTGTTTCAATCTAGAGTGCTTTTGTCCCTTTATAATTGATTTTGGCAGTCTTCATGACAGGGACATTCGAGTCAAGACAACACAGTTACAACAGAATGTGTCCTTTTGTGGTAGGTGTTTTCTGATTGAACGTGCCCGACATCACAGGTACTACTGTACAACATTACGATAAAGTATATATATATCCTTTGTTAAAATGGAAATAATATCATGGATTTACAGAGAAGATCTCACAAGAAAAATGTCTTGAAAGAGAACAAATCTTAACATAAAATGTCATAAAACAGAGGTTCCACAGCACAATCAAAAACACATTGCACACGAGTGGCAAATTGTAACATTTAAAGGATTTCAAATACTGACAAGTAAATGCACACACACACAAATAAAGTAACATTAATAATATGTAGCACGACAAGCAAAAATGCTTAAAGCTGAACACACATAAGATTGCACATGTATCCATATAATACACACTTCACAAAATGCACAGTTTTTTGGTTTTGCTGGTTTAACCTGAAGCACAGTTTTCTGTGAAATCCTTCCATATTCACAAAACTGTAACTACATGTAATAAAAATAATAATAATAATAATTGTCAGTAAGTACTGGTGTCACATGACTGATGTGAACCAGTTGATTGGCTAATGGCGATGCGCTAAAACTGTTAGCGCACTCTTGGAGTGCGCTAACTTTTCCACAGAGCGTATTCTTCCGCCCTTTGCCTAAGCGAGACTGTGCTCTCATCCTCAGAATTAATTAATGACGTGTAGCTTATATTCTCCACAATACCAAAATACTATAAATTCCTGCTTCTCAATTAAAGCAGAAGTGGTTTTTTTCTGACAGATTGCATGTGCCTGTGCCACAATCTAAAAATAGAACCCGCTGTGTCTATTTTTCAGTTTCGACTTGCGAAGAATCTTCTCATAATTATGCCGTAGCTTATTATCCACATTACCAAATGATGAGTTAGTATACAATTCCCAGCAGCTAACAGAAAACACAAGTGTTATTCCGATAACGTACCACTGAACTAGATCAGCATTTGGAATATATATACGTAGCAGACTAGATTACACTGAAATACGACTGCATCAGTTCAGTACTGAAATGAATGGTTTCCGAATTATTATTTCAAGGCAACAACAATCGGAATCGAAAACGTGTAGGGTTAAGAACGTTCTTACCATGTATAAAACTTATTACCAGCGTGCCTCATGCGTGCAGACGAGCAATTGTTGTTTTTGAAATGAGACTGCAGTGCAGTGCCGTGGTTCGCTTGCCCTTGCCGCCCTAGCAGACGACATAAACCTTGCAGCAAATTAACATGTTGGGCAAATGTGAACAAGCAAACGATGGGGACATACTACGTGTAGGGTTCACAGCATTCTTACGGTTCATATATAATAGTACCAGTCTCCCCGATGAGTGAAGATACAACAGAAGAAACATACCACATTTACTTTGAAAATCCGAGTCTGCTAACCGTGGCCTTGGCCGGAGTCAATTCAAGGGGCAACACTCTGCACAGTCAATCTGTCGAAGCTCGATGAAGGTTTCGAATCGCAAATAATTAAGAGTACAGTCCTTTCTCCGAGTTTAAATGAGGTCTCTGTGAAAGGTCATCACTTTTTAGCTTAACGCTTCACTGGAATTTACCAACAGAAATTAAAACAAGAGTTTGCGTGTGACGAAAGCACGACACACTTGAGACATCCCACACAAAAGTAGATCCAGTGACACAAACCTGACCACACAGTTACGCCTATCCAAATGCGCGTTGCAAAATGTGCGCTTTGAATCTTCTTTTTTCTCTGGCGGTACTGACAATATCGTTATTGAAACAATCCCAGTGCACTAAGGGATTTATAGAGCAAATCTCGAAAATAATTATTGAACTCAGCGCTATGCGCTTCGTTCAATAATGAATTTTCTCGATTTGCTCTATAAATCCCTTAGTGCACTGGGATGTCTCAATAACTTAAATAATAATAAAAATATAATAATGAACAATTATCGGTCACCCCTTCTAACAAGAGCTCACTGCAATGTCATTAGTATCTTGAGTAGTGTGTGACACACACTTAGATATAAATAAAGGGTCAAAACCCATACCATCCAAAAAATGGATGACCTACATTTATTAGCAACCCCAATTCCACATTTGACATACTCATCCCAATCATCTGCACCATATCTTTCACGTTATCAGACCATCCCACTTTTAAGACCCTTGCCTAGTTTCTCAGATTTTCTGTTCAAAACGTCAGTAAAGTCCTGATTCTCAGTGTTTGTTGACTTACACTCTAAGAGGCAAAACAGCAGTATAAAGACGAAGTGACAACACAGCCAGTGTGTAAAGAAATTAGCTAGCAAAGATTATTTGAACACAGTGTTTAAAATTTGAATCATAAAACATTCAATCCCTGTTATATCATGTTATTTTTTGTTGTGACCTCAGTCCAAAACCCCAAACCAAACTGTGAAGCTATTGGGTCGATTTGAGACATTTTGACCACTAGTATCCCATTAGCGGTAGCCGAGGTACGGTTCAGTACGAGTACTTATTGATGTTATCACAAGAAGAAAATGTATGTGGACAACATAGGGTACTGCAGTTAACTAGTTGAAAGAAACCATCTTAAGCAAACTTGTTTTTATTTGGTCAAAGCACTTTCAAGCATCTTCAGCATTCATTGTATTTAACTCTTGATATGACGGGCGCAATAGCTTGGTGGTAAGACGCCGACCTCCAAAGCGGAAGGTTGTGGGTTCGAATCCTGGCCGCGCCTGGTGGGTTAAGGTGGAGATTTTTCGATCTCCCAGGTCAACTTATGTGCAGACCTGATAGTGCCTTATCCCCCTTCGTGTGTACACGCAAGCACAAGACCAAGTGTGCACAGAAAAGATCCTGTAATCCATGTCAGAGTTCGGTGGGTTATAGAAACACAAAAATACCCCGCATGCTTCCTCCGAAAGCGGCGTATGGCTGCCTAAATGGCGGGGTAAAAACGGTCATACACGTAAAAATCCACTCATGCAAAAACACGAGTGTACGTAGGAGTTTCAGCCAGAAGAAGAAGAAGAAGAAGAAGAAGAAACTCTTGATTTATCGAGTTCCGGCAAACCGTATCGATTTATCGTATCAGTACAAGTTCAAATCAATATGTATCAATTGTATTGTGCAACATACTTTAGGCAGTCAAGGGGGTCAATACATTGCCATTAAAGGCACAGTAAGCCTCCCGTAAACCATCACAGATACTGTCAGCCTTTTACACACAGTACAAACACCCTTTCATTTAAACACTCACCGCTTGAGAACATCTTAGGTGCCCTCCGTAAAGAGCGAGCAATTTTCAAAGAATTTATTTTTGAGTGGTTTATCTTACCCCTGAGTCATCGTGAACCCGTGTGATCCAGTTTTCTTTTTTTCACAATGTAGTCATCGGTTTGTGATTTCCAATGCGACTCGCTGTAAGCTTATCTGCAATAGCACGTTATTATGTACCTCTGAATCTAAACGCACCAAACAGCTGTGATTCACACGGACTCTAGCGATGGCTTTTGACTGTTCAGAGGAACTGGCGATAGGCATTACTGTCGTCTGCTACGAGAACCACGACCTTGCGTGACCCTGCTTCCGGGCTTTTCTTTTTTCAAACTTTCAAAACTTCGAATTGTTCTGATCTTGTCTTGATGAAAAAAGAATTCTTTTATGATTTAAGAATGTTTGTGTAACAAACTGTCAATTTATTATTTAGATTTTAAAGGTACTGAACTTGTCAAATCCAGGTGCACGGAGCCCCTGTTTTTTTTTAGTCATACCTCAGGCAGCTATCCGTTAGAAGAACTACCAAGTTTCATTGACTTGCACCCAAAGAGTCAAGAACTGCGATTTTTTTACGAATTAATTTCGTACTCGGACCCGGCTGGTCTTGACCTATTTTTGGATCTAAATTTAGATCAGGTAGATCACCACATCATGCACAAAAAGACACGTCATTAGCAAACTATGTCAGACGTCATCATGAGTTTATGTAAAACAAAATGGAGGCCGGAATCACTCAGTTGAATCGAACTCCGACCAAACACCACGTAATAACTAGGTTAATTTATGCACTCGCGTGAACAAGAAACTGTCGAGCTTCACAGATGTCGTCGTTGGGTAGTTTTGGGTTTGTTTTACTACCATAGGAGGATTTTTGAACTGTAAATGCACTCAGCTGCAACAAAAACGCAAAACGTAGGCTGTGAGCTGCACTGTGCCTTTAAAAGTTAGGTCTAGCGCCAAAAAGCACCGTCCAATTTTGTTATCAGACAATCCGCAAAATTAATTCTTTGAAAATTGCTTGCTCTTTACATAGGGCACCTAGAATGTTCAAAAGCGGTGAGTGTGTAAATGAAAGGGTGTTTGGACTGTGTGTAAAAGCCTGACAGTATTTGTGATGGTTAACAGGAGGCATATACTGTGCCTTTAAGACGTACATGAACATCTGAATCCACACACGTTAGGTACACTATCATTGCCTGATCTTTGACTTTAAAGTGCACATGTCAATTTCTAGTATTGTTAAAAGTATTGTAATGCCCTTCTTTTTCCCTGTTGTATCATACATTTATTGTGAAAAACACAATACCTTCCTTGAAAGTTATGTCAATTTAGTTAATAAAATGTTAGGTTAAACTGTTTGAATAATACTCTTAATCAAAACTAAAACACACACATATGTAGCTAATACCTGACTTTCAAAGGCATATAAATACAGTGGAACCCCCCTTTAAAAAAACAATTTAAGACTTAATCCCTTTTAAAGGTGGTCGTCTACATTTTTGCTTTTTTTCAATAATCTTATGGTTAGATTTCGCTAAAAAGTTATGTCAGATGATGAATGAACCATGGGGAAAAAAGTTATAGAAAAAAAAATATATGTAAAAAAAGATTTTATTTTGGGGTAGCGTGACTCACGCTTCCAATATTTTGTTTTCTGTTTGCTGAGAACATGTGCTTTGCCTAAAAATACTGACCAATCAAATTCATGTCACTATGCTTATAGCCACGCCCAAACAAGTGCAGCAACAGTTTGACACTGGAGCGCTGTCCACGCTTTTTTTTAAACGCACGAAATGCACGGGATTTGAGAGGAGTTTTGCGCTTGGCATTTTCCAAATAAGGATATCCTACTATGAGTACTACGCTGGAATACTACAATGAATTTTCAAACAGCTACACTGGCTTCGTCTTTCCTGATCGAAAGGGGGTGTATTAATGATATTTGTAGATAATAGACTCTGCATTTTAATGGTCAAATGGCGATTTCGTAATAAAAATGTAGACAAGGACCTTTAAGACCTTGTTTTCACAGATTTTTTGTTCATAAGCTCTGTAAATATACCCCAATTTGAAGACTCCCTCCTTTTTAAGACCTGATTTTCTCAGATTTTTGGAGGTCTTAAAAGTGGGGTTCCACTGTATGACATAATCTCATCTCACTGTCTTTGTTTGCACCAAACACAATGTTCTGGAATGTTACTGATGTATGTCATCCAATGATGGGTGTCTGAATGACCTTGCCTTCTGCATCTACACAAATTCGCACTCTGTCCGGTCGTTCGTTGGGCGTCACCTTGATCCCATCTCGAACAACCTGTACCTGCAATAAGAACACACACACACACACACACACACACACACACACACACACACACACACACACACACACACAATGATATGATGTATGTGTAGTATGACACGCACACACATAGACAACACTCACAGTGAAGACGTGTATATAAGTAATGATTATATACACTGTATTGTAGATACAACTAAAAGGTAAGGCTGAATATATACAAGCACAAAGTAGAGAGTACTGCTAGTAATAGACTGGAGGCTGTGGAAGCTGAATGCAGACTGCTGTCGAGGCAGGGCTATAAGCTGAGGCTGGCTGTGTGGCCAGGTAATATGGATAATCATGACTAGTGAGCAGATATCACTACAATACACACACACAGACACATAAGTAAATAAAGATTTTCTTTCAAAGATACATTTAGTCAAAGAGTTGTGCCCCAGCTGTTAAGATTGTATGGTTTGATTTTCCTTTCTTTCACTGCTCATTTATCAGCCTGTTTATGTTTACGTTAATACAAACGTTATTTTGAATGATAATAAATCTGAAATTTAGATATGATAATTAGAGCGCACTTGAGAAAATAATCTCTTTTTTTCCTTTATCCCAAAGGTGACTGAATATAATATGTGCAAAATCTGCACAGATGCTTTACTGCTCTCAAATTCACATCGATTTATTTTTTCTGCCTGGCTTAACTACAAATTTGATGCAGACAATTAACTCACCATGATATTTGGAAACTCCTTTCGAATATATGCACAAGCCTCCTGCCAGGGCTGAAAGAGTTCCAGAATTTTTTTTAATTTGCAATGTATAAAACGTAAATGACTTTTCATTTTGGGGATTTTTGACTGGTGTGGACAGTCAGCAAAATGCGGACATTTATTTCAAATCACTGACACTTTTGCCGTCATTGGGCACAATTGCCAAACTTTTTCAACTCGGGGGGAAATTAAGTTATGTGGTGCCAAGGACTACCTAAAACCTTAAATAAATACCAGCAACATCCTAGCTGGCACATATATTTGTGTTGTACACATGCAAAAGTATCAAAATAGTCATGCAAACCACATGTATATAGATACAACTCCTTGGACAACTCCTTGGACCCAGAGTAAAATAATGATACCCTATGATTTGAGAAATCATTCCCCCCCCCCCCCCCCCCCCCCTATCTGTCCAATTCCCTCAGTATCTACGAGCCTTCCCGTTCCCTCAGATCCTCCTCTGAAAAACTCCTCCGCATCCCCAAAACCAGGACCAAAACCTTTGGTGAAAGAACCTTTCGGCATCGGATTCCCACCGTGTGGAACACACCTCCAAATTCTATCCTTGACTCCAGTAGTTTTTCCTCCTTCAAAACACAGCTCAAAACATACCTGTTCCGTAAAGCCTTTACTTAACCACCTCTAGACTCTCCACAACTCTGTTTCTGCCCTGTATGTCCTAGTTTGCTTGGTGATTTTGTTAGGCCAAAAAAAATAAATAGTCTGTTTACGGTAACCCGACCGACCCTATTTTTTTTCGCGCGACCCTAGACTTTTTTTTGGCATTTGGGGAAAAAAAAAAAAAAAAAGGGTTTTTTTGCAAAATAACGTAAAAATGTGGTTTTTTGGAGAAAAAAACACACAAAAAAACATCCCGACCTACCGACCCTATTTTTTGGGCCTATGTTACCGTAAACAGACCTTTTTTTTTTTTGGCCTTATTGTTTTATCCCAGTTATTTGTGTGCTTTGTATGCTCATTAAATGTTTGCTCGTTTGTTTTAGAATGAAATTGTAAAGCGCATGCATGGAGCCATGCAATTGCTGGGACTCGCGCTATAGGAAAAGCTATTTATTATTTTTATCATTATTATTATCAAAAAAATTGTCATCAGTGGGGAATTAACTTCTATTTGATCAGACAGTCTCAACACATAAACTGTCTGGAATCACTATTTATTTAAATCAATTGTTTTTTTCTAATCCAATAAAGTTTCTAATGGTCAAACTGATGAACCAATACTCACCCTGCCCGTCAATTCTGGCCAGGATGATCGAGACATCTTTATGGGCTTCCCTTGCTGGATTAAGAAATGCGTTGACATTTATATCATCTGCATGCTTTTCAGGCTGAAAATGACAGCATCATGTTACGTATGTTTCCCAAGTCTCCTGCTCCAATACAATATGCAGAAATGTAGTACACAGTGAATCAAAAGGTTCATGACAGAGTTAAACCGCTGAAAACTGCAAATGACCAATTAGCTAAGATACAATCATAGACTTGATCATTAATTATCCTCAGGCTGCGCATTTCCAGACTAAAGCTTTGCTTCTCACTAACAGAATCAGCAATATAATTGGAATTATTTACTTGATATTGTTTACTTGATAATGTGTCAGCAGGAAAATTACAAAGTAATGATGAACACTGGAGGCAACCCTGATTCAAGTAATCAATCTATTCTGGTGCATAAGAAAAGCCTGTCAGTGTAACCCGATACATGCACTCTGTCGCAGAAACCTGACATTCACGCCCTGCGCTGTGAAAAGAAAATGTACTGAGCTGAAATTACATCTCGCCAGCCATGCAAAACGCCACAAGTCGATATCAGTACATGTGTGCTGTACAATGGCATGCTACTTGATAAATGTATAACTATAAGATGATAGGAAAATAATCGAGAAAGGATAGCAGCCGAGTGACACTGACAGATGTTTCTCTGTCGACAGCTGAATGAGATTATCGATAGATGCAAAGTATGGACATCCGACACACAGCACTTGTATTAAAGGGTTCCTGTTGAAATAGATTGCCGTGTAAAAACAGCCCCTACCTGGCTTCATTCAATGTTTTTTTTTCTTGCAATTGTGTCGAAGCGAAACCATTGTTTACTACAGTTGCGGCCCTTGATGCACAGACGTGTTATTCTACTTACCCCCCCTGCTCCGCATGGTTACATTGGAAATCATCTCCCGATTATTTAAAAAAATAAATGTTTCTCACAGATCACTGTGTGGGGTGGGGTGATATTTTTAGACAGCATGTCACTGTCAACTAATAAGATTATTTTGTGAACGCACTGCATGGTGTGTTTGTTAATGTGGGCTGATTGTTTTCATCGGAACACTGCAAGTTATTCTACAGTGGTACCAGTCTAAAGTGACCACCCAAGGGACTGAGCAAAGGTGGTCTCTTTAGAGAGGTGGTCTTTATGGACAGGGCCGCAATTTGGCAAACACCCCACTTCCTAGAAACGTATGTCACACGTCACACTCGCAGAGCACTTTATCGGCTTGGTTTTAATGCCAGTGCTGTTAACTTGAAAGATGTTCGACATCTTCTCATTATTCATCCGAACAATTGCTGTTTATTTGGGTTGGACAGTTCTTTGCTGTGGTAAACTGGAATTCCCTGCCCACTCAGATTCAACACGCCCCCTCATTCTTTTCTTTCAAAAAACTGTTAAAAACACATCTCTCCCGTCTTCACTGCAACTAGGAAAACAATTCTTCCCCCTTACATTGTGTAGCATTGTAAATATAGCCTTGTTTGTGCCCGCAAGTGCCTGTGTGTGTGTGTGGTGTGTGCAAAAGTGTCCCATCATTATGTGTAGCGAACATCTGAGACTATAGTTAATAACGAGATTCATTTGAATTGTGTATGTGATTGTGTTTCCATTTATTTAAGGTTTATTTGTTTTTAATGTGTATTGTTGCTGTTATTAAGATTAATATATTTAAGATTGTAAGGCACTTACAACTATTTTAGGATTTGCGCCCTATAAATACCCTTATTATTATTATTATTATTATTATTATTAAACATTGGCTGCTTTCACATCTTCGCAACCACCAACACACAAACACATTCTCAATGAACAAAAACACATGGTATTTTGCTGCCAAGCAAGCCAGAGTTATATTTCTCAAAGCTTATACATGCAACTTCAAATTAGTTATACCTGAAATGAAACTGTGGTACAAAAAAAACACGCCTTCAAAGCATGAAATTGAACAAGCTTGTTAGTGTGTGCAGCAAAGTCTTGAGATTCGAGGACAGAACTGAAACAAAAACCGCACCCAGATGTTAAGCTCTATGGAAATTATTTAGCATCAAAAGAATTAGCTCAGGCAGTGAAACGGTTTTTGAAAAGAACATGCGTGTCATGCACTTCTTTCAGGTAGTGAAGGAAGTAGGTGTATGTTTTATAATTACAAACCAGCAGCAGTAAAGTAAATGTGCAAAGTGCCTTCAGCCTTCTTTGTGTTCTGACATTTTCTCTTCATACTCAGATATCATATTTGAATTTATACAAACACTTGACAATCACAACAGAATTGTCCAAGAACCAAAAAAAGGTTTAAAAGTCTTCAGTTATCAGTGTATGAGGCATCATCTTCATCATTAGCGTACCAGGCACCCTTCTACTTTGTCATTCATTCTCAATGTACGAGGCACCATTCTTAGCATTGTAACATAGTCATTGTCAATATTATGAGGCATCTTTCTTTGCCATTGTAACTTAGTCTTTCACGATCAGTTTGCAAGGCACATTTCTGTGTCTTATCATTTAGTTTCTCATTATCATTCTTTGTCCTGTATCTTTTCATTATCAATGTTCGAGGCACCATTCTATTTAGTACCAAAGCTGGATATAGCTGCATGTCTGAGGAGAAATGAGAGATCAAAATAAAGAACATAGAGCAAGAAAAATTTTGGCGACATAAGAAAATATAAATTCAACATTTGTAATACAACACACCCTGGCAAAAAGTATATACACACATCTAATGCCTGTGTCAAACTGTCAATGTACACTGTAGAAACATACAAAATACACATAACTCTAATGACCTGCAAAGCTTCACAAATTATATTCTCTCCCCGCAAAAACAAGAGGAAGATGGGAAACTGAAAACTTACTAATCTAGTATTAAACGAATGACACAATTTCCAAAGTGAAAAAGGTTCTAAGATTGTCACCAATATAATTTCATCATACACTTTACTCAGGTGTTGAAGATTTAACACAAACACTCGCAAAACAAAAGCTAACCTAACTTCTGAGTTTTAACCATCATTGCACATGAAACACCAACTGAACCAGTGCTGAGAATTATTCTAGATACCCTTCCTTCCAGTCAGAAGAATTCAAGCAAAAATCAAACATTCACAACTCGCAGGATTAAATTTTAATTCTCCTCTTGGCAAGAAGGACCGAATATTTAAGCAAATAAATACAATCACAAGAGAAACCACATTACATTTCAACATAACCACATGGTCAACACATCATGATGTAATTTGAAATTGTGTCCATGCAGGCTACTTGATACCAGACACCTCTGTATTTTCAGACACACCGTGACAATTTGTTCATTTATTTCTAGCTTAACGGCACATTTTTTTTTCAAGTCAAAGCCAAATGAATCAATGTAAGAGCAGCATCCATTAAAAACACATTTTCAGCTAGATACACACCAAAAAAACTTGAGTATCACAGAGAGCAATTAAGCTTTACAAAACAATGAGCATGACTTCAATTTTAAAGCATATTTGATGTAGACTGGAATACACACCACGAGACTGACTCTGTGCAATTGTTGTACATACCAAATTCAAACCAAAAGCATGGCCTGAACACCAAAGTATTGTTACGTTTAATGCTGTAAGCTTTGGATAACTGCTTACAATGTCCGTTCAATCGTCACTGGCATCATAACCCCATTGGGTATACAGAGCTGTGTCAAAACGCGTTTGCTGTAACCCGTTTATGACGTTATTCCTCTTTAAACCGATTATCACAGACCTTTGTTCATTTACTGAACATGATCAGTTTAAACTTGTGACCGTCTTCTGCCGAAAAACAAACATAAACTGTAACTTAGCACAAACATCACAACTTACAGTGTCCCTATCAGAAGATTTTTTTTTTAAAAAGGACACTTTCACTTGATCTGCTCTTACGTAAAAAAAAAATGCAAGACCAGATTCAGATCATTGCAAAATCTCTTCCCTGCAATTAAGAAACACGGACAGAGATAATGTCTTTGAGTGCAGTACTGTGTCTACCACAACTTGGTAGTCTTCCCTCCAGGTGGGTTGGTGACGCGGGTAGAGGTCTGAACGTTTTGCATCTTCCCTCCTCTGGCCTGGTACTGGTCATCAGAGCATGGCAGTGGTGGCTGCTCCTTCTGGGCCTTAGGTGTTTCCTGGACAGGGACATTCGAAACAATAACACATTTTAGTCTCTGATTCTCCTTGCAACCAATTCAGGACCTTATGAACAAGCAATGTAACTATTGCAATTTAAATGCATGCCAAATTTGCCTCCAAATAGACATTTTCCAGAAATAATTGTGTCAGGATTTGTAAGCAGTGAGGCAGAGTAAGAATCTGTTTTACTGACCCAAGCCTTTCAAAGCGAGTCAAAGCAACAAGCACACGGTGGACCTGCTTTAAGTTTTAACTTGATATCGCCACTAACAACCAACTCTGATGTGTATGTTATGCAGTGTATGCTCAATATGATACCCTTTTCTTTTAAAAAATATATATAGCCACATCAGGGCAACGAATCGCCACCGATTGCTTGCCGATAACTGGGAGTGATCGCTAAGAACGCGTGTTTTCTTAAACTCAGATGACAGTCAAAACATGTTGTCAGCTATCAGTGCAGGCCAGCAATCATTGCAGCAAAGAATTGTGACATCCGATCAGTTCATTTAAAAAAAAAAAGGGTATCATATTCAGTGCATGCTGCATAACATACAAATCCGACTAGTTGATCGTCGCCATGACAGATTAAAGCCAGCCAGTAGCCAGCTACCTGCTTCACCTCGCTTTGAAATGCTTGGGTCAGTAAAAGGGGCTCTTACTCTGCCACACCGCTTTAAATCCTGACACTTATTTGCGAACATCGTCTATTCCTGCTAGAAGTTTCCTCATATCCCATTTCATTTAGCAGGCAAAACACATAACAGTAAAAATAAATAAACCTTCGCAAAATGCTTGTTCATGACTTGCTACTACAAATTCATTTGGTTAATGTGTGCATCAAGCAGTTGCTCAACTATCTGCCTAGTATGAGCCATCTGCAACCTGCCAGTCCCCTATTACTGTCCCCTGGTTATTGGAAGAGCAAAGTCACGGAATGTCAGCCCTTGCTCTAGGGTGTCCAGGGGTGAACTTGGTATCCATCAACTACTGTAAACGTAACCATATATACCCAAAAGTATTTTGTAAGTGTTCAGTG
Organism: Littorina saxatilis; assembly: GCF_037325665.1. Taxonomy (NCBI): domain Eukaryota; kingdom Metazoa; phylum Mollusca; class Gastropoda; order Littorinimorpha; family Littorinidae; genus Littorina; species Littorina saxatilis. Next base: position 43,934,450 of record NC_090250.1, read on the forward strand.
TCTATCATGTAAGTCAAATACTGAGCTTGAGGTATGCGTATAGTTCCCAGTTATTGTCCATTCCCCACTGTGGTGTGGTGTGCTCCACTCAGTGAACATATTTTTCTTTGATAACCTTATAAACTTATAGAGCCCCATACGCAAAACAGGCATTTCGTCTGAGTGAATGGTGACAAGATACTGTGAAACAAGGTTAAAACCATCGAGTTCAAACACTCAGCATCAGGGTATGTGGACAACAATGCCAAGAGAGAATGAAGAGTTACAGTTAGGAGATTTTTTTGAAGTTGAAGAGTCGACTTTGAGTGATTTAAGCAGAAGTGAACAGACTGGTCTTTTATAATATATGCTACGCTGTCTCAAGGGAAGAGGCCGTCTCTCAAATACATTCTATCCCCGTCTTTGCTGGGCGACAAATGTGATCTTTTGTGTGAAGGACGCAATTGCCTAGTGGATTAGACGCCAGCCTCCAATACGGAAGGTTGTGTGTACAAATTCCAACCAAGAATGGAGATTTCCCCAATCCCACAGGTCAACTTATGTGCAGACCTGCTAGTCCCTTCGTATGTACACACAAGCACAAGACCAAGTACACACGGAAAAGATCCTTCAATCCATGTTCGAGTTCGGTGGGGTACAGAAACTTGAAAATACCAAGCATGCATCCACCTAAATCATGTGGCTGCATAAATGGCAGGGTAAAAACAGTCATACACGTAAAAAATCACTCCTGCGAAACACGAGTGTACGTGAAGAGTTTCAGCCTATGAACGCCAAAGTTTCACACTTGCAACAAGTGACTTTCGTTTACTCTCTCGACTCCTGAAGTTAAAGAGAGTCGGCATGAAAGACCATTAGCTAGTTGTTCCACATTCTTTTCTAAATTAAACCACAAGCACACAAAATACAAGTAACAACATCGCGGCATTACTTACTTTGACATGCAAGGCATGGTGGTTTGGAGCCAGGTCCTTGTAGTCGGTGCCAGTAATGGGGTTGTACGCACCTGTATTACAAACACCTAATCTTGAAAATCTTAGTTGACACACCCAAACTCATTATGTCAGAATCGACTACATATTTGACAAGTTTCCACATGCTGATTCACATACAAATCTTGGTTACAAAAAGCACTGTCAAATTCCCCTTATCAGAGGATTAACTTTAAGTTTTACCAGCAACCAAAAAACACACTTTACAGAACATTGAAAACTGGCTGCTGTAAATATGTAAGTTACAGTTGTTTTTTAAACAAACAATCTATCTGCATTACATGTTTGTGCAAATTACAGCACTTTGCCACCGTCCAAGATAAAACACTATAAAAGAGTTTTTTTTAAAGTTAAGTCAAATGAAACTGGACTGGATATTTCTCCAATAAATTAATTATGTACAAAACTACGTGGAAAAACAAAACGAACAAATCCCAAATGCTTACAAGCATTAAGGCACGGAACAACACAAAACACAACATGCAATAAATAACACAAACTGGCAAGAACAAGGTGTAGGCATGCTGACTTCATCTCTCACTCACTAGTGACTAGGTCAGGTCAAGTTTCTCCAGACCAATTATAATTCTTTAGCGAGTGATAACGTTAGTGCTTCTAAATCAAAGCTCATATTATGAACAAGTTGTCAGTGCTTAATTTAAGGATGTTGTTATTGTTACGGCTACTTGTCAAGTATGAACAGAGCTTTTGTGAAGTAAAACAAGCAAGAGAGACACTGCTAGCAAAGCTTCACACACTTGCATAAACAATTAACATTCCAAACCGCAAGTCAAATTTACTTTCTTTGTTAAAACCCAATACACGTACTTGTAAAGCTTGAATACTTACCACAAATAATATTTAACAATATCATGCAATTTATCCATTTGTTAATCTAATAATACCCTTAACCTTACCCCAACCAAATCACCGACTAAAAAAGATGTAATGAAGTAAAATTGAAAATTTCAATAATAAATTTTCATTTGATTAATATACTTACCCGAATCACAGATAGCATTGACGCAGTCTGAGATGCTAAGGTCTGAAAAACGCTACCCGTCTTAAAATATTTAAAGGGAAGCAACCCCACCACAAAAAGTGTAAACGGATGCGTTGGTAAGGACGCCAGACCACGGGAGTTATCTCCCATTGGTATGTGTGACGTCACTACCGCTCCCAAACACGTGGTCTAAGTCATACGACTTTTTATAGAATACCGATCTCCTCACAAAAAGCGAGAGTGACACCTGAGTACCTGATACGAGAGTCCTTCTCGATGGAAAAAAGCTCATGATAGAGCATAAGCGTTCCTGAAGTTCCTTCACCTTAAGAACGCTCACCCTCCTATGAACCGAGGCGGTGAAAACAGACTGTTCCGATCCGGTTAGCCAAAAGTAGGCTCCTGCTGGTGCATGGCCTGCTTCGAGTGCTTACCCAAGCATGACCGGGAGTGTGACGCCGTACTGCTTTTCTGCGTTAGAGTCCGTGTCTAACCAAGACAAGGACTCATTGTACTCATGGGTTGTGACAGAAAACGCCAATTAAAGAACATGGCTGTGATCTTTGGACGTCGTTCCCGTCGAGTAAGCTTGACAAGGGTGCCGTAGACCGGCAGTCCTGTTGCGCTCAGAAAAGAGATGGTCGGAGGAACTGGAAACCAGAACCACCCGACAGAAGAATCTTCTACCACTTCCTGCCTCAGAAGGCAAGGATGGTAGAAGGTAGCAGCTTGCCACAACGGTGTGGTCGGCGTAACCGTATAACGGAAAACCCAACTGACCGCAAGTTAATCTCTACCAATCCATGCTAACGCAGAGGGAGATAGAACTAGGAAGGAGCGACTTCCAGTTGTGCGTCAGCAACCAGAAGTGCTGAAAACACGGTGTTTGTTTGTTTTTGCTGGGACAAGCTGAACTTCTTTAACCCAGTGTGGGATTTTCAGTGGGGCGACCACCCCCAACCCAGCGCGTCCCCGGGTGGCGGATAGGGGAACGGACTTCAGATATGAAGACCAGCCGCTTGCGGCCGCGGACCAAACTGGCAGTGTTTCCTACAAGGTGGAGTGGGGTAGCAGGCGGCACTGCTACTCTCTTCGAACTGCTACTCTCTTCGACGGGACTCATCCAATGCGATTATGGGCGCATTAAAACCCTAGCTCCGGGTGGGATCCCGACAAATCCTCCCCCCTGTGCTCTCAGGGTAGGACGTACGGGCCATGAGCTAAGGGTGAGGTAACCCCAACAGAAACCTCGAGTGCTGAAGACTGAGGTACTGGGCTGCATGGCGCACTGTAACAAACCATGGTACCACGCATCAACGCCAACCAAAAAAACGGCGAACGCAAAAAGAAGAAGAAGCTTAACGCCCAGCTGACCATGAAGGGCCATATCAGGGCGGTGCTGCTTTGACATATAACGTGCGCCACACACAAGACAGAAGTCGCAGCACGGGCTTCATGTCTCACCCAGTCACAGGACCAACCAGTACTGGCACTAACCCCATAATGCCAGACGCCAGGCGGAGCAGCCACTAGATTGCCAATTTTAAAGTCTTAGGTATGACCCGGCCGGGGTTCGAACCCACGACCTCCCAATCACGGGGTGGACGCCTTACCACTAGGCCAACCGTGCCGGTCTGAAAACACGGTGGCCGAAGCCTGGTGTGACTGGTGACCATGAACAAAATAGCTGAAAGCCGTAGTGCCCGTAGGTCAGTCTGCTTGTAGGCAATTGACTGTGTATCAAAAGCCAAAACAGAAATCAACGAAAAGCTGGTCGACATAACCGGAAACCGGGAAGCCAACCTGCCAGAAGCCTCCAAAGACGAAGTGTTCTTCGCAAATATCTGGAAGTTACTTTCGCCGCCAAATCAAGTGCCTCCCTGAGTTTGGCCGAAAAACCAGAACGCGTCTGTTTATCGCTGAAAGACTGAGAGTCAGACGCGGAGACCGACGGGCAAAGCCGTAGTCATAGTTGCCTATGAAGGTAAGAATTCTTTCTTTATTTGGTGTTTAACATCGTTTTCAACCACGAAGGTTATATCGCGACGGGGAAAGGGGGGGGGGGGGGGGGGGAGATGGGATAGAGCCACTTGTTAATTGTTTCTTGTTCACAAAAGCACTAATCAAAAAATTGCTCCAGGGGCTTGCAACGTAGTACAATATATGACCTTCCTGGGAGAATGCAAGTTTCCAGTACAAAGGACTTAACATTTCTTACATACTGCTTGACTAAAATCTTTACAAACATTGACTATATTATTCTATACAAGAAACACTTAACAAGGGTAAAAGGAGAAACGGAATCCGTTAGTCGCCTCTTACGACATGGTGGGGAGCATCGGGTAAATTCTTCCCCCTAACCCGCGGGGGGTAAGGTAAGAATTGTCGAAATCCAAAGCCACAAGAACAGAGAGTGCAGTAGCCGACACCGCGGACGGGTGGAATGGCCAATGCACAGGCTGAGGCTGAAAACCCGGGTGCCCGTAGGCCAGCCGTAGTTCCAAAAAACCCGACGTACATACGTAACCATCAGTGAGAGGAACAACATTTCCGGTCAGAACCGGAAGTGTGACAGACGAGGCAGCCAGTGGCTGAAACGACTGTTCAGACACGGGATTCAGAAAAAGTGATAATTAAGGAAAAAGAAGGTGGGGGTCGCAGAAGGCCCCCAGAAGCTGAAGGTTTTTAGTGTTTTAGACACACAAAAATGGCCCTGAAATGTATATTTCAGCTTAATCATAGAGCTTCTATATCAATGGCAATAACAACAATTCAAACAGCAGGGAAACATATGAAAGAAAATTGATTTTTTTTTTTACCTCACCTTGAATTAAAGCAGAACTGTTTTCCATGAGTAGAAAATAGTTTGTCAGAGTCCACGGCAAGTTGATTTTAGCAAAAGCATCGCCAACTTTCACGTCTTGTGTCTTCTGGCCTTTCTCGTCTTTCCAGCTCAATGATACAACTTCATCGAGCCAGTCGAATCTCCAGAGATTTTTCTTGTACTTCTGCTGGTCAATTTCCCGGGCTAGAACGGTTTCGTCTCGCTTTAGCTTCCTCATCATTTTGGCAGGTGGCTCGAAGCGATGTAAAAATGGCGCCGAATCATTCTCATACGGTATGCTTATACTGAATCCCCGATAGCTACGTTGAAACGGTGACTGTAGGAGACAAAGAGCGCGTTCCCATACGGATCGACCAGCTGGTCGATCCGTATGGGAACGCGCTCTGACCGTTTTAGGAACCAACCGTTCAAGAATAGTATGGAATGGAGCGTCGCGATCAGCGGACCGGCCAAAAAACTTGGGTCTATACCTACATATACCCCCAAATTTTCTCAGCAAATTTGCACGAATCTCAAGAATGATCCCTGGAGCCTAAAAATTTACGGAATTCCGTAAATTTACGGAAGAATCCCATGTCTGACTGTTACACGGACTGAGGCAGAAAGCCAGAATGCCCGAAGGCCAGTCTTAGATCCGACCCAGAAGAGACCACGGCGGGTGCTCGAGCCAGTGGACCTTGTTCTGCACTCCCCAACGTACACACGGAAGCATCAGGGAGAAGAACGGAATTTCCAGACAGAGCCAGAAGTGCGACAGACAAAACCACTCATTGCGGTAGCGAATGTTGCACGGACTGAGGCCGGAACGTTGAGGAGACCAATTCCAGCAGGAGATGGTCTAGCCAAAACCTGAGAAAGGTGGTAAGCCACCGAAGGTGACTCCTTTTGTTCCTCGTAGCTTCCTCAGTAAACTGAGAATGAGAGAGAAACAAGTCCCTCCGACACATAACTGTGTGCGCATAGTGTTGGGAGGAAAGCCTCATTTGCTCTTCATTCACCCTGGCAAGGGCGGACAGAAGAGTAGACACGTCATCGGCGTCCTGTTCCCCAAAGAGCGTGAAGGGATCCAGTGACTCCGTGAGCGCGCGAGAAAGCGCCCTGAGGATGGTCTCCGAAATGGAAGCCAACTCCTGAAGCTGACGTCCTATGTCCTCCGAAGCGGCAAGGGTGTGATCTGGGAACAGAACACCCGAATCCTTCATAGGCTGCGTCGCCAAAAGAGGAAGGAGCTCTTGCGGCACCGGTAAAGGTGCGCGCGGGAGCGCGAAGGACTCCAACAAGTTCCGACATTGCTTGGGCAAAGTAAACTTCTAAAACCAGTGGGGACAAAAGTCGCCACCTGTGTCACTGAAGCTAACCAAGGCTGAGCTTGTTCCTGAGATGAACCATGCGGAACAAGCAGCGGAACCGGAACGTTGGGGAGACCATTTCCGGCAGGAGATGGTCTGGCCAAAACCTGCGAGAGGTGGTAAGCCACCGAAGGTGACTCCTCGAACCGGAAGTAGGAGTCTTCCTCCTTCCCGGAACGGAAGTCGGCCATCGCCGAAGGAGCAACCGAAGCGGAAGCCGCCGACGACGAGGCACCCTCCGGGAAATATCTGGAAGTCACTTCCGCAGCAGCCTCAAGCTTATGCGGAAAACCAGAGTGTGCCCGATCACCAGCGAGAGACTGAGAGTCAAACTCGTCAAGCGACGAACAAGGACCGAAGTCACAGTTGCTAGTGGCCGACTGTTGACCGGGATAACCGGAAACCGGAAATCAGCCCGACCGGAAACCGTCCTGACTCACACCCTGACTAGCAGGAGGGTGAAGGTAGGTGGCATCAACACCCGGGGCCACCGGAACTGAGAAGGCAGTAGTCCCCACCACGGACGGGTTGAGTGACATATGCCCTGGCTGAGGCGGAAAGCCTGAATGCCCGTAGGCCAGCCGCTGATCCGCACTCACCGACATCCGTGAAGGAGGGTCGGGAAGCGGAACCGCATGTCCGGATGGAACCGGAAGTGTGACAGACGAAACCACATATTGGGAAGCGAATGTTGCACGGACTGAGGCCGGAAGCCCGAACGCCCGTAGGCCAGTCCTAGGTCCGAGCCGGAAGAGACCGCGACGGGTGCTCGCAACGGCGGACCTATGCTTCCGGTAAAAACCGGAAGCGCAGCTGCCGAAAACGGCTGCTGCCTCTGCCCCGAATGTCCCAGGGTATCCATTTCACTGGTGACCGACGGGTCAGACAAACCTGGCAATGGCTGCTGCCTCTGCCCCGAATGTCCCAGGGTAACCATTCCACTGGTGAGAGACGGGGCAGACAAACCTGGCAGGTAGTGACCCTGCTCTGACCGTATCTCCGAGGAGACGAGCATAACCATCTCAACCCGGATGGGGGAGACGGAATACGCCGGCCAGGAAGAAGCCTTTCTCCGGAGGAGAGTGTCTTATTGTATCACGAGTACATACAGACAGGCTTGTGGAACCGGAAAAGCTGGCAGCAAAGGCGGAACCACAGGAAGAAGAAGAGGCACCGGGGGAAGAATCCCTTGGAAACGTAGCCGCCGGCACCTTCAAAGCCACCAATGAACTCCTATCTGCCACAACAGGGGAAAGGAAGGAACTGGGAGACGGCAAGGTCCTCTGCATCTCGGCATGACCAAGATCATGAATATCTGGAATGAGAGAACCAAACAAATACGCCACCCGAGCACAGGACTCGTGTGGTGACGTAGAGGGCAAAGAAACAAAGACCCAAAAATGGGCGCTAAGTTCATTTGCAAAACATTGAGAATGCAAAAGACATGGAAAAAAAACGCGTCTGAAACCACAAACTCCGGTAATTTCTGAAAAGAAGACTAGGGCTAGGGAAACCCTTACCCTAGCCTCCGCGTATGCACCGCGCCAGACTGACACGTCAAAGATGGCGGCAAAAACAATGCTACTGAAAATTCAGCTATGCAAAGTGCTTGACTGCGCCTAAAACTATAAGTCCATCCGGGGCAGAAAAAGGCACAGAAATTACAATAATGTTAGCGTCGCCAGAAAAGACAACAAGAACAGGTGGAAAAGCAGAAGACGCCGAAGATATAGGCTTAGAAACGCCTTTACCCTTGACATCCCCTTAAGAGCCGCGCTCTAACAACGTTATCAGCCATGCTGAAACCAAAATGGCGGCCAAACAAAAATGCTAGTGAAAAGTACAAGTCCAAAGGAAGTACAATGACCCAGTAGCCAAGACAAAATTCCTGTCAAAACGTCACAAAATGGAAAGAGCTCACCAACTAATGAAGCAGAAGGTGAATAAGACAGGTAGTGGCCGGAGGGAACCGAGCAAACAGCAAGGCAAACCGGCCACGAGAGCGAAAAATATCAAGACCTCCTCCTCCGAGCTGAAAAAGTCGTATGACTTGGACCACAAGTTCGGGAGCGGTAGTGACGTCACACATACCAATGGGAGATAACTCCCATGGTCTGGCGTCCTTACCAACGCATCCGTTTACACTTTTTGTGGTGGGGTTGCTTCCCTTTAAATTTTGTAAGACAAGTAGCGTTTTTCAGACCTTAGCATCTCAGACTGCGTCAATGCTATATGTGATTCGGAGTAAGAATATGTAATTTAACTAGAATGCGGGAGTAAATCATTACTCATTGCAGCAAAAACTACTCTTGTTACTAGAGACCTATATAAAAGAGTTATTTGGTTCATACATTTGTCTCCAATGCACCAATGAAGTTTGAAAAGTTTGTAGCCCCTAAAGTATTGCACATGACAGGTTAGTAATGCTGGGGGCTTCCTTGAAAGTTGACAGTTAGTAATGCTGTCTTTACATCATAAGGCCAAATGATCTGTTTGATATTTAACTTCCAAGAGGAAAATATATGACATGATGAGAACATTTACAATTACAACCCTATCAATGTGCATATATGGCATCTGCAACTCTACATAGTAAGAAATGAAACACCGACTCCTGAAAACAGTTAAAAAGGACATAGCAAAAATAAAAAAAACAAATGAACTAACATAAAAATTAAAATAGATACAAAAATAAAACTGATTTTCTACGCAAAGGTCTGGCCAAGCATCTACAAACAAAAAAGCTATAGTTTATACCCTGGTTAAACTTGAAAGTCACCATCTTCATGACAGGTCTGCCTACCCTCCAAGTGAAGCTTCAGGGACAAAGTTCTGTTAAAGATTAAAATAAGTCGAGGTTGCGCGAAGCGCAAGCGAGTCGGCTAGGGGGGGTCCGGGGGCATGCCCCCCCGGAAATTTTTTTGGCCAAAAGGACACAATTGGTGCAATCTGGTGTCATTTTACCCTAACATTGCCTTCAAATCATCTTGCCAAACTTGAACATTGTCACTGTAAATGTCACTGAAAAACTGTCTTGTTCTTGCGGATCACCAAGAAAATCCTCTCGCAGTGATTTTACTAGTATTGGTGTTTGCCTTTTCGCGTGTTTCTTTATTCTTGATGTGATTCGGGCCTTCCACATGTCGTCGAATGTCATCAATGCCGCCAGATTTACAGCCGAATTCACTCCCAGATTCCGCACGCTCAGAACTAAGAACAGTTTTATTCCAAAGTCAATTGGCTTTTTAAATACCTAAGTTAATTAAAACTAGTATGTGTGCCGGTGAACATATGCACTGATTTCTGTGATGAATATTTTTTATATTCTTTGATGTGCACCCTTATGCTGAGTGTGATAACCCTCGAATGACTAGTCCTGTGATAAATATTGTTCAATGACATATCTAGTCCTGTGATAATGATAGTTTTTAGCGGTAAACTTTTAGCTAAAGCTGACGGCAATTAACCTATTTGGAATCATGTTACTATTCCTGTTAGTGTACATATGCGTGCGCGAGTGTAGTATGCTTCGTATGGTATTTTTATCTGTTGTCTTATTATTTGTTTTGTCTTTTAATGTGCACCACACTGAAATTTCTCTGTATGAGATAATAAAGTATTCGTAACACAAATCGTGCACAAAACCTTCGTTTCGACACTTCCTGGCTTGATACACGGGTATGTCTCTGTATATTTCTCGATGTATTTCTGCGGACGCTTCATTTTTTTCGCAGGGTTATTATCGGTTTCACACACAGCGAGATTTTCTTTCCTTTTTGACGCTATCTTTTCTTCGACCTTTTCTTCTTGCAAGAAGTTGACGCGCATGCGTATTAGCTACAAAAAGCTGCTCGGCAATAGTCGGAACCCGCCTACGTCATTTCTTAGCTGTGACTTCGGCAATTTCCGGAAGTCATTCACCAGGCAATCTCTCTCGCTCACACTGTTGTGAGCGTGTTTGGAATTTTTTTGAGTTTCCGGGACGCATTTCGAACATCCGTATTTTCCGGAACACTTGATAAAATTTATTGATTTCCGGGACAAATACGGAAATTCCGTAACGGTAGGCAGACCTGTCATGAATGAAGCACTGAGTAAGCAATTAGTTACATCATGCAGGTGTTGTCTAGGAGTAATGTGAGTCTATGACCATACTCTAAAAACAAAACCACTGCACTGAAGAATGCCATTGTCAATCTTTCCCAGACCTGGGAACCCCTGTTTTGCACTTTTGAGTAACAGCATTTGAACATCTATGATTCAACAAGAAGGGCAAAGCCCATACGACTCACATGCTTTACACATTTTTCCTACCAAAATACATGTGACCTTGACCCAAGGTCAAGGTCATCCAAGGTCTTGCAACATAAAGCTGTTAATTCAAGACATAGGAAGTACAATGGTGCTTATTGGCTCTTTCTACCATGAGATATGGTCACTTTTAGTGGTTCACTACCTTATTTTGGTCACATTTCATAAGGGTCAAAGTGACCTTGACCATGATCATATGTGACCAAATGTGTCTCATGATGAAAGCATAACATGTGCCCCACATAATTTTTAAGTTTGAAACAGTTATCTTCCATAGTTCAGGGTCAAGGTCACTTCAAAATATGTATACAATCCAACTTTGAAGAGCTCCTGTGACCTTGACCTTGAAGCAAGGTAAACCAAACTGGTATCAAAAGATGGGGCTTACTTTGCCCTATATATCATATATAGGTGAGGTATTCAATCTCAAAAACTTCAGAGAAAATGGGAAAAATGTGAAAAATAGCTGTTTTTTAGGCAACATTTATGGCCCCTGCGACCTTGACTTTGAAGCAAGGTCAAGATGCTATGTATGTTTTTTGGGGCCTTGTCATCATACACCATCTTGCCAAATTTGGTACTGATAAACTGAATAGTGTCCAAGAAATATCCAACGTTAAAGTTTTCCGGACGGACGGACGTCCGGACGGACGTCCGGACGGACGGACGGACGGACGACTCGGGTGAGTACATAGACTCACTTTTGCTTCGCATGTGAGTCAAAAATGCTTCACACGCGTCCGTCGCACTGTTAATTTAGTTTACCAATACATTTCAAACAAATGCTTCGTTCAATGTTTACTGTAAAACAAGAAGAGCAAACGCTCAATCGAGTCACTTTCGCAGTTCTGAATATTATATGAGGCATCAGATGGACAGGAAGAAATTGCTATTCACAACACAATGAGTCACATTCACATAAAATTTGAGCCCGGTCACTTTTATAGTTTCCGAGAAAAGCCCAACGTTAAGTTGTGTGTTGCTGAACAGAAAAGGCTAGTTATCTCCCTTGTTTTTCTGATAACGTTCGTAAAAGGCTACAGATGTAAATACTTTGATGTAAAGAATAATCCTACAAAGTTTCAATCACATCCGATGAACTTTGTCAAAGATATAAAATGTCTAATTTTTCCTTTGACGCTGACCTGTGACCTTGAAAAAGGTCAAAGGTCAACGAAACCATCGTAAAAGTGTAGAGGTCATTGGAGGTCACGACTAAACAAAATATGAGCCCGATCGCTTTGATAGTTTCCGAGAAAAGTCCAACGTTAAGGTGGTGTCTACGGCCGGCCGGCCGGCCGGCCGGCCGGACAGACTAACACTGACCGATTACATAGTCACTTTTTCTCAAGTGACTCAAAAAATGTAATCCTGTGTTAAAATACTGGATAGGCTTCAGGATGCACTTGTGAAGAAACGTAGTCTAGGAATTTTTCTCGTCGTATTTTTTCCACTGACTGTACTGATCGTATTTTAGACAATCATGTGTACAAAATACGGAAAAATCGTGTTGATTCCCAGGTCTGCTTTCCATACTACCCAACCCATTACCAGTGACACCGCTGTACATGCAAACTACAAAACTGAGCAGCAGGAAAGAGGCAAGACAACCACAAAATGAAGAACAACCAGGACGAATAGAAGGAGGGAAGCAGGGTGAGTATGTACTACGACACTGACAGGAGTATTTCTGGAAAGTGGTGAGTGGATAAAACATGGACAAAAGTAGTTAGAAGAAAAAGAGGTCACCATGCAGTGCAACAGCCCAGCGGTCAGAATTCACCAGCAATTTACTTTAACTTCCCTATCATGACTGCACTTCTGAAAAAAATATCCGGTTACATCATCTTTTTAGCAAACTGGGGAACTGTCTTCAAAAGCAAAATTATTTGAAATGTTCCCAAGAACATGATTTTTCCTCTACTTATTTCTAAATAGTCTGGCAAGACATGTAGAGATGGATGAGGGGGTGGAATACTGAGAGTGGGGAAGCGGACGAGAAGTGTTAAAATAGGGGATCTGGAGGCCTAATGAAGAATGGGACTAGTGTGAATTTCCGATGAACACACAGAGCAGCAGACTGTCAAGCAAAACAGCACAAGTTTTCCCGTAATACTGGCAGCTGCAAAAAGATCCCTCATTCTCCCCAAGAAGACCAAGGCTCAGTGAGGCAGAACACAGCAGCAGTATACCTATATTTTACCCACAATCCCACAGCACAGCTGTCAGCCAACCCTGAAACACTAGCAGCAGCACACTTCAGTCGCAGCTTCCAAAACCCATGTCATTCAGTTTAGCCGTACATAACCCTAACACATCAAAAAGCTTTAAACATGTTTTTATCCATGCTTATGAATGCACTGTTTGAGCGATCACTGAATGATGATTTGAACACAGAAGTTAATGGAAAACTGAAGATAAATGTACTAAAAATCAAAAAGGAGACCGATAAAGATCATCATTTTCTCCTCTCTGATATTCACTAGCCAAAACAGAGAGAAACAGATTTTGACAGGTATTAGAATTTTAGATTACTGCACACCTTACTTATGTGTACCTCAAAATTCAGTTATACTCCTTTTAAGATAGATTTCGGCAAGTTAAAAACAATGTGTCAACTGTCATGTGATGCCTATATTATGCATTTCCAAATGAAATGTGAGCTTCAAACGTGACTAATAACAGAAACTTTCAACTGTTAATTGGAAAACTTTTGAACATTAACTTTCCCCAAAATGTGAAACACAACCAAAATCGGTGACTGTTAACTTTAACAAATTTGGATTCCTGTGTTTAAAAGCCAAAACAGGTTAACTGTGCGTCTAGGCAGCTGCATACCCCTTCCTTTGCCAGAATATCTACCAGTAGCTTTTGGCCCTTCAGAGGCCGTGTCTCCAAAAATGTGCTGATAGGAATTGCCGCTCGCATTAGGGGTGCTGGGTTCAGGGGAGCTTCTGGTGTCCCCAAATAGGTTATCATGAGTATTGACCCGCTGGCTGACACTTGTGCCTCTACTGCCCAGAGCAGGGGAAGAAGCGGTGTTCCCAAATATATGGCTGAAGGAATCATCACCATCACGGGCTGCCCGCTGACCACCATTGCCCTGCCCGGAGCCTGCCGATGAAGCGCCAAAGATTGCTGAGTCTGATGGCTTGCCGCCACCCGCCGTGCGTTGCTTGGCACTAGCAGCAGGGGCTGGATCAGGTGCCCCAAAGATGTTGCTGGAAGCACCTCCTGGAGGCCTCAGTACCCTGGAAGACAAAAATGTTCAAAGCATGACTCATATGAAAGACTTATTCCTTAATTCAGGGCTACCTCTGTTTTGAGATGCTGAAGAACACTGAACAATTTGTGTCTGTTAATACAAGGAGTTTTACAATGTGTGTGTGAGGAGGGGGCAGCAATTTACTGTTACTATTAGTTTAACTATTAAGAGAAAGTCTGAGAAAAAAAAGCCTTGCAATAGCCAACTTGCACAATATCCCCGCTTGGATAGCTCTCCGGTGCAAGAGATAAGAAAGGTTCACTTCCCTGCGAGCATACTTTTTGCTCAAGAGTTATTGTTCCTTCTATACGCTACAATGGCTACCGAACAGCAGAATGTTCATGCGATGCAATTACCAAAGTTGCAAAATTACCTCAGAGAAAAAGAAGACGATATTCAGGATACAACAAACAGCAACTGATACAGTTATTGAACAGACAACGGAGTACCGGGATAGCTCGTAATTTTGACGTCAAAGAAAATTCAGCCATCGCTTCACAAGCACTGGTGTTCTCTGGATTATGTAATAAAAAAAAAACCTTGATCGCCTTTCCTTTGTGTACCATGCTTGGGTACTTTGAACAAACTTTAGGAATATTCTTGCGGCTATCATTGCTGAAGCCCACTGCTGCACAGTGCAAATTCACCATTTTCAAGGCAAAGTGTCTGCACTGAGACGCAACCTCTCACAGAGCTCTCAAAACATGCCTGCAGATTGAGGCAGATCTCGTAAGGTCATGCTAGATAACGCGGATCTATTGCGTGGTTTCGTGGCTGGCGCCAGATAGGGCAAGTCGCCTATTAAGTTTAACTTAAGTTAAAGTGCACAGAAAGAGCTTTAGCATTTTGATACTTCACACTTATCACTTCCCTCACTTGCTTTTACATGATTTTTTTCTATTCCGAAGGTACTCTGGTAGAACTCAGGTTTAACATAATGTAAAACACTGTAGATAGTACTGTAATGAAATTACTGTTTTGAATTCACAGCACACATGGCATTGGCAACCTTATGTTTGCAATTGCATCTTTGCTCCAAAGGACTGTATAAATGACTCAATGAGCACTCAAGTATACAACAGAAAAATGTTCTGAAATAACTGTCAAGTTTTTATGGGTTGCGAGTTGCTTTCCTTGGTTTTCCTTGGCAACACGTAAAATATTGTAGGCCAATCACCAGCGAGAAGCTTGTCTCCACACATGGTTGGCAATCTGTGCCAGTGCAATCATTTAAACACTGACCATGACATCCATCTCCAAGTGAGAATTAGCCCTGATCTCGGCTTTCTCCACTGTTTAACTCAATACATACAAATTACAACGCTCGTTTCATTTGAAAGTAAGCACATCAAAGCCGCCTATCAGCATTACTGATTCATGGGTGAAACTGATCAGAATTGAAAATAAGGAAAATGAGGCCGGGGTCCAGGGGCCGCCCAGGCCCTGGTGGGGTGCAGGGGCAACGCCCCGCTAGGTGGCCCAGGGAGGCAAAGCCCCCCGGAAGAAAACGAAAAATCAGGCTTTTAAGGGTAAAAGTAGGCCTATCCTGGTATATCAAACACACAAATTTGCACATCAAACAATGTAACAAATGCCAAGCTGTAGTCCGATAATTCGCGCGCCCAGTGAAACAAAGACTCAGCGATGTCCGGTCACTGTGTTAGGAGAAATACGGATCGGATCGCCGGCGAAAAAAAAATAAATAAATAAATAAAAATTTTAAATTAAAAGATTTTCAAAATAAGGAATTCCTTATTTAACCAATTTCATTTGGCGGATTTCCGCCCTGAGGCGGAAAAGTTTCACCCATGCTGATTGATAGCGCTTCTCATTGCAAAGAATGGGGGATCATGCTTGGAGACAGCTACTGCTAGGTCACTAGTGATTGGCCTACAATGTGTAGCTTGCCTCTAGTCTGTGTTTCTAAGAAAAGCAACTCTTCCGCAACAACAAAAACCCGACATGTACTGATAAAGAGCTTTGACCGGAATTCATCTCCTGGGGCATGTGAATAATGCATTAAACTCAGAGCCGAGTTTGGTCAACCTACACAACCGCCATCTTAAACATAAACAACTTGATCACGCAAAACTTGTGTGACTTTGAGTTCATGTCTTTTCAGAGTAGTATAACACACTCTGGTCTCATTCAAACCTAGAATATTGCTAAATTGCTACCTTAACACTTTCGCGACGGGAGGTGACTATATTAGAAATAGCGCTGCAACGCCCACGGACGGGAAGTGACTATTTTAGTATTAGACATACAAGGTACACGACTCGTGATCGCTTCCCGGTTTTTGAAGCTTGCAGTAAATTGAGTTGTTTCCCTTGACACACTTGGTGTGCCCTTCCGCCATATGCAAAATTAGCCTGGTTTGTGCGGTTTTTTCGAGAGAAAAAAATGAATCGAAGGCGAGCCTTGTCACGGGAGGAG
The DNA here is from genome assembly GCF_037325665.1 of Littorina saxatilis. Lineage (NCBI taxonomy): Eukaryota > Metazoa > Mollusca > Gastropoda > Littorinimorpha > Littorinidae > Littorina > Littorina saxatilis. The sequence continues at coordinate 43,950,651 of NC_090250.1, forward strand.
ATTCTCCGGATGTTGGATCTTGAGGACCCTGTAGATCATGATTCCGACGTGTTGTTTTCGCCTCAAGAAAGCGATAATAGCAGTGATATTGAGCAAGAAACAGTCCTGTTGTTGCTGCTAGTATGAGTCGGCAAACTACACGTGTTAGGGTGGTACTGCATGAATCTTCGAATGTGTAGTTGCAAGGGGGGCGTGGCAGCACTGATAACAATGGATGGCTGGAGCCTAATCCTTTTGGAAATGTTCATAGGTGTACAGTTGGGACTTTGTTGTGAAAATGTGACTTATATTCAATATGGATTACCTAGACATCATTTGGTGAGTGTCACAGTTTTGTTTCATTTGAGTCAGGATGCTGTGAGTGAATGCGGGATTTGCTTGTTTTTTTCTTTGTACTGTCTCCTTATTTCTGTGTAGAATTTTAACAATATTTCAGCTAATTCATAGGTTTTACACCTTGTTTGGTTATAAAATTATTTATAATACTTTATGTTAAAAAATAACTTTTAAAAAAGCAGTGGAAAAGAAAACACAAAAAACCGTAAAAAACACAAATTATCCCCCTTTCACCCCCCCTTTGCTAAAACAAATTGCGTGACAAACTTATAAATAGCACGACTGAACTGGGCATCCATTTTTTAATTAGTACACAAAATTTGGTGGTGATTGGACTTAATTCAAGCTTGCTAGACAGATTTCTTTACAGTTACTGTTTTTTGGGAAGTTTCTTGGTGGCAAGCTTGGGCAGGCAGGATGTTAACGCCGTGGCAATGCTAGTCACAGTAGTGTTAAGGTCACCGGGACCCCTAAAATTTACCATTTTTAGGGTGCCCAAGGACCCCTTCAGAGGAACTATAGAGAATCCCCAAATCAGGAGGACATTTTGCAGTTTTGTGAGACCTTCACAAAAGTGTTATTGGTCACATTGGCTAGATTTGCTTTGCAAAGTGGCGACCAGCAGAAAATGTTCTCATCTTAAAAATCCAGCCAAGTACCCACGGTATGCATTCAGATGAAATATAGATTTAGTGTGTCCTGGGACCCCCATCGAGAGTTTCTGTGTGCAGGAATGCACAGATTGGGGAGCCCTGGTGAGTAAGTACTTTGCACTATCAAGGCTAATTTTCTAAGTTCCCTGTAATTTGTAACTAAGGCCCACTTAACCGCTAGTATAGCAAAATGGTTTTGTTGGGGTCAAAACCATTGAAGCAAGCACCTTTACCTCCCAAAATCTAAGCCTCCATCAGACACTCGTTCAACTTCAAGTAGTCGGAAAGATTGACTGAGTGATTGACTCATTGAGTGATTGATGCAGTGTATGTCCCATCAGGATTCACAAAGTTCTGTGAGTGTGACAGGACATGCTGATTTTATGACTGAACAGTTAGCAAACAAGTTAATAAGCCAAGGGTGACACTTTGCTTCCGAGGGTTGATACCCGCTCCTGACGAATTTAACAATAGACGTCAGATCAATGATCAAAACCACATCATACACATGTTGTGAGTGGGACCACAGGCGAAGGTGTCGTTCTCTGGACCACTACTTCCATAGAAAGACTACAAGGTTTGACACTCAGCTTCGAGCCTTGCTCCACTAACTTCAGAAAAAAATATGCAAAAAATAATTGCCAATGTCAAGAATCTTTGTAACTTTACATATGCCGTGATAAATGAATGTTCTAACTAGCTGTACCTTTTATATTTAGCTGCCTGTCCGCTGCATGTTTTTAAACCGTATTTTGTGCGACCAAACGTGTCTGCCAACGGCATACCACTTAGACCCTGTGAGTACGATGCCCGTCTATGTCCGAGGAGATAGTAGTTCGATGCGATCATTGGTTAATAACCGGATATTCGATGATTATTTTCCCTTTGCTGCAATATTTACATATGTTTTAGACCAATGAGCACTGGTATGCATATTCGGTGCGGATGCATAATTGCTTGCAACCTACAGGGTGGTGGTTTGCAAACGAACATTCGTCCAAATGATGGTTAAAAACAACCTGCAGATGACGGAAGCTGAAAATTAAAGGTACATACAGTAAAACCTGAGTCTAGCGGACCCTTGTTGTAACGGCCACCTGCTACATACGGACAGTTTATCATGGCACGAACACGATTTCAACAATAACTAACCTTTAACGGGCGGACACCTGCCACTTACGGACGCGGACACGATTTTTCGGACCGTAGGAAGTGTAAACACTGTCACAAACGGACACAACGTACATAAAAACGCAACTTCGAAAACTCGACTGTTATGCAGTCAGTGCTCGGCAGCCGTAGCCGTAGCACAAATGGTTGTTGATTGGTTGTCCTGTCCCTTTTCTGACCAATCGGTGGCTTGTTTAGATGGAGACCCCTTTCGCTCACTTACTTTCGCTTTTCCGCATTGTGGATACAGTCACAACCAAAAGCAACAGTAGACTACTGTGTTTGAAAATGGAATCTCCAGCAGGAAAAAGAAAAGCGTTGACTTTAGAGCAGCGTGTCGCTGCCTTGAAAAAACTAGATAGCGGCCGAAGGTGATGGGATGTGGTAAAACACAGATCGCGAGGATCAAATCGGAAAAAGAAGACGTGATGAAGGAGTGGGAGTCAGGTGCGCGAATCGACCAAAAAACTGTGAAACGTTGGAAAACGCAATATGAAGACCTGAACAACGTGGTATGGGAGTGGTTTTGTACTGCAATGAAACAAGAGCTGACCCAATTTGGTCGAGACACACTGCGGAATTTCCTGTTGAATGACTGATGAAGAGTCAGCTATTTTTAGCTTTGTGACGTCCGACTTGCGTAAGTTTGAATGCACAGTGTGTGTAGGGAACGGGGAAGGTGGGGGGGGGGGGGATGTTGTTGTTGTTGTTGTTTGCTACATGTATCATTTGTTTACTCACATTTTCAGTGAGTCTCATGTTCAATCCAATAAATACATACTACAGGACTGACAAAATGTGACTTGTTCATTTTACGTGCTCTTTGTAAAATATTGCCCCGGCCCCTCCACCTGTGAAGAAGGGACACCTGTCTAATAGGGACACTATTACCATTCCCCAAGGGTGTCCGTTAGAGACAGGTTTTACTGTACAGTTAAAACAATCATTCAACTGTATTTATTTGACCTCACACATACTGTAGGAAGAGACAAACCGTCTTGAACAAATAAATTGTCCGCAGGAAGCGACTCCAAGAACACAGACGACTCGAAGCTGAGTGTCAAACCTTGTAGTCTTTCTATGGAAGTAGTGGTCTAGTGAACAGAGAACGACACCTTCGCCTGTGGTGGGACTGGGAGTAGGATTGGGACAAAGAAACGTAAGAAGCCGAAAATGTACTGCAGTTGCGTGGCAACCAGAGTGAAGAAACAATATATCATGCATCAATTGTTACATAAGTAGCTTTTTTATTGACAGCTTGATACTGTCTTGCTCTGTTTCAACAATCCCAGTACCCCCTCAACTGTTTTGCCCTGGGAACAGAATAGAATGCCAGTTGCGATGCGCCCAAAAATGTCACGGCTTCCGTTTAAAAAACTCGTTACTCAAAAGTCCTTGTGAGATGCAACTTTTCTTATAATACCTGGAGGAGGGCTTTGCTTCGTCGGTCAAACCACTGAAAGTCGACGTCGTTGACATCTTCGTTGTCTATTCCGTTCTGTCTTGCAGTCAGTGTTCAAGCAGTTTTTCGAATGGCGAACTACACAGGCAGTATCGATGATGTCATCAAAGTAAGGGGGCACAAGTTTTGTTTTAATTCACATAAAACAATTTAGAATTACATCCACCATGATTCCCGGAAAAGAACACTTAAACAATAACAACAAAAATCTGTTCAGATATTTCAGGTTTTTTATGCTTTGGATAATAAAGGAGATTAACTATGCACACTTTTAAACCAATAGATTTCTAGTAAATATTCTCACCTAAAAGTACGTCACGCTAAAGCGCCATCCAAACGCATATTATTTTCTTTACAACCGACGTATGATTGCATTCTAGTAAATACGCTTTTTCGTGCTATACTAAACTATAACTAAATGCTGTTCATTTTATAAAAATGAATAACAAGGAATTACAATTTCCCCATTGACGCATCAGTAGGTGATTCTAGTCATGTGACCTTTGGACCAATGAAAATATGGGATTCCCTGTTTTAGTTCCCGCCAGCGTCAGCTTGTTTACCCCGCCTCCTTCCCACAGTGTTTTGCTTGTTTCTGTTGTCAAAAATTACACGTAACTGTGGCTTCCAAAATCAAGCTGTTATGATGGACATAGGTGGTCGCGATAAAGTAAATTGTTTTAATGGAATAATAGTCAAGAAAGCAGTGCCTAGGCTTAGTTTTCTTTGTTTTAAACTTTAGACTATATATATATGCTATATCAGAGACATGGTATATAATAGTACAGTCTAATAGTGAAAATAAAGCTGGTGCATTGACTTTTTTTTAATACTTATTATAAAAGACCGTTGTTAGCTTTTTGATGAATTTTCACATTGCTAGCTGTCATTCAGACATTCTCTCCGGAGGCTATTTGATGTAGACACTCGGTAAAAAAAATCAATTCTTGAGTATTTCATCAATATAACGAGTTATTTTATGCATATCTACTAAACATAGGTTCAAGAATGTTGACAATACACACATACCCACCTTTGCCGATTATACAATGCCATTCGCGTTTAGTTACACAAGAATAAGTGACTCTCATATACTGACTTTAGCAACAGTAGGTTGTTGAGTTTGTTTTTGTTTTTTTAAGTCACACAGCTTTGGAACTTGCAATTGTTAGTAAATGTGCATGTTTTTAACTGACAGTGTACTTTTGTACCAATATTATAAACACCTTGTACCAGAATGAAAAATGACATGTTTCAGGATGGGATGATAGCTAAACGTTTGGCTGGGAACTATTTCATGAATGGCATGATAACACAAAAGAAAAGAAATTAATATAATAATAAGTCATTTCAAAAGCAAATGACACATCCTTAATATTCAAAACTTATAGTTGTTGGGTTTTTTCCTCACGTGAATGGGAAAAAAAGTTTTTCTTTGAAACAAAAAAAATTACACAAATCAACGCGTGTAATGTTGTACATTGGCGGTGCTTCTTTACTCACTGATATCGCAGCCCAACAAGGATCTTTGCTCATGTTGTGGCAAGTTTCAACCGATTTTGCTCATCTCACGCTCAGCCTAACGAAAGAAAAGTGTACGCATGCCGCAGCATAAACGAAGGAAGTTATCTCTAGAGGAACAAGATGGAAAAGACGTCGAAAAGAACAGGTAAAATTGTCCGTTTACTCGCAGACAAATTCTGTTGAGTCCCATAACCCGCCATGTTGTTTTGTTTGTGATTGGATTTTGCGCCGATGATTCGGCTGATCGGTCGTCGCTGATACACATGTGACGGTCGAAAGCTTGGGGTTTGAATGGTTTTCTTCTTCCCTATTTAAAATATCATTGTGCTCGTGTTCCCAGTGTTGTCTAAAACGACCAGGCTAGGTATGTCGTTGTGTGTATGTGTTGTGGCAGCCATATTGAATTTGCTCCGTTTAATGAGTTTGTAGATATCTGCCGAAAAGGCTAACTTGTACGTAATATCTGTTATTTTATGTGTGTGCTGTGGTCAGTTTGGTGATTCCAACCCGTCGCTTCTCTTTGGTTTTCAGATCGGCACTGGTATCGAGCGATGGTGCAGTAGGAAAACACGCGGGCAACGATGCTGGCAGTGGCAAGGAGGGCTCGAGTTCGCAGTGTGAGAGGCGAGTGCCGAAGAGTGAAAGGAAGACAGAAACGACTGCGTTCTCGTCGGTGTCGTCGCTGCCAGCAACAGGCGACGACGGCAGAGATGGGACGATCGCATCATCTGCTGGTGATGCTACAAGCAAGGTGTCGTCGAGTGGCCGAGTGATTAAACAGACAAAGAAAGGAAGATGTTTCACCGCTGCCAGAGAGGCTGCTCAAAACAAACAGACCACTTCGACTACCCAGGGATCGGGCAGTGGTTCAGGTACCAGCGCTTACCACATAGCTTGGTGCACATGCATATAAGAAATAGCAAACACTTGTACCCCAAAACTTCATCTGATGCAACGTTGCTTAATTTCCCCAACTGTCTTTATTTTAGAGGGATATGTGATAGACCAAAACACTGTCTCCAATAGCCCCGACAGCTATACAGTTCGGGTTGGGGGTTGTATTTATGTCACCACACACCATGAATTGGTTGAGCGCCAGGTTATTCAAATTTGAAACGGCTGTGTTTGGATAATGTTTTAAGACTTAGATTTCTCTATTTTGCCCTCTCCCAGAGTCCTAACGGTGTCATAGTTTTGATTTCTGTCCTTATAATTAGTCCCTGAGTCAGTCAGTGAGAGGAGCCTGTATTTCACATACGTATGCTTTTTACAGGCATGGGAATTATCCGCCGAACGGCGGATTTCCGCCGAATTTTTGTTTTGTTCCGCCGAAAATGCAAAAGTGTCCGCCGAAAAAATAAAGGGGGGAGGCACACAAAAAAAAGCACCGGTTACTTTGGCCTTTGCGCAAAAGCCCGCGAAAACTTTCCGTACTTTGTTCACGCACTGCTACCGCCCGCCTCAGTTATTGAACTTTTATGTTTAAAAGTAAACCAGATTGCACAGATTGTGTTACAAGTTACATTTTCCTGTTTGTTTCAACAGATCAATTGTTTTTACAAATTTAAACCATATAATACATGTATATATTTTTTTTCTTCAAAAAAGCAAAAATTGGTACATTTTTGTACTAAAAACTCTGATTCTAAAAACGAATTTAATGGCAAACTTGGAGCTCAGATGACACCAGATTGCACCATCTGGGTTCTTTGGAGAAAAAAAATGTTCCGGGGGGGCATGCCCCCGGACCCCCCAAGTAAGGCTATGCGCTTCGCGCCGTCGAATTGACGCTTTGCGTCTTCAGTTATAAATTGTCCGTCTTTTTTACAATTTTCAATTCCTATGCCTGTTTTTAATGTTGCTCCCTATCGCATGGGATTTGCCTGTGTTGGCTAGTTCTGAATAATAGGGAATTCAACAAGAGTAGCCAGTATTTCACAGGCTTTTCAGTGTTTCTAGAGGTACAGATTTGAACTCACCCAAAGAGCTACAGAGTTTGAATATATTATATGTCATAACACTTACACAGAAGGTTTGCCTTAGAATTAGTGTTTGAGCGTTTTGTTATTCAAATCTTAATGCTGTGTTAGGTGGCCTTTGAAGATGGGCTATTTTTTCCAAAGGACAGTGTGTTTGTTTATGCTATGTGATGCCTTTTACCCCCGTATCGCATGGGATTTGCTTGCGTTCGCTAGATTACAGATTTGTTTTGAATTCCCTAATTCAAATTTTTTCATCTCCTTAGATGAATGCATACCCAGCAGTACCGAATAGAATAAGACAAACAGTCCAGGTTCCTGGCACAGAAAAGTAACATGGCAGGCTATTTTGAAAATTTAACCATTCATTTTAAAAGCTGAAGACTCACATTATTTACTTATTTTGTCAATTTAGCTCGTGTTTGACAGAAGAAGGGCACACCATACAGCCGGAATCCACCTGACTCAGTGACTGAGACTAACCTGGATAATGTCCGCTGACAAAGTGACATGAGTCAAATGTGTGATTTAAATCATTATTTTGAAGTTAAAGATAAATAAATGTTGGTCACTGCAATGATCTTTGGTATTGATTGTATACTTTGACTTTGCAGCCCACACTCACTCGAAGCCAACCGTTTCCAAAGCCAACACTCCAGTGCGTGGAAAGCGAGGGCGCAAGAGGCGGAACTGGGATTGCTGGAGCAAGTTTGAGCAAGATGTCTTTTTTGAGGGCTTGTTTGAGGTGAGCTGTCAGCTTTGCTTTGTTTCTGTTTGACTTTTTAGTACGCACCCACATTCTCTTGCTTGTAATGTCACCCTGATGAATGCTAGTAGTATATAGTAGCTGTATAATTAGAAAGTGAAGTGTTGACTGCTAAATGCCATGTACAATTATGTACATTTTTAATCTGTGGTTTTACTTTTTAGGTGACCTTGGTATTTTCTTCTTGTTTCAGCATGGCAAGGACTTTGATGCCATCCATACCTTGCTGGTATATCGGAGCAAGAAGCGTGGCATTGAACAGTCGCTCATCAAGACCAAGGAGCAAGTGCGTCACTTGTACTACCGCATGTGGCAGAAGATCTCCAAGCATGTTCACATGGGAGACAGTAAGAACTTTTTCTTTCAACTTGTTTGTTTGTTTTTTTTGGGGTTTTTTTTTTTTTTTGGGGGGGGGGGGGGGGGTACTTCTTTGCTGCTTATTCACTTGTGCTCTCTTCAGGTTCATGGATTGTGATAAAGTTTGCGGGTAATTGGCCTCTGTTTGAACAAGTTGTAAAAGCCATTCAATGCCTTCAAATTTATCTGTAGATTTTGAAAGGCAAGTACATCATCAGTATCTTCACCCTTTTTTCTCTCATTAACTTTAACTTTAAACCCATTAGAGGGAAATCTAAGTTGCATGTTGTCTTTGTTTTTTTCTCTCGGTACCGGTACTGAACGTAAATGTAATCTTGTTCAGTACTTGTTTTTGTTCGTGGCTTTTTTTTAAAGCGTCTACGTCGTTTTTTGAGTCTGAAATGGGTAGGAATGGATTTGTCTCACTTTTGTCATTACTTTCATTCTTCACAGGTGTGAAAAAGGAAACTCAAGAAATATATGGATTGGTAAACTACTACTCCATTCGCAAAATTTTCAATAGTAAGTTGTTTTTTGTTCACTGTTTATGCTGTACACAGTTCTACTCTAGAGTGTTTTATAGATTAGTGGAGGATTGATATTAATAAACATAAAGTACGGAAGCTTGAACCAATTTTGTTGTATTCAGATATGAAGGCATAAACCAGTCCTGTAATTGAAGTTATGGGTTATTCACACAAAAAGTTGTTGGAGACTTATCTATTTTGGAAAGAGTGGTTATGTCTTTATCATTTGTGACATAATACAACTCTAGAAGTATAAATGATTTAGATGGTATGCAGTCCAGATGTCATACATACAGTACACGTACTTTGTTTTGTTGTTTTATTCCCACTTGGTATGCACCGATGATGTTCTTGGTTTGCAGGATTAGATGAGAGGGCTGTTGAACATCTGAACGAGCTCATTCACAAAGGGTGAGTCCAGTGTTTTCTTATATTTGCAAACTTTTCTTTCGGAAATTTCTACAGGGATGAGATTTGTACTTAGTCTAAGTATGAAATAGCCAGCTAGAGGAAAGGCCCTAATTACCGGACAGGCGCCTAATAACGGACACGCGATATCTCAGAAATGGGAGGTCACAACAAAGATTTTTTTGCGCGAAACGATTCAGTGATATCCCCTTACACTTCGCATCAAAATAACATGGCGACTGAACGCACGCATTCTGCACAGTAAGTGGTTTTCTGTTTTTCACACTCTCACTGTAATTTTAGACATTTGTAAACTAAGTGCAGCAAGAAGTTACGACTTTCTAAGATGAATTGATTGGTTGAAGTAGATAGTACATGCACTCTATTAGTAAATACTATGCAATACGACGTACTCAATGAATGCATTTTTCAACAGCTGCATTGTAACTCCAACTAGTGGGGTTTTCCAAATACCGTCCACCACGTGCGCCCAAATAACGGACTATGTAATATGTGTAATAATTATGTAATAAATATGTGTGTGTGTGTGTAGTTGAACGTGCGGTTAATTCGCTTGACTAAAAATAACGCATAACCCTTCCTCGAGAAAAAGATACATATATCTTCATAAAAACTTGCTTTTTGACTGACAAAAGTTGTAAAAACCAACATAATAATTAAATGTAAAAATACATGAACGTACACGAAAAAGAAAACGGTTGCAATTGTTAATTAAAACATGGGTTCTGCAATTTTTGTTACTCTATTAAGCAGCGAATTTCGTGTCCGGATTTTGGTGACCCCCTGTCCGGATTTAGGCAGTAGGTTTCCCAAAACCGGACAATTTGCCAAATTCTTTTCAACATGAAGATAAAGGTAGGTTAGATCTACAATAATCCGTTTTCAAAATTGCGCTATGTTATATACTTTGTGAGAAAAATGGGTTTAACCTTAAGTGTCCGTTAATTGGGGCCTTTCCCCTAATTTATAAGAATTTCTCACTCTCAGAGGGTTGCACAGGAGGAGAGTACGCTTCTTCATTTCTATCCCTATCCCATCCCTGTTCGGTTCCTACAGCTTTCAATGAATCTCATTTTGGACGTCTTCTGGTTGGAAGATTTTTAGCTGCAAAATATTTCTTTTTTTTCCAACCCTGTTCCTACAACTTTCAGTAAATCTCAAATGGGTCATTTTCTGGTGGGAAGATTTGAGCTGCAAATAATTTTTATTTTCTGGTTCTCAAAAAGCTCTTTAAAGTGACGTTGCCAGATTTCATAAATCTTTATACAGATCACTAGTTCAATTTTCATTTGAAGGATATGGGTTGGAAATGTGTGATTGTGACCTTATTACATGCTAAAATTTTTTTTCTTGAACAGATTCAGCAAAGTAAGAGACCCAAACATATCTGGCAAGAAAAACAACAGGAGAAAAGTGTGAGTGTTTGTCTGTTTTGTACTATTTTGTTGCAAAATGTTGAAGTATTTTATTTTGATTTCATAAGGAAATCCTTTGTCTGCATTGTGTATTGTCAATGAAGTAAGAAGAATCTTGGAATTAATCTACCCTCACAAAATCTATAAAACATTTTTTGTGTTAGAAAAAAAGATATATATGTCAGTAGAGAATGCCACTGAATTGAAATTCCAAAATTTAACATGTTAATTTAAATATTTGTGTGTGCAGAAGAATCCTTCGGACCCCAGTTTGCAATGCGCTGAAAAAATTGAACAATATTGAAGGTGAGATGTCCGCATGTGTTTGTGACTACTTGGGCACTTTCATTTGTTTATATTCTGCTGCTTTAGATTTTACTTAACAGTGAAGAAAGTCTCGGCCAGGTCTGACATTAACTGTATGAATAGTAATTTTATTACTGATTTTTTAATACAAGCCTCATTACCTAAATCATAAATAAGAGGGTGGGTTTTTTTTCTTAGCAATGAAATATATTTAGTTTACTCCAAGTGTATCTCAACTGCTACACCAGCATTTTTATAATGACCACAGATTAGTTTGTATTCATCCTTTATGTGAACCAGAGTCGAAGGAGGAGTTTGTCACAGAGCTACCCCAGCAGGTGACAGTGGAACTGACGCCCAGGTGTTCAGCCGCCTGGCTCAAAGTTCACAACCTGTCCCAGAACCCCAGGGTTCGCTTCCAGGTGTCGGTGAACCGTAGCGTGGCCGCTCTAATGGAACACCTGCAAAAGAAGTGGATAGGACCGACTGACAGAGCTGTATCCTTTTGCAAAAGACGAATTTCGAACGCACTTGTTTCCTTCACACCCCTTGCTAGTGATTGGCCCCTCCAATGTTTGTATGAGGTTTTGCAAGAAAGGGTGTCTCTTCCACTACCCATATAACCCCGACAGTTATTTTCCGAAAATAGTCTATTCACATCTTGTCTGGGAAATCAGCTCAAAAGTCTGACAGTTTTGGACAGCTGTAAGATCACGCAGTGATCTGTGAAAATAAATCAGGCTAGTCAGATATGGGAAGCAATGTACCTTTGTACATTTTTTAAACCATCCTCTGACTAGTTCATTGAGAGTGTTAGTGTTACTACCTGGATATTAAAGAACAGGGAAGCCAGGCCAGTGTGATACCATGACCAGGTAAGAAGTGTAGCTATGAAAACATTTTATTTGCCAAAAGTTTTTTCTCTATTCTGTAAACTACATTCAGGACTGGGATTTGAATGCAAAACTAGCTTGGAGTGGGTAATAGTCTAGATCGACAGGGGAGTACGGGAGGTAGGTATTATACAGACACTTAAAGATCTGGGTCTAGCAACACAGTTGACAAGTGCTGAGCGTCCAGTCCGCATAAAACAAAACATATATTAAATCTGCATGAAGATCACAAAATGCATGATAATAATAGTAATAAGGATATTCATGTGGCGAAAAACCTAACATAGTTTTAAACGCCTTACAAAACAAAAACAAACGGAAAACCACAAATAAACCACAGTCATGAAGATGATGAACCTTTCAAATAAGCAATGCATACCTTGTCCTTAACCCTCCTCTCAGCGAGGCAGCCTTGGTGGTGATGAGACAGAGGTTGATGAGCTGGTGGTGTACCCCCACCATCAGTACATGCTGGCACCTGTCTCGCTCGCCCCGCAGAGAGCCACCAGTGTGGACCTCGTCACTTTCTCCAGCTACAAGAATAACATTCTAGGTGAGCGTGCTGTGATCTTCTTCTTGTCATTCGCCTTTACACTTGGAGCTGGAGGAGTCCAGCTCTGGAAATGAAGTCCGTGGTCTTATGTAGAGCCTCCACAGGTCAGCGTGCTGTGATTAATTAGAATGTTGTCTTGTTAGGGGAGAGGAGTGGATGTTTGTGTTGTGTGTGTGTGTATGAAACCGTTCTTAGGATTTGGAGAAATTTCAATTGTAAGGTTACTGTTTGAAAATTCTTTTAAAAAGGCTTTAACACATTTGTTAGGTTTAGCTGTGAAGTAAAACTAAAAGCATTCTGTCTTTAGCCTCTGACAGGAACTGTTTTTCACCTTCATCTTTATTTATGCATCCCTTATATTCAGGTGTTGAACAAACCTTGTTCTGCTTTTATTTCCACTGACAAAGATTTTACTGTTATTAAATCAAGAAGTAATACACTATGCCTGGTTTGTTACGCTAACCGTAGCATTTTTTCAGTCAATGTTCGCAGAACAGAATGGCTTAGATTAAGGTATTCAGCGTTGTAGTATTATTTTGAAGGTCTGCTTTTCTGTTCCTGCAGATTCTCCTCATCGTGCCAGAAATTTGGCAAAGAAAACCAGTATAGAAGAACTAAAAAACAGCGAAAATTCCTCAGAATGTGATGGACACGGAGCCTTGGAAAATTTCAGAAACATGAAGAGCAGCGTGAAAACCAGTCTCCTGCCCAAGCTCACTGAATCTGTTGCTCCAGTCTCTCTTTCTACATGTGAGGATGAAAACGCCATGTTTCCCGACGCTTCATTCTTCTCCTCCCATAGCAAAGACTCTGTGGAAACAAAAGTGGAAACTGCATCCCTGGCAGATTCTACCACCACCGGAGACGAGGCGACGATTACGTTGAGCTACTGCGAAGACGTCGACCAGAAAGCTCACGAGTCTTCACCCGAGACCTCTCCAACCTCGAAGGATAAGCACAAGGACTGCAGAGAGGTGGAGAGGGAGACGGACATGTTGAAACTGGTGGAATCTGCCACCAAAGGTTTCACAGCGGAGACGTGCAGGCTTGTGACTTTGGCGCAGCTCTCGCTGATGCTGGACAAAACGTCGCACCTCAAGCTGGAGTACGAATGGCGGCCCAAACCTGTTGCTGAGGGGACCGCAGGGGTTGGGATGGGGGCTGGTATCGTTGGGGAGGTTGAACGACTGACCAACATGCTGCGTCGCCTGTCCAACCTGGCTAACTTGGAGTACAGGGATATCATGCAGAGAGCAGTGAGTGCTGAAGATTGCATTCTTTTACTTGTTGTTGTTGTGTCTGCTGTCTTCATCCTCCTGAAAGAAATAAAGGAAAAAGACTTCACAGTTTGTAGAAGATTTAGATGAATGAATACGAATTTGCAACTGAAAGAAGAGGGGGGAACCGTAAAACAGTTCTCGTGATTTTCTTCCTCTTTCATATTGTATCTTGAAACCTGTGACTGGTGACTTTTTGCTTTGCTTCATGTTCTTCTTGAATTGTACTTGTATTGTTTTGAGCATTCAAAGCATAAAGATCTATGATTGAAATTGGTGTAGAACAAAGGGGCATGGTGTTTATTTAAACAGAATCAGCCGTTTAGATTAAGACCATCAAATCTTGAAGGTTTTGAGCACAGCATGAACAGTTATGTTGAGAATGGGAGAAGACTATGTGCCTACCTTTCGATATTTCTTAAGGGTACCATTCCAAACTTTAATGCATAATGTGTGCCTAATAACTTTGTCTAACTCAAACGACGTATTCTTTCTACTCAAACAGAAATCAGCAGCAGGGAGCAAGATGTCCCAGTGCACGTTGTGTGGACACTCTCTAGACAGGTCAGCCACGCGCAGAAGGAATTCTGCGGACGTCGCCACGGAGACGGACCCTCTGATGGTAGAGGCAGTGGGCGGAGTTAACTTGGCGCACCCAGCAAAGCTCAACAGCAACGGTACCATCGTTGGAATGGCAGCTAAATCAAACTTCATCACCACCACCAAAGATCTGGTGAGGGAGAATGAGTCTTCAACACTGATGTTTTCATTTGAATGCAAAATACTTCTTGAATAGTTTGTAGAATTGAACTCACAGAATATTGTTAATTTTTTTAATGTCCATCATTATGAATAGCTAACATCTTCTAAGATTAAAAAGGGTGTAATGCACTTGCAGCAGATATTTTTAGTTGTAACATTGGTTAAACCAAATTTTGACTAGCAATAGCAAATGAACCCCCCGCGTGTTAGGGGGAAGAATTTACCCGATGCTCCCCAGCATGTCGTAAGAGGCGACTAACGGATTCTGTTTCTCCTTTTACCCTTGTTAAGTGTTTCTTGTATAGAATATAGTCAATGTTTGTAAAGATTTTAGTCAAGCAGTATGTAAGAAATGTTAAGTCCTTTGTACTGGAAACTTGCATTCTCCCAGTAAGGTAATATATTGTACTACGTTGCAAGCCCCAGGAGCAAATTTTGGATTAGTGCTTTTGTGAACAAGAAACAATTAACAAGTGGCTCTATCCCATCTCCCCCCTTTCCCCGTCGCGATATAACCTTCGTGGTTAAAAACGACATTAAACACCAAATACAGAAAGAATAGCAAATGAGAAAGTGTGTCCCTATAATGGTGGTAATTTTACCTGTCAGTGTTAGGCAAAGGTTTGTCCTGACTAATTTCTTTTTTCTGGAATCACTTGGACAGTGCAAATCATAAAAATCATGAAATCATGTGCATGGCAACTACACATCTAAGTCTGAAGAGAGAGAGAGGGACGGAGTTAAAAAATTTTCAAGATCAAATTGTCAAAATTTACCAAATTATTTTTCTTCAAGAAATAATAGGGAAACAATGAACAGGCCTTAAGACAATCTATTGTTCTGTGTGCCAGATGCCGGACAGAGACGGCGTGTTCAGGGTACCCATGCCTGTCCCCATGGCTGTTCCTGTTCGCGGCAGCTGTCCACAGAGGATGACCACTCAACCCTCCTTCAGCCAGCTCATTCGACCCCCAGAGTCTGAGACAACAGAGGTAAACTTTCTCTGCGTTTGATAAGACAAGATAAAGTCTTCATCAGAAGGATTTCTTTGAACGAAAATTAGCACTGGTGGTGCTGACTTTGAGGGATTTGGTTGATGTTCAAGACCTTTCTTACATCAGTGGTACGAAATAACATGTACAGCACCCGAAAAATGCAATAATTATGCAAAATTGTACAATGAACGCAAACCCAGAGTTTAGTTTAGCTGTGATGTTTGTTTTTGACATCACTCTGTGTTCATGATGGTTACAACTTACATCTGAGTGAGTTTTATTTTACTTTTTTTTTTTAGGCTGTTAAACAGAGTGTTACATTCATTCACCACAGTCAGTTCAACTGCCTCAAGGCTGAAACTGAAAAGGCAGGTATAGACAAAAATATTTTGATGTGATATACGTTAATTATGAAAAAAATGTTGTTAAAAAATAACGATTCTATTTCTTAGAGCATTTTATGAGTACAATGGAGTCCGGGTACAACGAATCTCAAGGGAGATACATTTTAGTTCGTTATATCAGTAATTCGCTGTAGAGTTTTCAACCCTAAATGGCCTCAAGACAAGTTTTCCCACTCACCTTCAAATGATTGTCCCATCGATCTTTCCTTGGAGAGTACAATCTCTGCATGCTTCATAATATAATCCATAGAGAGGCATAGTTCAAATGTTCACTTTACTGTAATTTTAGAAGTAAAATTTAAAAAGTCGTGTAAAAGCATGTACGGTATTTTCCGGGTCATAAGGCGGGACTTTTTTTCCTCGAGTGTATCAAAATAGAAAAAAATCAAAGAGACCGCCTGAGTACCAGTCAAACAACTTGTGATAATGCATGTTTCAGCTGAGACATCAAAGAGACCGCCCCATAGATTAAACTGTCACTGACCCCGGTGCAGGAAGTGTTTCCTCTCTCATATGACAGGGGAACCACCTCTCATAGCTAAAACTGGGTCATTGACCCCTGGGAAGAAGGTCAGTGTCTATAAAAAACGCTCGCGCTGGACCCGAGTACTCTTCAGACATTCACACACACACACACACACACACACACTCTCTCTCTCCCTCCCTCTCTCTCTCTTTCTTTCTTTCTTACACACACACACACACCACACACACACACACGAGTACAGACTCATGCACACGCACACACACAAACCCACACACACAAACAGTAACACTAACACATGTGCACAAAATGAACACACACACACACACCGCGCGAGAGAAAAAGACTACAGGGAGGCATTGACGTCAAAGACTTTCGACCGTGACGTAATTACGTCACTATTCTTGGTTTACGGTACCATTCCGCGGCTTTGCTACGAGTATGCCATAGTCTTGGTTGGCCGAGACCTTGCACCGTTCGTTGTAGCCTTGTGACTTTTAGAGACAAAACTGCTCTGGGGGGATGAAAACGTGTTTGTTATAAGAGGGGTTCGTTATGCAAATGAGTTCAAAAGGTTCGTTGTAGCCCGAAAGTAACAAGTAAGAAATAGAAGGCTGTCTGCCGGGAAATCAATGGCAGTTCGTTAAAAGCGGGATTTCGTTATACCCAGGTTCGTTATAGCTGGACTCCGCTGTAATTGAAGATAATTGTCTTTTTTTTCTTCTTCTTTTTCATCTGTGTTCCTGAGCTTTTGACTCTCTGGGTCACCTAATGGTAAGAGTTTTGTGTGTCACACTGTTTTTAC
The DNA here is from genome assembly GCF_037325665.1 of Littorina saxatilis. Lineage (NCBI taxonomy): Eukaryota > Metazoa > Mollusca > Gastropoda > Littorinimorpha > Littorinidae > Littorina > Littorina saxatilis. The sequence continues at coordinate 43,967,748 of NC_090250.1, forward strand.
ACTGCATGACGTCATTTTCAAAGATAATTAATTGTCAACTTATCTATTTTTTGAATGATTTTTAAATTGCAGCCAAACTACCTGCTCCCAAAGAAGAGAAAGACACACAGAAAACCAGTCATGAGCCAAAGAACACTTCTACCCAAGGTCCCCCCCGGCCACGTTATTCTAGTCCCAAGCAGTTTACCGCAGAACATGGTTCCCAGCTTGCAGCCTGCTACGACGCTCGCAGAATCTCAAGTGTCAGTGATGTCTCCTGGAGCTTTTGAGGATGTGCGGCCAGTAGGGGAACATTTGGATATGGATGTGGGCATTGCCATGTCAACTGCTGCAGCTACAACTTGTGCAGTCCAGGAAGTTGATGCAGGTAAAAAGCCTTGTATCTTTTAACAGCTGAGACTAGTTAGTTGTAAGTGTGTGTCACTGTGTGTGTTTTGAGAAGACAGAGTGTAAAAGAGAACGAGAGTGTGAGTAAAGTATGGAATTTGGAGCTAAAGAAAGAGACCCAAAAATCTGTTGAATTTAGGTGTAACAATGTTAGTCACTGTGATGTATAGTATTTTAAATATCATGTCGGACACTCCCCAACAAGTTTTCATTGTTTTTGGTATGGACAATCTTTAAAGTCTTTCGTGCTTGATGCGTGAAGTGTTGCATGTAATGATGTAAACTTGTGTTGCTCAGTGTGGAACTGTGGAAATTTCTTCTGTGAAATGGTGATACTGTACAGTGGACAAATATTGCGTATGTGCTGGGTGAAAACTTTTGGTTTTGTTTTCAGGAACACCTATTGTTTCTGTGGCAAACTTCCTGAGGGAGAAATCTGTAAGTATTGCAAAGCCTCTAGTTATTCAAAGGTGCTCTTGTTCAGTGTGAAATTAAAAACATGTGCGGTGGTAAATGCTTTAATGAGCTGTTGGGGAAAACCCTGAGGGTGTTATGTGTTTGTTTGGTTTGATTGATTTTATTTGATTCCATTGTCGTTGATTTTGTTGCTTGAGAACAAAGTTTCAGGTGTATTTATCATTTTATGCATGCCCAATGATGTCATCTACATAAGTCTGCTTGTGACCGAGTACTTAGTCATGCCAAGAGTCCAAATGGAATCTTTGGTTTTTGAGTCAGATGGGATGGGGACCCGCTGCCGAACTGCTGAAGACTGCGGAATTCATAGCAGCCACCGATCTGACGATATGACGGCCATAAATATCGAACGCAGAAGAAGAAGAAAAGTCAGATGGGATAAAATTGTGGACACTCCTTTATTTTAGTTTAAGATGACTGTGCTTTACCAGCATTTAAGCTAACAAATATTACAACTTTTTTCTGATTACAGTCTGACATGTTCGCGGGCAACCTACATATGCCAGTGATCGTCACGACAACGTCATCACCACAGAAATCCACACAGCAGCTGATACAAAACAGTGTTTCCCCTCCCTCCCTCTCTTCCATGCTGGACATTTCTCTGCCTGCTTCATCTAATCGTAAGTTTGACAGTTATGATGTGATCTGGTCGTTTTCTTTTTGTGGACTTTTAGTGGTACAGTGGAACCCCCCTTTTAAGACCCCCCAATTTAAGACTCCCTCCTTTTCTTCTTCTTGTCGTTTGCTGTTAGATCGTCAGTCCGGACTGCAGGGAAAAACGTGCTGTCACTCCCTCCTTTTCTTCTTCTTGTCCTTCGCTGTTAGATCGTCAGTCCGGACTGCAGGGCGAAACATGCTGTCACTCTCTCCTTTTCTTCTTCTTGTCGTTCGCTGTTAGATCGTCAGTCCGGACTGCAGGGCGAAACGTGCTGTCACTCCCTCCTTTTCTTCTTCTTGTCGTTCGCTGTTAGATCGTCAGTCCGGACTGCAGGGCGAAACGTGCTGTCACTCCCTCCTTTTTAAGACCTTGGTTTCTTAGACTTTCTGTTTGTTTGTTTGTTCGTTCATGGGCTGAAACTCCCACGGCTTTTACGTGTATGACCGTTTTTACCCCGCCATTTAGGCAGCCATACGCCGCTTTCGGAGGAAGCATGCTGGGTATTTTCGTGTTTCTATAACCCACCGAACTCTGACATGGATTACAGGATCTTTTTCGTGCGCACTTGGTCTTGTGCTTGCGTGTACACACGGGGGTGTTCGGACACCGAGGAGAGTCTGCACACAAAGTTGACTCTGAGAAATAAATCTCTCGCCGAACGTGGGGACGAACTCACGCTGACAGCGGCCAACAGGATACAAATCCAGCGCACTACCGACTGAGCTACATCCCCGCCACAGACTTTCTGTTCATAACCTCTGTAAAATTACCCCCATTTTAAGACTCCCTCCTTTTTAAGACCTGATTTTCTCAGATTTTTGGAGGTCTTAAAAGGGGGGTTCCACTGTTCAGTATTGGGAAAACATTTCCAAGTAACCCACGTTATTTTGGTTACACATTCACAATATTTCAAAATGAAATTGATATTCTACTGTCCTTGTTTTTAGTGTACAATCATGTTTTCAGACACCCCTGATGCAGGAGACAAGTTTCTGGATCTGGTAGTCAACGGCAACACTGGGTTTTCAGGTAACGTGAAAATACTTTTGTGTCAAATTAGCAGTGCATTGTTGCTTGTGTACAACAGCACCTTTAATCTGAGCTTTAGCAAGGAATTTAGCAAGTCATGAAATAGTTTATAACTGTGTAGTTTTTTATTCAGATTGAACTTTCCAGTAAAGGCACGATCATTGAGAAAAGTGTATTCAGTGGCATTCAGGGGGCCTGGTAGCTCAGTTGGTAGAGCACTGGACTCGTGAGCCTTGGGTCTAAGGTTCGAATCCAGGCCTGGGTGGACGTGTCAACTTTATGGGTAGATTCAGAGACGGTATCCATGTCCCACCCCTGTGTCACCACTGTGGCACATTAAAGACCTGGGTCACTCTGCCAGAAGTGGAGGTGGCTGAACACACCGGGGTAGTACGATTCTTCTTGCTGCTAGCTTTCCACTGGTGGGAAATGACCCCAATTTCCCAGAAATGAGATAATAAAGTAATGAAAATTAAGTTTTTAAAAAACGGTCAGTTGTGTTTGATGAGTGCACTTGCTGTTGTTGATTTAAAGCCATTCTTCACTGTATTGTTATTTCTTGACCTAAAAGTTAGTTTGATTAACTCAGCAGCAGTCGGGACAGTTATATATTAAAAAGTGAGAGATGTAACAACAGAAGTAAGCTTGCAGTCTGGTCTTTTGTTTTGCAGATTTGTTGAAGTCCCAAGTGAAAGAAGACCAGCCAGTGTCAGAGAGGGGAAGTCACTTGACATTAAATACTCCTCAACACTCCCTCAGCACTCCCCCAGGCAGCCCTCAGCGCTGCCCTCTCAAGGCTGGCGCAGAGACACAGTGGTTGAGTGAGGTAAGGTGTTGAGCTCAAGAAGTACACAGCATGCATGTACAATCATGATATACCTCAAAAGATGAACAACATCACCAAATGTTAAAGTCTACTCTCTATTTGCATTTTCAGCATTTAGCAACAGGCCTTTGATCAGGCCGTATTGTCACATACCATCCATCCGTGTATCGCTTTCCAACGACTCTTCCGTATACACATTGCAGCTTATAGTGCAGAGGCCATAAAAGCTGATAGGATGCTACCGTTTATTTTGCATTCTTCTTCTTCTTCTTATTCATATTCACCTTCTGTGTCTTGTTTACTTTCTTAATGATTTTTGTCTTAATCATTTTTTTTTCATCTTCTTTGCTGTTGTTCATGTTATTTTATCTTTGTAGTTGAATGCACGACGCTCTTTGGATCATAATGTCTCAGATTAATTGTTACTTTACTTTAGAACTAATTCATGCTGTTATCTCTTATCTAGCAAGGTTCATAACCTGCGTCACACAGTACTTTGTGTTTCAGACCCCAGACCTGCACTTCCTGAGTTCTCCCGTCAAGAAACAACCTCTCATGGACAGCGGAGTAGAGCCTGACCTTGCAGGGCCCGACCTGTCCTTGAGTCGATTTCTGGAGTCGCCGGTCAAGAAGACGGAGCCAACAATAGGGTGCAGCGTCCCCATTTCCACGCTGAGTGTGCCCACCACGTCGTCCTGTGTCATATCCAGCGCCTCCTTTATCCCCGCCCCACCATCACTCTTTGGAGAGAGCTCGCAGGATTCTTTGGCAGCCCGTCTGGATGTGAGTGATAGGATTGCCTTTTCCTGGTGCTTTCTGTGTGTGTAAGGGGAGGGGGGACTGGGGGGACTCTGTCCGTAGGTTTGTGTATGGGATGCAAATTTCAAACACTGATGAACAGATTTGTTTCTGTTGTCTCTCTAGGTATCTTCTTCTTCGTTCATGGGCTGAAACTCCCGCAGTGGGGCACTGCGGTTATGAAATTAAAGGCCCCTCCTGTTTTTGGAACCGCAGGAGCTTTCTAGTTTGCTGTTAGGTAGATTTTTGGTTCCTCTTTCCTGTCATGCTCTCTTTTTCTTCATGAATTCTTTTCTTTTTTCTGCCTTCTTGCTCATTCACCTGTATTTTTTCCAAAAATCTCTTCTCTTGCCGCTTGTCTCGCGATTCATGTATAGTTTAATCTGTTAGTGTTCTGATGTAAGTCCAGCAGTAGATAGGTTAGGCCTATTTTAACATACTGGAAACTGGTAATCTTCCAGTAGGTATTAATTTAGTTTTACTAAAGCCTGCTGGGACACAAGTAATGGGTTAGTGCATTTGTAAACAGGAATCGCTTGACAAGTGGCCCCCTTCATCCCCCCTTCCTCGTCCTGATATGGCTCTGCGTAGTCGGCTGGACGTTAAGCAACAAATAAACAAACAAATCATGGGCTGAAACTCTCAGGTTCACTCATGTTTTTGCACGAGTGGGTTTTTACGTGTATGAATGTTTTTACCCCCACCATTCAGGCAGCCTTACGCCGCTTTTTGGGGCTCTCTAGGTATATACATGTGTGTGTGTGTATGTGGAGTGCTAATCTCAAAAACTACTGAAGGGATTTTCTTTGTGTCACCAGGTGGAGACGGCACTTCAGAGCGTGATGATGGAGAGCTCCATCGACTACTCCAGCAAGTTTGAAAAGCTTGCCCAACACTTGGCAGACAACACGGACGCTTCTCAACCACACATGTGATCCTCTCAATAAAGCAGAACACCCCCCCCCCCCTCCCCCCTTTGCCTGTTCAAAACATGCTTAGCACAGTTGCTCAGACAGTGGTTGCGGTCCAAAGAAGAATGTTCCACATTGAAAACCTGATCAGCAAATGAGACAATGAGTGGTCAGTGTGTGACTGGCAGATCACTGCTGTTTGGTGAGCTATGATCAAACATGGTTCTTCTTTCAAATGGGGACAGACAGAGGAAGACGGACACCTGTCACTCTCAACCTAGTCATCACATTGTGACAAGATTCGTTCTTGGCCTGGCAGCATAATTTATGATGAACGGTTGAACACGAGGCTTTCCAAGTGCAATGTGTGACCGGGAAGCCACGAGTATGAATGTTGCCTATGTGTGACCGGGAAGCCACGAGTATGAATGTTGCCTATGTGTGACCGGGAAGCCACGAGTATGAATGTTGCCTATGTGTGACCGGGAAGCCACGAGTATGAATGTTGCCTATGTGTGACCGGGAAGCCACGAGTATGAATGTTGCCTATGCATATGCTGTCCCCAAAATGGCTGTGTATGTCGGGTTGAAGACGGGTCAACAGAGTAACACCGAAATTGACAATGTATAAAATGACAGTTTGCAAAACCTCTAAAAGCTGCATGTTGTACAATAGATGGCCATTCCGCAAGCAAGCTATGCTTTTGGGTGAGCTTTATGCCAGCACATCTTCTCAAAAACTTTGACTGGACTTGGATTGAATAATGTTTGCAATTGTCTCTAGTCTGGATGAAGAGTTACTTCAACACTTATCATGGTCAGTTTTGACGAATGGATTGTTCAGTACTACAACACTCAAACTATCTTGAATGGACGTACAAACTAAAGTGGTTCGTACGAGTATGATGAAAAGACACTTCCAGGATTAGCCGAAAGTGTGCCGACAGTGCGGGTGGCATGTCATAACAGGTACATTTTTGTCAAGATAATAGAAACAGAGACTACAAAGTACAGTGAAACCCCGCTTTTAAGACTCCCCAAATTAACACTTTCTACCCCACCTATGTTGACCAAGTTGTTTTTAGCCGAGACCAGCTGTGCTGCAGCAAGTCACTCAGAATTGTAGTAACTGTATAGAAACTGTGTATCAACACGATGGAATGCAGGTGTTAGATCGACGTTACGTGAAGCGACTGAAGTGACTGTGTGTACGGATATATTCGTACCAGGTCAGATAGAGCAATATGAGTCGGTACGGATATATCCGTACCTGGGAGGCAATGAGTTAAGACCTTGGTTTCCCAGATTTTCTGTTCAGAACCTCTGTAGATTTACCCCACTTTTAAGACCTGCTTTTCTCAGATTGTTAGCGGTCTTAAACGGGGGGTTCCACTGTACAAATATTAATTAGAGGTGTCTCTTCATTGGAGGAGTCTCACACCAGAGGTACCACTGTATACCTGCTGTGAAAGGACACCTGCAAGGTAGGGACTCTTGAGGTGTTCCAAGGATGTTCTTTACTCACCGGTACCACTGGACATGTTGTTTGCTACTACGGCCACTGTTCATGAGTGGTCAAGCTTCGTTATGGAGTGAATGCTGGAGCTGGTCATCGCTACCTGTGACTGTTTTCATGTGACATTCTCTATTACATTGTTCCCCGGTGTGTATGACGGTCAAATTGAAAAGTGCGTGAAGACAGTTGGATGTGTTTGTGTGATAACGGAAGGGCTTGAGAACAATCATGGAGAACTGGCTGGTTTTTGAGTGCCGGTGCAAAATGTTTGACTCTAAATGTGGGTGAACACTGGGAGGCTGAACACTCAGAGCTTGTTAGCTTGTGACTCTCGAGTGCCTGTGCATATGCCTGAACGTCTGTGATAAAAATGCAATGGCAGTGAACGTTGGAGTAAATCAGCTTCTGTCAAAGCAAGAATTGATTCTGCATGCAAATTCTGTCAGTATTGTCTGGTGGTCTACACTGAACAAGAAATACTCTCCATGAAAATAAAAAGTTGTTTGTTTTCATAAATCTCCATGGAACTTGACTCAGTATCTGTTGCTGCAGCCACGCTGCCAGTCAAACTTAGAAGTAGTGTAGTGACCACAAAACAAATTGACTCAGTATCTGTTGCTGCCGCCACGCTGCCAGTCAAACTTAGAAGTAGTGTAGTGACCACAAAACAAATTGACTCAGTATCTGTTGCTGCCAGTCAAACTTAGAAGTAGTGTAGTGACCACAAAACAAATTGACTCAGTATCTGTTGCTGCAGCCACGCTGCCAGTCAAACTTAGAAGTAGTGTAGTGACCACAAAACAAATTGACTCAGTATCTGTTGCTGCCACGCTGCCAGTCAAACTTAGAAGTAGTGTAGTGACCACAAAACAAATTGACTCAGTATCTGTTGCTGCAGCCACGCTGCCAGTCAAACTTTGAAGTAGTGTAGTGACCACAAAACAAATTGACTCAGTATCTGTTGCTGCAGCCACGCTGCCAGTCAAACTTAGAAGTAGTGTAGTGACCACAAAACAAATTGACTGAACTAGGAGCATACATACTGATGAACCCGTGACAATCTGTAGGTAGACTGGACAAGACTTTAGTTGAACTGTTTTGCCTGATGGCTGTACGTGTAGGTAGTTTTGCCGGTTACAATCCATGTACTGGCTGAAACTCCATAGAAATAGTCACTGAACTCATGCGTAGTCTGAGATGTGTATCAGCAGTTAAAGGCACATTCCTTCTCATGAAATCAGTGCGACTCACCGTCTCAGATCAGGCTTTTTACATAGAATAAGACCACTTATCCACTTGGTCATATACCCAAAATCAACACCCTCACTGCTTGCTGTGGTGAATTGGAATTGTTTTATTTTATTGATTTCTTTAAAAAAAAAAACTTTTTTACGAGAGGGTGCCTTTGAGTGCATTTATCTAGTTATATATATGCTCAATAGGAATGACAATTCTTTATTTAACAAGGGTAATAGAATACAGGTGTTTCTTGTAACCAGAGAATGAACTGTTCAACCAGTACCTGGGAGGAAGTACATCATAAACTTAGTGAATTGGCTGCCAAAAGTTACTCCATAAGTTTTTATTGTGCCTAGATAGAGGAATCAGTTTTTGTCACAAACTCCGAGGCAGCAAGGGTATAGCATTGACTCAAATGTGCAAAAATCTAACAACTAGTCAGTATTATAGCCAACATCTCAAATGCACATGCACATGCACTCTTTGCAAAGTTGCACACTTTACATGTGTTAACATGACAGTGTGACACCATGCCAAATTGTTTTTGTACCTCCCCCTGTACCAGGGTCGAGTACTACTTCAATACCTAAGCAATAAACTGAAGTTAATGCTATTTATGTGAGTTGAGTAAGTATATTAATTAAATAAATTTATCTTTGAAATGTTCGAATTAAGACTTTGGGTTATCTTCCTACCGAAGGCAATTTGAATGATAATCCCAATCTGTAGATGATAGTGAAAAGCCAACAAGAAGCAGGGTTCACCCTTTCAGTATCACTCGTTGTATGGTTGGCCATCAAGGTTGTCGAAGATCACTGACTCATGGAATGAAAGATGCCCTTTGCAATGCGCCAGAAATTGTATAATGGCCCCCCCCCCCAAAAAAAAAAAAAAATGTTGATTTAGGGTAACCGAACTGACCCTATTTTTTTCCCGCCGACCCTAAAACTTTTTGTTTCATTTCTCAAAAAGAAAAAAAACTGTTGGCACATTTTGCGAACCATACCGAGTCAAAGGGAAGTAACCCCCTTCGAATTTGACTAGATTTAGAAGGGGAAACAAAGAAAAAGCCTACCTACCGACCCTATTTATTTGTGGTCACGTTGCCCTAAACCATCATTTTTTGTTTGTGTGCCTAACATGTACATTACAGGGGAGACTGAGTAGTCAGGGTCAAGTTTTCAGTAAAGCATGATGAACCGTAGCATGTACACTGTGATATATGCTACAGTTTTGCTACGAATGTGTGCGGCTGTCTTTATTTGACTACTGTCTGTCATAAATTACAATTAAATTGTATCATAGCAACAGACAGGTGCAAAGAGCAGAGGTCACTTTATAATGGCTCAACTGACATACTTGCTACTGCTAGCAAAGCAGGGTTTTTTTTAAAGTGCAAAGTATTAGACAAATGCAATTGCAAAGAGTCATAACGGAAAACAAAACATGATTTCTGTTTTAAATTTTATTTTATGTTTTATGTTGGGTTTGATTATGATTGATTATGAATACCTGTATTAAATAGTGGCCATTGCAAAATGAATAATGCGAGAAAATTGGAAGAGTAAGTATCATATTGTACACAAAAAAAAGATTTTTTTTTATTGGATACACTGGAACCCCTCTTTTAATACCTAAACAAATCTGAAAAAATCAGGTCTTAAAAACAAAGAAATCTTAAAATGGGGGTACATTTATAGATGTTAAAACATAATATCTGGAAAATGGAAAATCCCCCCGCGGGTTAGGGGGAAGAATTTACCCAATGCTCCCCAGCATGTCGTAAGAGGCGACTAACGGATTCTGTTTCTCCTTTTACCCTTGTTAAGTGTTTCTTGTATAGAATATAGTCAATGTTTGTAAAGATTTTGGTCAGGCAGTGTGTAGGAGATGTTAAGTCCTTTGTACTGGAGGCTTACATTCTCCCGGTGAGGTGATGTATTGTGCTGCGTTGCAAGCCCCTGGAACAGTTTTTTGGTTGGTGCTTTTGTGAACAAGAAACAATTAACAAGTGGCTCTATCCCATCTCCCCCCCTTTCCCCGTCGCGATATAACCTTCGTGGTTGAAAACGACGTTAAACACCAAATAAAGAAAGAAAGAATCTGTAAAATCAGGTCTTAAAAAGGAGAAAGTCTTAAAATGGGGGGTTCCCAAAAGAGGGGTTCCACTGTAATTCTAATGTATGCAGCATGGGAGATGAAAACAATAGTTATATATTCAAACAGGTTTATAACCACCACCAAAGGCATCAACCAAACATGGTCATTATACTTATAAACATGTGGTGCTTTTTGATAGGTCGCATAGGCAAGTTCCAGTGCATGTGTAGGTAGGAATCAATATTTTCAGAATAAACATTTTAAACAAGATAATTATATTGGGTGTTCAGTTTTACAGCTTTTACTTAGCCACGGAAAGAAGAGAGAAGTAGTAATCATTCACTGTGGGCGCCATGCACGTGGTTTTCATGCAGACAAGATTTTTGCAATTCAATAAAAGGGCGACCACCCAGTAAAGTCTCGGTTCAAGGCTGTTCTTTTTGTGGTTTAGTGGCTAGCAACAATGTAACTGACAAACTTCAAACTGAATTTTGGTGCTTTCCTCTAACATATTTGAAAAAAATCAATGTTTACCTGTGTCAAGTTTCTTTTTTTGGGAGAGTATATGATAATCAAGTTTAGTTGCACAACACTGTAGTGGATTAGCTTTCAGATTAAAAAGTAAATGTAATATGTTTCAGGCTGATTGAACCTGTAGCATAATTTGAATTTTGATATTAAATTGCTTTATACAATACAGGTAAAAGTGTAATATCCAGTATTGATTCTTACAGATTTTTTTCCAGGATTATTTGTTCGCTCTGCTTGATTGATGATTTCTCGCTCATCTTTTCAGTTCAGCGTCATGCTAATGATTTCTGTCTCATTTTGCTTTGCTACCAGTATTTTAATTGCCAAGGATAGGCTTTGTGCTTAAAGGCCGTTTTATATTCTGCTTTATTCCTTTTTGAGTGTACAGCGGAACACCCCTATTTAGACCCACAAAGATCTGGGAAAATTAGGCCTTCTTTCTTTATTTGGTGTTTAACGTCGTTTTCAACCGTTCAAGGTTATATCGCGACGGGGAAAGGGGGGAGATGGGATAGAGCCACTTGTTAATTGTTTCTTGTTCACAAAAGCACTAATAAAAAAATTGCTCCAGGGGCTTGCAACGTAGTACAATATATGACCTTACTGGGAGAATGCAAGTTTCCAGTACAAAGGACTTAACATTTCTTACATACTGCTTGACTAAAATCTGTACAAACATTGACTATATTCTATACAAGAAACACTTAACAAGGGTAAAAGGAGAAACAGAATCCGTTAGTCGCCTCTTACGACATGCTGGGGAGCATCGGGCAAATTCTTCCCCCTAACCCGCGGGGGGTAATTAGGCCTTAAAAAGGAAGGAGTCTTAAAATGTAGGTATATTTACAGCATGTGAAAAAACTTGGTCTTCATGCTTAAAGGGGGAAGTCTTGAAAGGGAGGTTCCAAGGTAGTTTTGGGGCAAGTATTTTATCAGCTACCCCCCGCGGGTTAGGGGGAAGAATTTACCCGATGCTCCCCAGCATGTCGTAAGAGGCGACTAACGGATTCTGTTTCTCTTTTTACCCTTGTTAAGTGTTTCTTGTATAGAATATAGTCAATTTTTGTAAAGATTTTAGTCAAGCAGTATGTAAGAAATGTACTGGAAACTTGCATTCTCCCAGTAAGGTAATACATTGTACTACGTTGCAAGCCCCTGGAGCAAATTTTTGATTAGTGCTTTTGTGAACAAGAAACAATTGACAAGTGGCTCTATCCCATCTCCCCCCTTTCCCCGTCGCGATATAACCTTCGTGGTTGAAAACGACGTTAAACACCAAATAAAGAATGAAAGAAATTTTATCAGGTGTCTCGGACATATTTGCAACTTCAACTTTATGCCTGTCTGCTCGACTTGACACTGTCAGTATCTTGCCAGACTTCTGAGACAGGTATTCACAGCATGTGTTCAGTAATCTTTATTTCAAACTATTTCATTGCATTCTTTTATGGATCAGTGATGATTTTAACTTACTATATATCCTATGAATTTGAACGTAAGCCCCAAAAGATTGATCAAGATTAAGTGATCACTGATGCTTTAACCTACATTCCTTCCCATTGAACGGTCATGTAAAAGGGGTGTATCAGGGCCTAGCATTGTAAGCCGTTTGGCGTACTTTACGCCGAAATAACATCTCCAGTACGCGGAATTCGATTTGGTGTACGCCGAAATGCAAAAACCTGTTATTCCCAAACGGTAAACCCAAACAGTCCCAGCTTTCGTTTTGTGCGCCGTTCGGTTCAATTCTCAATCGGTTTGACAGTTTGCTTGAGCATGCACGTCCTTTGGCATCATGCGAGCATGCTTTGTGCCGGTGTTTTGTGGCTCTAGACTTAAAATAATGTCTCGAAGCGACATTGTTGAACGTGGTCAGCCATTCAGTGAGAAAGAATCCAGGTATTCCTGGAAGTGGGAATGGCTGGATTTCGTTCCGAAGGCGGAAGGCAAGTCAGAAGAAGTAATGTGCCGATACGGACTATGGCTCCGAAAGGTTGCTATTTCTGTGAAGGCATAATTTAGTTGCTCAATCTTCTTTGGGGGGGGGAAGGGGTCATTTTAGGTAAAACAAATCTCGAACAAATCTTCAAATTCGGGGGGCTTTGCCCCTGGACCCCACTGGGGGCCTCCTGTGGCCCCCAGACCCCCGCCTTTGTAAGCTGAACTCACTTTTTCCAATGCTAGGCCCTGGTGTATTAATTAACTTAATTTTTTTAATGAAAACAGCGTATCCATTATTAAGAGTTTTCCTTTTGTAGGCTAGCGACACCAACATACCATCACATCAGTAGACTGACAAGTTTGGTTGGCTTCATTTTTCAAAAGAGCTAAGTAAGGTGTGGGATCACTAGGCTATGTCGCAATCATCTTAAAACTATGGGCTCTGCCCTGATTAAAAATAACATATTTTGTTTTTGTTTTTTGAGGGGACTCTGAATTGAACAGTGCCTCCTTGGTAGAGTTATGGGGGCCCGGTAGCTCAGTTGGTAGAGCATTGGACTTGTGATCGGAAGGTCGCAGGTTCGAATTCGGGCCAGGACGGACACGGGTCAACTTTATGTGCAGACCCAGAGACAGAAGCCATGTCCCACCCACGTGTCACCACAATGGAACGTAAAAGATCTTGGTCATTCTGCCTTAAGTGCAGATGGCTAATACCACCTAAACACGCATACACTTGTGTATCTCGTCAAAAGCCATGAGGGCGTTAAACTCGAATCATATCTTGTCCTTAAGAGGCGAAATATAGAGCCTGTAGGACATAAAGCATTCTCTCTTTCCTGGTGGAGTTAACCCCCATAACCTGTTCCTTGTAAAAGCTTTCTAGTGTAGTTTTACTGAATACAATTTAACAAAAATTTGAACTTGAAGTTTTCAGTTTCTTTCTTTTGTTACTGGTTGTAATCCCTTGGGCAGGGAAACCCTTGCAGCTCTTCAAGTGCCTAATTCTGAAATTGGACAGTGTTTGGGCGAGAAGTAGATGTGGGGGAGGTGGGGTAAATCATCCATGCCTATAAAATGAATTTATTAACTAAGATGCTAAAGTAATACTGAAGTAATATTACTTAGGGCAGTGTTGTAGAAATGTATCACGTAAATTTAGATCGATCACAAACATTGTCTGTGAATCGTTTTAGTTGCCCCTTTTGTGCGTGTGTGTGTGTGTGTTTTTGTCAACAAGTGTTGCCTGATGCTTGCATGGTAGAACAAACAGCCTTCTGTTGGTGGATTTTACTTATCAATATTTGCCTTTGCTTTTGGCAGCATGTCACATGAACGTAAACAATCTTCTTTTTGTGGGTGTGTGTGTCTCTGACTCTGAAGATATGTTCATGCATGCAAGGGGTCAGACCGGTTCCTGCATGCAAGGGGTCAGACCGGTTCCTGCATGCATGTGTGAGTGTGCACACTAACTGTGATCTAAGGCTTAAATATGTTCATGTATGCAAGCAAGACTATATGGATGGAATATATGTAATGAGTGATGCGACGTGTGTGCATGCATGAATACGTGTGCAAGATGATTGTTTTCAACATTCAGTTTTGTATTACAGTATTATATTTATTTCAAAGATTGCTTCAGTTGCTTCATGCTTGCTTGATACAATAAGTGAAACCAAACGCCACTTGTATATCATTAGCAACTTTTTATTCATTTTTTATTCTGTTTTTTTAATCAAAGAGCTAAGAAGCTTTGCCCAGCAAGCCATTGTGACATTGTTTGAATTTGACAGTGCATGTGTCTGAATTATGCACATAAAAACAGTGGAAATGTCAACATGAACTGTAACTGGTGTATGGTGAACGTGTGTGTTATCTGTGTGTGTGTGCGTACGTGTTATGCTACCAAGCTGCAGAATTGTCACCAACTGTTCCCACCACTTAATTTTCCCATCACTTAAACTTGACAAAACTTTCGTTCGGATAGCATGTACTCACACACACCCACACATAATTGCAGAAATATCAAATCAAGTGTCACTCAATTTAATTTTCCAAGCTCAAATGACTGAACATGAGTTAAGCAATTAGCTTACATCTGGCCAATCACGCTGTCACCTTTCAAATTAATTAATCAATCAAGAATTAATCAATCAAGCAAGCTGTGAAATTCCACTCATCACTATGGTCAAAACTTGTCGAATATATACACCTGTATTATTTTATTTGTTCTGTCTTAGAGTACGCAAAATACGTAAACAATGAGCACAGAAATACTTCGGTGCAGCAATTGATAATAAACATATCTGCTGCTAAACAAAAATACACAACAAAAGCAAAACAGCAAAGACAGTAAAAATGATCACAGTCATGTATGCAATACTGAATGTTTCAGTGACTGTATTCTTGTGCTGACATCAAAGCAAAAACCATCCATGAGATTTTCAAAAACAGTGTTCCCGCTACGGCTAACTTGGCTAGTATGCCTGCAACAGGGACACCAAATATTATAATTTCAAATGTACACTCAGCATTGTTATTCTTTTCCCATGAAGATACAAAAAACAGAAAGCAAAATTTACAACAATCAACTTTATTTTTACAAAGTGATATGGATGAAAAGACTGAGAACTTCGGCGCCACAGAAAATCAGCACTGATAAATATGCACACACGCTTACACTCCTAGTAATACACTGTGATTCCACTTGCACTTGCCATTGTAAATGAGAGAGGTTGTGGGAGGGGGGGGGGGGGAAGGAAGAAGGGGGGTTGAGGTCAATTACAATACTCTCACAAAAGCCAGAACGGTTGTTGCAGCCGAACAAAAATCTATACTAGTATATGTGTACCATTTTTAAGCTAATATATGGGCAGTTAAAACACACTTTCTCAAATTGTTTTGATCATTACCACACATTTTGTGACTAATTCAAACACTCTAAAAGTTACGAAACAAACATAACGCACAGCAAACAATCCTAACCAAACTCAAATTACATCCCCCGCATTTTCCTCAAGTGAAGTCTTCGAATTTCGTTTGGGAAAATGGAGGTGTTTTTTAAAAATTATTTTGTGTTTCTATTTCAAAAATACATGCAAACTTTTTTTTAAATCATTTAGCTGGAATAAAACTGCACACATATCAAAAGCAAACTTAAAACTTGTAGAATGCATTCAAAAGCAATCACACTCATTCACTAATTTAGGGTTTTCATTTTGTCTTGTTAGTATTCTAAAACAAATACATGTAACATTCTTTTTCTCTAATGAGTCATGGATCGGCTATGGATGATTTATAAGTACATGTACATGTACTTGCTTTTGTGTATCCAATTAAAACCATGGACAGATTGATTCTTACAATAGCTACAAGTACATGGGTAAGAATACATTGTACATGTACGATTAATGTATATCACCTAATTGACTACCTTTCTATTAAACTTTCCGGCCTCTTTCCAAAATTTTCTTCAAAAGTTTTTTTTTTTTTTAAATGCTTTTTTTTTTTTACATCTAACAACTCTACAGACTATGACTACAAAGCGTTCATTCACAGAAGAGGACAAAAAAGCCAGATAAAAAAATCATATTTATAGTTTATCTTTTGTCTTGCACTCTTTTATTTCCTTTATGTACTTTTTGCTCTTTTTATTATTTCTTCTTCTTGTTGCTTTGCTTTTTGCAAGCACTTGTTCTTCTGGTTCAACCATATCGTTGACTTGAACCTTTATAATAAATTTGTTACAAATGTTTTAACATTTAACGCACACACTAAATCCGTTACAGCATTTGCTCCATTCATGTCTGCCATTTTCTAATACAAATAGTCTGTATATCTTGTGGATTGAGGGTGAGTGAAAGTGTGGTGTACTGTAGGGGGGGGGGGGGGGGGGGCAGAATTCAGAGTTTGTGCAAGTGTAACACTGATTCAATCTCTTATATCTTTATTCTCTCTGTTGTTTTCCAAATTGCTTTCACCAGTAGATGTACAACATCCAACCCACAGTCACAGGTCTGTAAACATCCAGGAATGCTAGAAGACAGTAGAAACAATAAATCCCATTTCTGACGCCAGAGAAGAAACTGGCCTAACTAATCTCAGTTCTTGCAGGATCACAGACCTACTGGCATCAGAATCCAGAAGTCTTTGAATCACGTAAATCAATGTCCTCAGATTCTCACACCTACCAAGATCTCTCCGCTGACTCTTACAAGTTCAGGCTTTCTGCACATTCTGGCGACTGGCGGCAGAGTCTCTGAACCTTCTTACTTCACGGATGTCTTCACTCGAACATCTTAAACCTCATGCAAAACTCTTATGTACAGTACTGTGGTGTGGTCTTCCATAAAAGTAAAAACCAGTCTTCCTTCCGTTGCAATCAATCTGGTCAAACTCCATTCTTTCATGTGACAATCTTTGCTTACTTCTCCCTCTTTGCTGGACTGACCATGCATCACAGTTGTGGGCTCAAAACTCAAGGTGGAAGTCTTTCTTTAGGCAGAATTTACAACCTCTCTCTCCGATTCGGTTTCACACCCGTCTAACTTTGCTTTGTCGGGTAGCATTCACTCAACGCGTTCAGGCAGCAGACTAACTTAACTCAACACGCTCTCCCTCTTCCACAAGCGAGCCCTAGCTAAATCTGAAGCATTCAGACGGCCGTTTCAACTCGACCCGTCCCAGCTGGTCATCTAACTTCCATCAGAATCCACAATCTCTCCCTCAGACTCCAAGTAATCCATGTCCACGGAGTCTTCGCTGGCTTCAGGCGTTTCCTCATCCAAAACATCAGCGGTGAGGGCCACGCGGGCGTAGTCGTCTGTGTCGATGGACTTGCAGAAGTGAATAGCGTACTTGAGCTTTTCCTTCAGCACCAGTTTGTCCGAGTAGCGCGGCATCTTCAGCAGGAAGAAGCAGGTGTAGCTCTCGGGCAAGAAGTGGTCCGGCGGGTTGTACTTGTCCAGTACCTGAAAGTGTCAAAGGGTCTCTGACAACTATTCACAAACCCACATCTTTACCATCATTAACTTTACCTGATGTAAACCAGTTTGTAAAAAGTAAGCAGTAAAAAGTAAAGACCTAAGAAACAAAGGGATGTAAGCCTTCTAAACATAGAGAACAACAGTCATTGAGAGCTATGCGGAACCAGTCTCCTGGCATCTAAGAGAACAAGAAGCATCAAAATAACCATACAGTGGTACCTGCGAAGTGGGGCCCCTCTCATGAGACTCACTGACACCTCCCCAAAAAGGACACATTCTGAGGTCCCTTTGTCTATTATCTCTACCTTCTTCTTCTTCTGCGTTCGTGGGCTGAAACTCCCACGTACACTCGTGTTTTTTGCACGAGTGGAATTTTTACGTGTATGACCGTTTTTTACCCCGCCATTTAGGCAGCCATACGCCGTTTTCGGAAGAAGCATGCTGGGTATTTTTGTGTTTCTATAACCCACCGAACTCTGACATGGATTACAGGATCTTTTTCGTGCGCACTTGGTCTTGTGCTTGCGTATACACACGGGGGTGTTCGGACACCGAGGAGAGTCTGCACACAAAGTTGACTCTGAGAAATAAATCTCTCGCCGAACGTGGGGACGAACTCACGCTGACAGCGGCCAACTGGATACAAATCCAGCGCGCTACCGACTGAGTTACATCCCCGTCCCCCTATAATCTCTACCAAAGTATACCTGTCATGACAGGCCACCTGCAATGTAGGGACACGTTTAGCTGGTCCCAAGGGTGTCCTTTCATCGCAGGTACCACTGTACAACTTTTACCCTCTAAAAAAGGAAATACATGTTCAAACAAACTTGTCCTTGCGACCACCTCTTAATAACAACCACATGTACCTGCCCATTATGATTAGCAAAAGGATCCTCGATGAGGTTCTTTCCTGTATAATTTCATCTTGCCATAACAACCACCTGTGTATAAGGACCATAGTCCCTTGGGTGGGTGTTATAGACAGGTTCGACTTTCTGACAAAACATAATAAACTGACCTGCAGGACAAAGTCCCGTCCCCTGAAGTCAGCGATGGTGCGAGGCAGACGGGTGCGGCCCCACACGAAGCGCAGGAAGAGTGAGCGCTCGGCTGTAGTGAACTCATCCATCACTTCCCAGAACCACTGCACTAGCGGTGCCGTCGCCTCAATGCCTTTGTATGTTGCTACAGACTTCAGCAATGTCAGGGGAATGTCTGGACTTCCACACACCTGTAATAAAGCATAATATTATTAAGATGAGGCTTACATTTTTGACTTCAAAGACACACACACACTAAGAGATACACACAGGCACACACACACAAGCACGCGCACACATGCATGCGCACACACACACACACAAGCACGCACGCACACACTCACACACACACACACACACACACACACACAAGCACGCACACACTCACACACACACACACACACACACACAAGCACGCATGCACACACTCACACACACACACACACACACACACACAAGAACACGTACCATTGTCTCTAGTTCGAATCCAGTGAAGAGCGAGAGCAGGGGTACAGGTATGACCCGTGACATGCCTTCCCTCACCCACCGCACCTGCCCGTCAAACTCATGCAGTCTGCAACAGGAGAATGTCAGTTTTATTAACAAAAGAAACAATTCCTTTACACTTATATCAGTACACTTGTGCAAACGTTTCTTTCACAAAGTTCCGTTTTGGATTTGCCTCAAACTTTGCTCGTCACTGCACCTCTAATTAAAGGTACAAATGTACTGAAAAGTCCTGCTCCAATTCAAGGTACAAATGTACTGAAAAGTCTTGCTCCAATAAAAGGTACAAATGTACTAAAAAGTCCTGCTCCAATAAAAGGTACAAATGTACTAAAAAGTCCTGCTCCAATAAAAGGTACAAATGTACTGAAAAGTCCTGCTCCAATTAAAGGTACAAATGTACTAAGAAGTCCAGCTCCAATTAAAGGTACAAATGTACTAAGAAGTCCGGCTCTAAATAATGTAGCTCTTTCATCAACTACCATGTCATAAAATAAACTGACTTATTCCTTTGTCTGCCATTTTTCTTGAGATCAGTCATGCTGAAATGGCCAGCCACTACAATAAAACAATGTTTTGCTAATGATACTTCCTGGTTGTCCTCATGAGGCAAGGTAAAAGAGTTATTTTGATTGGTTGTTTTGCAATCAGCCTGTCAAAACAAAACGTTCAATAAAGCTCTCTGGTTTTCTTGCTCTGGCACCCCATACTGTATTCCCAATTTTGAAACTGTCTACATGTACGGTTAAACCCTCCTTTTGAGACAAATTTAAGACTGACCCTGATATTAAGATTTTCTGTTGACCACCTCTGTAAGTTTACCTCCATGTTAAGGCTCTCCCTTTTTCTGATTTTCTCAGATTTACAGAGGTAGGTTCTTTGGGGGCTTTCCACTGCCCTTGCTTGACCTTCACCATTCATCTTTGTCTTCTTCATTCATGGGCTGAAACTTCCTTGTTCACTAATGTTTTTGCACGAGAGGATTTTTACATGTATGACCGTTTTATACCCTGCCACACAGGCAGCATATGCCGATTTCGGGGGATTTTTCATCTTTCAAATGTGTTGCCACCCACCTGTAGTTGATGGCCATCTTGATGTAGTCGCTGCGGTTGTCGGGGGTGATGCGGGCGTGCTTGTGGCTGAGGTGTGTCTCCAGCCCCGTGGCGCTGGGAACGCTGAAGGGCATGTCCGCCGCTCTCAGCTGATCCTCCTCCATCTCCTTGATGCAGATCAGACCTGTACACAAACATTGCTTGGTAAAGAGACTTCCGTACTTTTGGGACTATAAGGCTCAACTCTTTTCTTCAACTTTCACCCCTGCGCCCTATTGACGCAGGGGTGTATGGCTAAAGAAGAGTACAGGTATATCCTGATTACTCAGGGGAGTCAAAAATGGGGGTGGGTCCTTTTACAACGAAACGCCTTATAGTCCCGAAAAAACGATAATTGTGAAGTTCCTGCTGACTGATATTTGACTGATGACTCTCCCTCTCTCTTACATAAACCCTGGATAAAAACTGAGTCACTCTAAGTTTATTCACAAAACATAGCACACCGTTCATCCTAGGAATCTGCACATGAGCCCCAATTAAAATACCACACACACACAAATGATCACACACACACACACACACACACACACACACACACACACACACACACACACACACACACACACACAAATGATCAAGATCAAGTGATGACAGTAAGCGTGACAGATGTTTCAAAACAAATGCAGCACTTACCCGGCACAAAGTCCTTGTCCATCTCAGTGAGGTCGGAGATGGAGAGAGGCATGCCGGCCAGCTGTTTCCACATGGGTTCTGCGATGTTCAGGCTGAGTGGGCTGCCACTCCGTATCGCAATACCCATCAGAATACCTGAAATACCAAATGAATACATTGCCACATGAACCATTTAGCCTGAATTTAGAATTACAGAGTTATCAGAGTAATCACAGTTTGTAAATGAGCTTAAAACAACTAAATTATCACACAATAACACACACATATTACATAAGTAGGGTTGCATTACCAACCCCCCGCGGGTTAGGGGGAAGAATTTACCCGATGCTCCCCAGCATGTCGTAAGAGGCAACTAACGGATTCTGTTTCTCCTTTTACCCTTGTTAAGTGTTTCTTGTATAGAATATAGTCAATGTTTGTAAAGATTTTAGTCAAGCAGTATGTAAGAAATGTTAAGTCCTTTGTACTGGAAACTTGCATTCTCCCAGTAAGGTAATATATTGTACTACAGTCGAACCCACTTAAAACGAACACGCTAGTTACGAATTTTGACTTATAACGTATTAGTTTTAAGTTCCCAACTGAATACCTCTTTCTTCATGCTTAAAAAAAATGCTTAAAACGAATTCTTTGTAACGAATTTATGCTTATAACGAGCACTTTTTGGATTCCCAAGCATGCATAATGTCTGTAATTTACTCACGCTTATGACGAAATCTTTAAACTCGTCCCGAGATCGACATATCATGGGAATTTGAGAAGTTTGAATACATGTGTCAAAGTCTTCCCTTGCGTCGACTGCTTGAACCATTGCTCAACCGATCACTGAATAAAGTTAAACTGATTACACTGTACTCACAAAACAATTTCAAATTTAGAATCAAAGTGATTGATAGCTCAGACACTGAACATGAATGACTGACTGACGTTTATTTCCTTCGCGAATACCAAAAACGAAGGGACAAGGGAAACCACACTCTCAACGTTTGCGTTCGCCGGTTCGCGATAGTTTATCAGTCAGTCAGTGCTATCGATTTGGATTTGAACATCATGTTGCAACAAAACAAAACAAAAACTAAATTGGCCAAGGTTTGCTACCCGTCGCCAAGGTAAGTGATTCCGGACAAATGATAGGAACACCGCGAATGTGGACAGTGTCAGTGTGTGACCAAAAACGTAACAACTGGATGAAACATCTGTGTGCTCACTCTCACTCAAACTCAACAATCATCACTCAACATGAGACACACATGAACATGTAACTGAATATGTCACTTTATTGTCTAAACGTGAAGCAGCATGAAAGTTGCAAAAGAAACAAATTGAAACAACATAAAATGTACAAGACTTAAAAAAAAAAATAAAAAATAAATAAAAAATCAATTTTTGAGTCACTTGAGAAAAAGTGACTCTATGTAATCGGTCAGTGTTAGTCTGTCCGGCCGGCCGGCCGTCCGTAGACACCACCTTAACGTTGGACTTTTCTCGGAAACTATCAAAGCGATCCGGCTCATATTTTGTTTAGTCGTGACCTCCAATGACCTCTACACTTTAACGATGGTTTCGTTGACCTTTGACCTTTTTCAAGGTCACAGGTCAGCGTCAAAGGAAAAATTAGACATTTTATATCTTTGACAAAGTTCATCGGATGTGATTGAAACTTTGTAGGATTATTCTTTACATCAAAGTATTTACATCTGTAGCCTTTTACGAACGTTATCAGAAAAACAAGGGAGATAACTAGCCTTTTCTGTTCGGCAACACACAACTTAACGTTGGGCTTTTCTCGGAAACTATAAAAGTGACCGGGCTCAAATTTTATGTGAACGTGACTCATTGTGTTGTGAATAGCAATTTCTTCCTGTCCATCTGATGCCTCATATAATATTCAGAACTGCGAAAGTGACTCGATCGAGCGTTTGCTCTTCTTGTCTTAATAAGAATTTTGGTTAAGACGAACTTATTTCCCAATCCCCAGTGATTCGTCTTAAGCGAGTTCAACTGTACGTTGCAAGCCCCTGGAGAAAATTTTTGATTAGTGCTTTTGTGAACAAGAAACAATTGACAAGTGGCTCTATCCCATCTTCCCCCTTTCCCCGTCGCGATATAACCTTCGTGGTTGAAAACGACGTTAAACACCAAATAAAGAAAAATTGCATTACCAAACAGGCACATACAACACATACTCATAAGTATGCCAACTACACTAAAAACACACCCACATGCACACACACCACACACACTATGATTACTGCTTACCCAAGAAGCGGAACATGTTCTGATGAAGGGGTGACGAGAGGCTTGGGTTGAGCAGGAA
This sequence comes from Littorina saxatilis, assembly GCF_037325665.1. NCBI lineage: Eukaryota > Metazoa > Mollusca > Gastropoda > Littorinimorpha > Littorinidae > Littorina > Littorina saxatilis. The sequence goes on from NC_090250.1 coordinate 43,990,764, forward strand.
GCAGTCACGGTTGGCCCCCGACTCGTCACGGCCGTTTGGCGTGACGATCAGCAGAGGCAGCGAACCGTTCTGTAGCTCGTCACACATCTCGGCAATAGACTCGCTGTAGCCGCCACCGCAGTCGTCCACACTCTCACCTGTGCAAGGATAATTCAAAAGAAAAAAAGTGGTGAGTTGATAGTTCTTCCAGTTGAATTCAAAACAGTCACATGTCAACATGACCTGAAAGACTTGCAGATGGAATCATGCGTGCGTGCAAACAAATAAACACAAAATACACAGGATGAAAGTCCTTTGTTCATTCCAATGCTTCCGATTCTCCGATACCGTCAAAACTTGACTAAATGTAAAAACAACCACAGACCCTTCGTTTGAAGACCTTGCATTTTTCAGATTTTCAATTCATAACCTTAATAAATTGATCTCCCTCCTTATTTTGACCTGATTTTCCAGAGATTCTGAAAGGAGGTTCGATTGTACTCACCAACAAATTTGACTTTCCAGACGCGGTGTGGCAGCATGAGGCTGTCTGAACCAAAGACGGCCATTTTGTGTGAGAGCTGACCGAACACTGACTTGATTCCGTCAGGGCCTGCATAGCCTCCCTTGCTGCGAGATCTCTTCACCTACAAACACAGGAAGGATAACATTGTCAACAGAATTAACACCTAACGTTTGCCATCAATCTGTGCATGCATGTATTCCCTCACACTTTTGTCTGTCCATGCGCAATGTCTGGCTGTCCATGCGCATGTCTGGCTGTCCATGCACTAAGTCTGGCTGTCCATGCACTATGTCTGGCTGTCCATGCGCATGTCTGGCTGTCCATGCACTATGTCTGGCTGTCCATGCACTATGTCTGGCTGTGCATGCACTATGTCTGGCTGTGCATGCACTATGTCTGGCTGTCCATGCACTATGTCTGGCTGTCCATGCACTATGTCTGGCTGTCCATGCACTATGTCTGGCTGTCCATGCACTATGTCTGGCTGTCCATGCACTATGTCTGGCTGTGCATGCACTATGTCTGGCTGTGCATGCACTATGTCTGGCTGTCCATGCACTATGTCTGGCTGTCCATGCACTATGTCTGGCTGTGCATGCACTATGTCTGTCTGTCCATGCGCATGTCTGGCTGTGCATGCACTATGTCTGGCTATCCATGCGCATGTCTGGCTGTGCATGCACTATGTCTGGCTATCCATGCGCATGTCTGGCTGTGCATGCGCATGTCTGGCTGTGCATGCACTATGTCTGGCTGTCCATGCGCATGTCTGGCTGTGCATGCACTATGTCTGGCTGTGCATGCACTATGTCTGGCTGTCCATGCACTATGTCTGGCTGTGCATGCACTATGTCTGGCTGTGCATGCACTATGTCTGGCTGTGCATGCACTATGTCTGTCTGTCCATGCGCATGTCTGGCTGTGCATGCACTATGTGTGGCTGTGCATGCACTATGTCTGGCTGTCCATGCGCATGTCTGGCTGTGCATGCACTATGTCTGTCTGTCCATGCGCATGTCTGGCTGTGCATGCACTATGTCTGTCTGTCCATGCGCATGTCTGGCTGTGCATGCACTATGTCTGGCTGTCCATGCACTATGTCTGTCTGTGCAAGCACTATGTCTGGCTGTGCATGCACTATGTCTGTCTCTCTCTGGCTGTGGCTAATGTTTTGTTTTCATCGTCTTCTGTGTTTTGGTTTGTGAGTGTGTCTTCGCAGACAAAACACCATAGTGGAGGCAACAGTGTAATCTACCCGGCTTCACTGCTAGTCTGTTATGCAGACCACAAAAGCTGTTGAGTTAGCTACCAGTCACATTAAACAAATTTAAAAAGTTTTATTTACATATAAAATCTCAAACTCCCAACCTTATTAGAATGACAAATATTACAAAGTGAATGAATTGTTTGTATTGTATGGACGATAAATAACCATGCATGTAAGAGAGAAAAAAAGAATGCTAAAACTTACCTGTATTCTGTTGAGTTCCACCACAGGTCCGTGCTGTTTGTCTCGCACCATGGTGGCTTGCACAACCTTCCTGAACGCCGCCTCCTGTAAACGTAGACACATATTGATGGCAATAAGACACTATACCCTTGTCGCATGGATTTTGACCATACCCTCATGTCACCACTTGACAGACGTGACAATACAAACTAATACCCTAAATTTCCGAGATCACTATTCTGTCCATAAATAGCACTATCTTCAGAATAGGAACAAGATAGTGCAGGCGAGAAGAACAAGAATAAGATAGCAATGAAAATGTACTCACCAGAAACACAAACACTAAAAAAACACAAATAAATATATTCTTGTTCGTGCTTGTATTGTTCGTGTTTGTATTGTTCGTGTTTGTATTGTTCGTGTTTGTATTGTTCGTGTTTGTATTGTTCGTGTTTGTATTGTTCGTGTTTGTATTGTTCGTGTTTGTATTGTTCGTGTTTCTGGTGAGTACATTTTCATTGTTATCTTGTACCATCTTCAGAGTTGCAATCAGCTGAATATCACTTCATTCCATAACTCAAATATCCTTGCTCGTGACTGGCCTACAATATTAGGTTGGAAAGTTGGCCTGAACAATGGCAAGAGTATTTACTCTTTCACTAGTCACAAAATTATTTCTCAATCAATCAATCAATGAGTCTTATATCGCGCATATTCCGTGGGTACAGTTCTAGGCGCTCTGCAGTGATGCCGTGTGAGATGAAATTTTTATACAGCCAGTAGATTGCAGCCATTTCGGCGCATATTTACCTTTCACGGCCTATTATTCCAAGTCACACGGGTATAGGTAGACAATTATTAACTGTGCCTAAGCAATTTTGCCAGGAAAGACCCTTTTGTCAATCGTGGGATCTTTAACGTGCACACCCAATGTAGTATACACGGGGGGAGGTTCGGACACCGAAGAGAGTCTGCACACAAAGTTGACTCTGTGAAATAAATTTCCGCCGAACCTGGGATCGAACTCACGCTGACAGCGGCCAACTGAATACAAATCCAGCGCGCTACCAACTGAGCTATATCCCCGCCCAAATTTCTGAACATCATTTAATGTTTGTCAAGATATTTTGTGTATGTTGTAACTGTTTTTCTACATGCCCACAAAGCGCTCGAGATTCACAACCTGAAACCTTGGCTGAATGTCTCAAACAATACCTCATTTTCAACATATCCAAAACAAATTTAAAAAAAAAAAACATTAAAAAAAACATCCAAAAAAAAAGCACTGACCTTGGCGGAAGAAACAAGCACTCCACGCAGAGCGTCCAGCCCAGTGGTCACCTCCTCCTGTCCGTCCGACTTTGCCCCCATCCCCTGGTGGGCGCCACCCATCCCCATCCCCTTGACCGCCATCACCGCTCCCTTCAGTCTGGGGGAGTCCTGGAGGTGGAACATGGGGAGGGAGGGGCAGAAGAGGTCGGAGAAGTGGTGAAGCAGAACCAGGCGGTTACGCAGAGTGGCCATAGCCAGCGGCTGCAGGTGGTTGAACTCCATGGGGATGACGAAGGGCAGGCGACCGGCGCTGACCGGCTTGTGGGTGGACCAGGCCAGGCTGTGGGCCGACCCACACGCCACCCGGTTGATCTTCTTGCCTGTGGAAGAGAAGTTTATCGATGAGTGTTGACACGAGTGTTGTTTTGTATTGTACCTGTTTGTTTGCCTTCGTGATTTGGTTCATCTTACAAGGCAATTAGGAAAGGTAAGACACTGAAGGAAAACAAGGTCATAATTATATATGTGACTTGTTCTCAGAAAAAAAGGAAGCAAAAGAACATTGGTGACTGTGCGTGAAAGCGAGAAATAAAAAGACCCAAAAATATTGTACTAAGGTGTGAACGAAGACGACGAAGAAGAAGTTACAATTTACAACAGTTAGTTGTAACTTCGTCGTCTTTATTCTCACATGAGTACAGTATTTTGGGGTCTTTTTATTTATCACAAAAGGGGTACAAAGTCATGCAGCCAAGTACAATCAGAGCTAGAGCAAGTATTAGGCATTAATATAATTAAAGTAACAGTACAAATCCAGATCATCTATTCTGTGACTCTCTTAAACGTCAAAGCTGTGCCAAATTTTGAGCTACAAATACAATGTTAGTACTATCTGCAAAGCCTTTCTAACTTCTATCTGAATGACTGGAATTTGAACAGTTTGAACCCTGCACTCTGTATATCTTGCAAAGAAGCACTGCATGTGAAAGAACTGGGAGGAAAAAGCAGAGGCCTTACCTTGCAGTGCGGCCACCATGCGAGGTCGCTGTATGGCATTGGTCGTTCCATCTCCCAGCTGTCCCTCATCATTGTCACCCCAGGTAAACACTTCACCTGTACACAATGTATTTCACAGGTCATACAACTGCATTATTCTCACACACTTCTGCTTATAAGGGTCAATCTCACTTCCAAAGTGTAGACTCGTGTTGACATGTGCAAGGTGGGTGTGTGGTCTTTCTTGCCGTTTTTGTTTTTAGTGGTGGTTGATATTCGAAAATTTTAAAAGTAAATTTTCATTTGATTAATATACTTACCCGAATCACATTATAGCATTGACACAGTCTGAGATGCTAAGGTCTGAAAAGGCTACCCGTCTAACATTTTTAAAGGGAAGCAACCCCATCACCAAAAGAGCTAAAAAAATAACCATGGTAATGAGCACATACTCTGGGAGTTACCTCCCATTGGTGTGTACTACGACACTACCTCTATCACACCGTGTCCAAGATCATACCGCTTTAAAGAAACTAAAAAACCATAAGCGGGGAAGGTGGGAGGGCATAAACTATGTGATTCGGGTAATTATATTAATCAAATGAAAAGTTACTTTTAAAATTTTTGATTAAATTACATATTCTTACTCCGAATCACATATAGCAGATTGCTACAAGGCGGTGGGAAAGAAAAATCTAACTCACTCTAAAAATCCTTGCCAGAAACTGGCCCGCTGCCAACAAGTCAGGAAGGGCCCAGTGGGAAAGAAAAATCTAACTCACTCTACAACTGCCAGGAACTGGCCCCCTGCCAAAAAAGGCAGGAAGGAACCCGAGAAACCTCCTGATTGACAGCCGCGATGTCTCTCAGGCAAAAGTTGCGAAAAACAACTTCAGAGAGCCAGTAAAGTAAGCTGTGCCCAGCACTTCTTCCAATCTCCTGGAAGAGACCCAAGCCTTGGATTAATAAACCCGAGCCGAGTCGAGGGAAAGACAAGCTGCCCCCCCCCCCCCTTTCTATTGGAAGGAAATGCCAATGCCCTGGAACGATTTGGCGTAAGGTTGTCCACTCAGTGCTGAGAAGGACGAACCCTCGAGGTGACCGTAAGACAATCATGCCAAAGTATGGGATGGAGTGAAGCCCGAAAGGCCTGAGAGATAGAAGTCAGCTCAAGAAAAGAGTGACCGATCTCCACCAATGAGAGAGAGAGAGACCCTGAGTACAAGGTACCAGAGTCCAACTCGATGAGAAAATCTCAAAAAAGAGATGGTCGCCAGTTATCCTCTACCAGTCCATGCGAACGCAGAGAGAGAGGTAGTACGAGGAAGCAGCGACTTACAATTGTGCTTAAGCCACCGGAAGTGCGGAAATCACAGTGGTCGAAGCCTGGTGTGACTGGTGACCATAAACAAAATGGCTAAAAGCCAGAGTGTTCGCAGATCAGTCTGCTTGTAGGTAATTGAATGTGAATCAAAAACCCAAAACAGAAAACAAGACTGGTAAGCATAAACGGAAAACCGTGAAGCTGACCAGCCATAAGACTCCCGAGACAAGTGTTCTCAGGGAAAAACCGGAAGTTAACTTCGCGGCCAAATCAAGAGCCTTCCTGAGCTTGGCCGAAAAACCAGAACGCGTCTGTCTACCTCTGAAAGACTGAGAGTCAGACGCGGAGATCAACGGGCAAACGCCGTAGTCATAGTTGCCTGTGGTAGAAGGGTGACTGTAAGGAAACCCGATCCAACGGAAGTCGTCCTCACTCACCTCATGCTAGGATGAGGGTGAAGAGAGGAAGAGACGAAATCTGAAGTCAGAGGAACCGAAAATGCCATAGTCGCACCGCGACAGGCAGGAGACTATTGCACAGGCGAAGGCTGAGAGCCGTGATGCCCGTAGGACAGCCATTGTACCGAAGTACCCACAGTACGCAGGTAAACATAAGAAACAGAAGTTTCGGCTGCCAAATAAGATGCTGGGCTAAAAGCCCACAGCAAAGACACCGGAACATAAGCTAACCCTCTGCCAGAAGGAGAGGAGTAGCCAAAACCTGAGAGAGGTGGAAAGCCACAAAGAATGACTCCTCAAACATCCATTGCCAAACAATGCCCCCTCAGGAAAATCTGAATGTTACTTCCGAGGCCAACTCAAGCGCGCCTTAAGTTTGGACGAAACACCAGAACGCGTCTGATCGCTAGAGAAAGACAGAGTCAGACTCGGCGAAAGACTAACAAGGACCATAGTCCAGATGCTTGTGGCAAAAAGTGAGAAAAAGGGGTAACCTGAAGACAGAAACCCCACCCAAACGGAAATCGTCCTATCTCATCTCCTGCATAAGATGAGAATAAAGGAAAGAATTGTCGAAGTCCGAAGCCACAAGAACAGAGAAAGCAACAACCACCACCGCCGACAGGTGGAATGGCTGTTGCACCAGCCAAGACTAAAAAACCCGGATGCCCTAAGGTCAGCCGTTGTTCCAAAAACCCTGACGTACCTATGAAACGTCTGTGAGAGAAACAACCTCTCCGGTTAAACCGGAAGTGCAACAGAAGCAGCAGCCCGTGGCTGAAACGACTGTTACGCTGACTGAGGACGGAAGCCAGTATACCCGAAGGCCAGCCCTAGATCCGACCAGAAGAGACCTCAGCGTGTGCTCGAGCTGATGGACCTAGATCGCTGTGTAAATATCGGACTGATGCATAAGAATGAAAATATGCACTCATTAGATTGATGGAAGTCGCCCGACCTCACCACTCCAACAATCCATTGGCTGTGTACAGAGACCATCCAATGAAAAAGTGCAGGGAGGAGACCCCTCCGCCATCACCAAAGTGGAGGGCGGAGGGGGGGGGGGGGGGGGTGAGATCAGAGGCACTTCCTTGGGGGGAGAGGCTTGCTGCTAGAGCTGCCCCTCTCCCTGCCCGACACTGATCTGTTTCTCGAAACTCGAGAATCAGGCAGAGACTGCCTATTGGCTGCCGGCTTAGCTTGGCTAGAGGCCTGAGCATGCTTCTCCTGAGGAGGCTAGCTCTGCTTCAACCCTTGTAGAGAGAAGTCGGAGACCTGTTGATCTCTATTCGACTGGATCTCCTTTCTTCTGGTATCAACCCAAATGTTCAAAAGGAGATCCCTCTACCCCGGGCAACGCTCAAGTGTCTCTCTTAGTTTGCTCAGTGACCTGAGAATGCGAGAGAAACAAGTCCCTCCGACACGTGACTGTATGAGCATAGTGAAGGAAGGACAGCCTCATTTGCTCTTCGCTCACCCTATCAAGGGCTGACCAAAAGAGTAGAGATGTCATCAGCCTCCTGATCCGCACTAAGTGTGAAAGGATTCAGTGACTCAGTGAGAGAGCGCTCTAATGATCATCTCCGAGAAAGAGGCAAGTTCCAAAAGCTGACGTCCAAATTTCCCCAGACGCGACAAAGGTGTGGTATGGGAACACAACACCCAAGTGCCTCTAAACTGCTTTGCCAGCAGAGGAAGAAGTTCCTGCTTCCCCGGTAAAGGCGTACGCGGAAGACCAAAGGACAACAACAAGATCCAACACGGCTTCGGCAAGGTGAACTTCTTAAGACAAGAAAAGTCGAAGCCTGTGTAGCCGAAGCCAGTCAAGGCTGAGCGTGTTCCGGAACTGAACCGTGATGAACGAGCAGCAGAACCGGAACACTGGGGATACCACTTCCGGGAGGAGATGGTCTAGCCAAAACCTGCGAAAGGTAGTCCACACCGAAGGTGACTCTCGAACCGGAAGTAGGAATCCTCCTTCCTTCGCGGAAAGGAAGTCCGACATCGGAGACAGAGCAACCAAAGAGGAAGCCGCCAAAGCCAATGCACCCTCCGGGAAATGTCTGGAAATAACCTCCGCCGCAGCTTCAAGCCAAGAGCTTCGACGGAAATCCAGAACGTGTCTGATCGCTGGCTAAAGACTGTATCAGAATAGTCAAGCAGAAACCTTTTACGAAACCGACTCAAATGCAGCGCAGACGACACGACGAGATAACGGAAGGAAGTGAGCCTCGCTTTGGCTCAAGTGCCGTTAAAATTACTGTTATTCTCGTGTGCAAATACGAACGAGAAGTTGGTCATACGAACAAGCCTTGTGCTGGCGACGCAAATCGCTGCTGGCTGGCAAAGGGGGGGGGGGAATGGCTGGGCAACGAAAATCGCCGCTGGCGTGCTAAAGGTTAATTTTTCTTTCTTTCTTATTTTTGTTAAATTCCATGACTTGAATTGAAATTCCATGACTTCCCAGGCCTGGAAAATTAAAAATCAAATTCCATGACTTTCCAGGTTTTCCATGACCTGTACGAACCCTGCCTTGCTCCGAAACACAGAAGCCTTCGACGAGGCAAGGGTGAAACGGAACAGAAGTTTGCGGATTGTGATCCCGCGCCAAAGAACTGTTTCCCAGCAGGGAATATCCGGCAGCCTCACGAGGGCCGGTGGACCAGTTCGACTTACCGGAAACGCCAACAACAGCGGTAGAAGTCCAAAAACGGACGAAAAATCAGCAACTACAACAAAATTCCTGTCAAAAAATTGACCCAAAAAGGAAAGAGCTCACCAACTACGAAGCAGAAGGCAAGTAAGACGGGTAAGTGGCCGGTGGGTGTCAAACAAACACCAAACCATACAGCCACGAGAGCGCCAAAAATCAACAACCTGCTCCTCAACGCTGAAAAAGTCGTATGATCTTGGACACGTGGTGATAGAGGTAGTGACGTAGTACACACCAATGGGAGGTAACTCCAAAGTATGTGCTCATTACCATGGCTATTTTCAGCTCTTTTGGTGATGGGGTTGCTTCCCTTTAAAAATGTTAGACGGGTAAGCCTTTTCAGACCTTAGCATCTCAGACTGTGTCAATGCTATATGTGATTCGGAGTAAGAATATTTAATTTAATCTTAGATTAGCGACAGTCAAACCTGCCCTGCCGACCACCTCTTATAAACGACCACCTGCCCATTACAACCACCCAAAAGAAACCCCGATGAGGTTCTTTCCTGTATAATTCATCTGTCCATAATGACCACCTGTTCCTTTAGGTGGTCCCTTGGGTGCTCCATCATAGACAGGTTTTACTGTACCAGAACAGACAGACAGACAGGCAGGCAGGCAGCAAGACAGACAGACAGACAGAGAGACAGACAGATACCGACTTCACATCCCTACAATTGTAACCCCACTTGTCTGACAAACTCCTTTACTCCTATAAATGTCTTCTCGGACTACTGCTTACCGGTGTCGGTGCAGGCCACGCAGTGCAGTGAACCACACGCCACGTCGATCACTTTCTTGCCCTGTAGAGCTGACACTCTGCGAGGCCGTCGCACATGATCGTCTGTTCCATGACCGAGTCGATGGTAGTCTCCCTTGCCCCTAAACAGACACAAGCAAAACATTTAGATGTCACCCATCCTGTGAACAAGCATGCATGAACCATCACTTTAAGTAACATAAGACATAAGATCATTTATTGTCCATACAATTAATACAATGGATGGAAAAGTGAAGTTCACCTGCTCTTAAAACAACCAAACAACATATGACAACAACCTTAAAAACAAAAGTAAGAACAATAAAACATACGAAGTAAGAACACCCAAAGTACTCCAGACAGGCACGTCCGCCACATCCATACTGCACACACACACACACACACACACACACACACACACACGCACACGCACGCACACACACGCACACACACACACACACACACACATGCGCACACAGACACAAACACACACACACACCACTATCAGGCCTAGAATAACCAAATGAAGAAAAATACGCATACTAGGTACTTTCCACGAATTATCTGCACACTACCGTACTTTCCGGGTGACAAGGCGCTTCGTTATCTAAGACGCACCCCCTTCTTTTTAAAAAAAATTGTAATCTAGTCACCCATTGGACGCAGGGGGCCAATAGGGCGAACCAAAATGACCCAGTTTTTGCCATGAGAGGTGGTTCCCCTGTCATATCTGAGAGAGGAAACACTTCCTGCATCGGGGTCAGTGACCGACTTTAACTGAGTGAAAATATGTGTGCTCTGTGTGTGCGGCCAGATCAAAGGCATTGTGATAGCTGGGTGGCCTTGTTAAAAGACACGACCTTCTTCCCAGGGGTCAATGACCCAGTTTTTGCCATGAGAGGTGGTTCCCCTGTCATATCTGAGAGAGGAAACACTTCCTGCATCGGGGTCAGTGACCGGTCAGTGACCGAGTTTAACAGAGTGGAAATCTGTGTGTGCGGCCAGATCAAAGGCAGGGCAGTACCCAGTAGCTGAAACATGCATTATCACAAGTTGTTTGACTGGTACTCAAGCGGTCTCTTTGATTTTTTTCGTATTTCCTACACGGATTAGGCGCTTCGTTATACAAGACGCAGGGGTCGAACTCGAGGAAAAAAGTCGCGCCTTATGACACGGAAAGTACGATAGGTATTTTTTGCACAAGTTTTTCATGCTCAACACACACACTCACCACGTGTAGACGGCCCCAGACTTGGTGAGTGCGACAGAGAACTGAGAGCCACACTCCACCTTGCTGACCCCCAGTCCCTGCAGGAAGTCAATCTTCATGGGGATCTTGCAGCCGTCACTGCCACCACGACCTGTGTACAACACATCAAACACACCACATGTTGATCAGACAGCGTTAGAAAAGAAGCTAAAATCCATCGTTGTATGCACACAACCTATAGATACTAGATCGCTGTCAAGATTATTCAATGATTATTGGTTAACTGAACAACACCAATAAGGTTTGTTGAAGCCTTTGGTTCAACAGGTAACCCGCTGAAATGTTAGGCCTATAGTGAATTATATCATGGCCTTCAAATGTCATGTTAAGTCCGTAACAGTCTGCTCTTTGGTGCAACAAAACTGACTGGTTCTCCTTCTAATATTGACCACAAGGGTCAGCACCTGACGCGTGTTTCTTTCAGGCGAGATATTCTTTTGGCTAGCCGCTCGCGGAGCTAGGAGGCGAGAGTGTCTATGAAACGGTTTGATGGTTAGCTACGCAAGAATTACACACCATTGGTTGATACCGAAAAGGTCGTCTGCACTGGTCGGTAAAAACCCATGGACAGCCAATCGGATTGGCAGCTGCGTGGCTGCCATGTTTTCTCGCCAAGCGAGCAAGCCCAAAGCTACCTAGCGTTCGAGGCGAGAATCCTGGCATCACTCGCGGCAAGATGTACCCAAGAAACGGTACTTCCTCGCCCTACTCGCCAATCTTGCCTGTAAGAAACAGGGGACTGCATACTCTTTGAAAGGATTTCTTTACAGTATTCACCCCAAACATTCCAGTAGCTACTACCTCCCCAAACCTCAACCTGGAGCTATTTTTCTGCTTTCAGGTTTATTTCAAATAAAACATGTCCAGCGGCCAGGTATGTTTTACAATGCTGATCAAGCAAGCAGCCAAAAATAACAGCAACGTACCCAGTTTTCCATAGTCGCCATCTCCCCAGGACCAGACATGGTCATCATCAGTGATACACAGGGTCTGGGCATCCCCACTGCCGCACGCAATGTCCGTCACACGGTGATTCTTCAGCGCCTCAACCTGAGATGACAAAGTCATGATGCAGGTCAGTATTCCTATGTAAGTGGACATTGTACATTCCATAACAAAAGATATACAGCAGTCCCTGCAATGTACGGCCCCCGGCGTGAGCGGACACCTGACATGTACGGACACATTTGCTCGGCACGGAGTGTTTTCCTTCTATATTTGCCCCCCCTTAAACGGACACCTGCAAAACGTGGACACGGACACTCATTTTCGGTCCCAACAGCAGGTCATACCTCCAATGTACGGACAGACCATCGTCAAATTTTCACCACAACAAAATCGATAACAGAGCAGTGCAAAGATCACAGCCGCAATGGCGTGTGGTAACCTGAGTGCACCTGTACCCATCAGGTGGGGGGGGGGGGGGGGGGGTAGTTTTGGTCAGGAGTGGAGTACATGCTAAGATGCCAACATGAAACTGCACTGTGCTCTTTATTCTTGTCTGTTGGATGTAAACAACAGAAACCACAGTCGATGAAGGTCCTGAGCTAAAGAAAGTGAAAAACCGGCCACAGTTCTCAGCATGGTGTGTCTGTGTGTAACCTCTTTCATTGACAAGATACTCTTGTTTCCCCTCAGCCTTGACCAGTGAGTCGGTTGCCTAATCTGTGAACCCTTCAGTTGTCTTGCTGTGTCAAAAGTTACGACATCTCTGGCCACAGCCCAACAGTACATGGCTGGAGGGAGTGAGAGAGAGAGGGAGGCGGGGGGGGGGGGGGGGGGGGGGGTGGGGGGGTAGCTGGCTAAACTCTGTGGGGTGTCCGCTGTCACTGCATGTCAGCAGGAAGAGCATTGGAGAGAAATAGAGAGGTGTACTCTTCCACACAATTTCCAAGCATCAGTTGTCACGGCTTGGGGTAGGCATTAGTGAGGGAGAGTGGGAGCTGTGTTATGTACAGTGTATTTCCGACTGAAGAGTGAAAAGTCACTGCCATGCCACATGATCGGCATGCAGTCAATAAAGCCAGACAAGATGAAAATAAATTACATGATTATGACATGCAGCTCTATCTGCTGCAATTTATTCAAACTGGGTTTCAAGCTTATTCTTGCAAAGCATCTGCACAGCTCCTCTGTGCTGTGTTTGTGTGGCTGCTTTCGTATGTCAGTGCATGGTGAGTGTGTTCACTGCCTTGAGGATTTATTTTATCTCTTCTTTTCAACACTTTTCATACAAATCATTTTTACAGAACGTTTAAAGAAGTATTAGGAGTTTATTGTTTAGTAGCCACAAGAAGTGATTAGCATAGACTCAATCCTGTTGTTTGTGTGTCTCTGTGTGAGTGTATGGGGGAGGGGGTGGTGTGGTCACCCCTCCCGTGACCGGACACCTGCAATGTACGGACAGTTTTGCTATGGCCCAAGGGTGTCCGTTCATGAGAGGGACTGCTGTATATATATATATATATTCAGTAAATGTGAACTGTACATACCATAACAAAAGCTACATACATGTATATCAAGTGAGCAATCCCTGAGTTTCCATGTGAGCATAGTGTTGAAGCGAATATAAATGCTAGTTCTACTGAAAGTGTGAAAAACTCTCAAAGCAGTTTACATGATATACTTCTATAAAGAGCTGAAAGAGGAAAGAATAATTTTTATTTAATGGTGCTCCATAAAGGTGACACACTCTAGGTTCATGAGCTAAATTCTGCACACCATCTTAACAGTCCCTCCCCCCCCCCCCCCACACACACTCACAAACAACAACCAACTACAAATTAGAAGCGAACAGGAAGAACCAGAAAAATAGCAGAGGAGAAAATACTAGACAGATCCTATACATAAAACGCAATGGATCCAGTGATTTCTAAATGTGTGAATCCATGGAGCACCAACTGACCAGTTTGGGTCTGGGCTGGTCCTCACTGTCTCCGTGTCCCAGACGGCCGTAGCGACCTTTGCCCCACGTGAAGAGCTCTCCGGACGATGTGATGCATGCGCTGTGAGCGCCCCCTGCTGCCACATCCACCACCTCACGGCCACGCAGCGACTCGATCACTCTGGGTCTGTCGCACGGGCTGTTCACACACAGACAGTGCATTAAGCGATGACAGTCCATGTGATTACCAGAATGTACAAAATCTACAGCAGTACCTGTTAAAGGAGGACGCCCTTTGTACAAAAGTGTCCCTATATTGCAGGTGTCCTCTCATGGCACAGACTTTGGTTAACCTTATAGGCAAAGGGTCAGGGGAATGTGTTCTTTATTCAGAGGAGTCATTACATCAGAGGGGTCCTTACACCAGAGGGGTCCTTACACCAGAGGGGTCCTTACACCAGAGGGGTCCTTACATCAGAGGGGTCCTTACATCAGAGGGGGTCCTTACATCAGAGGGGTCCTTACATCAGAGGGGTCCTTACACCAGAGAGGTCCTTACATCAGAGGGGTCCTTCTTACATCAGAGGAGTCATTACATCAGAGGGGTCCTTACATCAGAGGGGGTCCTTACACCAGAGGGGTCCTTACATCAGAGGGGTCCTTACATCAGAGGAGTCATTACATCAGAGGGGGTCCTTACATCAGAGGGGTCCTTACATCAGAGGGGTCCTTACATCAGAGGGGTCCTTACATCAGAGGAGTCATTACATCAGAGGGGTCCTTACACCAGAGGGGTCCTTACACCAGAGGGGTCCTTACACCAGAGGGGTCCTTACATCAGAGGGGTCCTTACACCAGAGGGGTCCTTACACCAGAGAGGTCCTTACACCAGAGGGGTCCTTACATCAGAGGGGTCCTTACATCAGAGGGGTCCTTACATCAGAGGGGTCCTTACACCAGAGGGGTCCTTACATCAGAGGGGTCCTTACATCAGAGGGGTCCTTACATCAAAGGGTCCTACATTACAGGCAATGCTGCTCTACTCAATATCACGCAGTACCAAACACTAGAAAAGGTAGCACAGTCACTTGTTTGAGCAATTTGCACTGGTCCAAAGATAGCTTCTCCCTGTACTCAGTTAATTCTCTCATGTGAAATCTAATGGTATTGGCATTGGTATTGGTATCATGTCGTCCTGTGAGGTTACCCTCATGGAAATTCGGCCTTTTTCTCGAGCACAATTCGCAAACATTATTAGCATTCTAACTGACAATTACACCTTTAACTTTCTGTTGATATTCAAGGACAAAGTGAACCATTTTGTTGTTTTGTTAATGTAGCCTCACCTCCTGTTTCCATGGCCCAGTTTCCCATCCTCGCCCTCTCCCCAGGAATACACCTCCCCCTCGGCGGACAGGGCCAGGCAGTGTTTGCCTCCCGAGTTGACGGCCACCTTTTTGATGAAGACGTGCTGGATGGACTCCAGTAGGGTGGGTGTGCCCACCGACTCTGTGCCTCCGATACCCAGGCGACCGCCAGCACCGTACCCTGTGCCGTACACCTGCTCAGGTGAAAAGAGAATACATGAGTCTTGTTAATGCTGCACTCCTCCGAAAACGGCGTATGGCAGCCTAAATGGCGGGGTAAAAAAAACGGTCATACACGTAAAATTCCACTCGTGCAAAAAACACGAGTGTACGTGGGAGTTTCAGCCCACGAACGCAGAAGAAGAAGAAGAAGTTAATGCTGCACTAGTGAGAAGATTATGAGATACCTGGTTCTGATTTATTGATGCGTGGGTACATACAGAGCTGAGCCACTTAGTGTACTAGTTTATAACTGTAGTAACAGATCAAAGAGTTTTTGATCGTATGAGCTACACAAAGACTGATCAAATAAACCCCTTTTAATCAGCACGAGTTAAAGACAAGCCCTTCAGTTCCCGAGAAGAAATCATACAGTTTATCAATTATAAACTGGGAACGATGGTTGCAACTGAACTATGAGCCAAACACACAAACATGACTATCCAGCAATGAAACAGTGGGTTTGAAGTGCATATACCCTGTAATACAGAGAAGAGAAATATGCAATAAATAGGACTTACATATTTCTCAAACTCAGTTCTCTTGTTAAATGTGACCCTCCACCACGAAATGAGTCGCATGTCACCTCGCGCGGTTCTGCGCTAGGCTTAAAATAAGTCCGAGGAGTGTCTGGTAACAGTGTGAGGGTCACCTTCGTCACAGGCTTATAACTCGAACAGTTTTCGCTCTTTTCTAAAACGGTTTTCACCACTGGATAAAGCATAAAAATCTCTTTAGGAAAATGTACAAATATGAAAATCATGCAAAGGTGACATGCGACTCATTCCGTGGTGGAGGGTCACAAATGTCAAACAACACAAGTAAAACAAATACTGACCAGTGCGGACAATGAAACAGACTCACCTTGCCATCAGCAGTGACGGCAAACAGCGTCTGCTCTCCTCCAATCAGCTGAACTGGACGCAGACTGGCCAGTGACTCACAGCTGATGGGTAGCTTGACCTTGGCTCCTTCCACCCCGCCCAGCTGACCTCTGTGATTGTGACCCCACACCCAGATCTGACCGCTGCCTCCCCATGAGAGTGTCCAGTCATCTGGTTTCCTGAACACACAGAAAACATAGCATGTGGTTAGTTTCAAAAGGATGTTTCTAAATTCTTTCTGCTTTTTTTTTAAAATGATACACGATAGCTGTTTCACTTTTGAAATCATGGAAAGCAAAAAACTGTACACTTTATTTTGCAAATTTGTTTGTTTGTTTGCTTAACGCCCAGCCGACCACGAAAAGCCATATCAGGGCGGTGCTGCTTTGACATTTTTAACGTGCGCCACACACAAGACAGAAGTCGCAGCACAGGCTTCATGTCTCACCCAGTCACATTATTCTGACACCGGACCAACCAGTCCTAGCACTAACCCCATAATGCCAGACGCCAGGCGGAGCAGCCACTAGATTGCCAATTTTAAAGTCTTAGGTATGACCCGGCCGGGGTTCGAACCCACGACCTCCCGATCACGGGGCGGACGCCTTACCACTAGGCCAACCGTGCCGGTCTATTTTGCAAATGTGCAGGATGCATGCAATTTACGTGAGGGGGCATCCCTTCCATCAGAGACCACCAGCAATATAGGGACACATTTCCAAAAACCCAAGGGTGTCTGTTCATGAGAGGGACTCCTGTACCACATTCAATTCTAACATCAACAACAGTGGAAAAGTCGCCTACAAAGTCATCAATAGCTTGTGCATATGTCCTGTAAAGGCAGTCGGTAATTGAGCATGCGAGATAAGCTCTACGGCCCTGTGGAGACCCCTCGATGGACAGCAACATTTGTCAGGAGGATTGGACTGCCTGAGCGAACGCAGAAAAAAGAAGAAGAATTGAGCATGCGAATTCAATCAATCAATCAATCAATCAATCAATGAGGCTTATATCGCGCATATTCCGTGGGTAGAGTTCTAGGCGCTCTGCAGTGATGCCGTGTGAGATGAAATTTTATACGGCCAGTAGATTGCAGCCATTTTGGCGCATATTTACCTTTCGCGGCCTATTATTCCAAGTCACACGGGTATAGGTAGACAATTATTAACTGTGCCTAAGCAATTTTGCCAGGAAAGACCCTTTTGTCAATCGTGGGATCTTTAACGTGCACACCCAATGTAGTGTACACGGGGGGAGGGTTCGGACACCGAAGAGAGTCTGCACACAAAGTTGACTCTGAAATAAATTTCCGCCGAACCTGGGATCAAACTCACGCTGACAGCGGCCAACTGAATACAAATCCAGCGCGCTACCAACTGAGCTACATCCCCAAAGCGTCGTGCAGCCAGCTTCACAAAGCAGACTTCGCGAAGTAAACCAATTAATTTTCAGCTCAACTCTAAGCCACTGACCTGTTGAGCCACTGAAGCAGCTGCTCATCCTGCTCCAGCTTGAAGACCATGTGCTCCGTGTGCTCCACGTTGCCTGACTCTCCATCGTTCGCGATGTCCTGGATCTTCTTGCCAACCTCTTCCGTGAACACGGGCGGGAGATTCGACCTCGTCACGATGGAGGCGGCTACACGAGCTGCGCTGCAGTAGCGACGGAACCACGCCCACTTGTGTGCTTCAGCGCAGCATGGGAGATTGTCTAGGCCCAGATCACAGGCCAGAGCTACCAGCACCTGTGGGAGACAGTTAAATGTTTTGTGTAGAATTGTGAGTTTGCAGCACACAGAGATGGTGGAAAGGGTTTTGCATGAGCTGTACGTACATGTTAGTCCTTGATCTGTCCTTCCCCATGACGTCACCCCCCCCCCCCCCCCCTTCAACACTTTCTACCCCACCTATGTTGACCCAGTTTTTTTTTTTAGCCGAGACCAGCTGTGCTGCAGCAGGTCACTCAGAATAGTAGTTACTGTGTAGAAACTGTGCATCAACACGCTGGAATGCAGGCGTTGAATCGACGTTACGGGAAGCGACTGAAGCTAACAGTCTGAGCTGATATATCCGTACCTGGTCAGATAGAGCCATTTGTGTTGGTACGGATATATCCGTATATATCCGTACCTGGGAGACAATGAGTTGACATCACACCATTTTGAATTATCATTGTGCTATTCCTCTCTGGTTCTTCTTCTAGGCCGTGCTTTTTCAACCTTTCATTAAAGCATCTTCAGCCATACATGTTCATAAGACAAGTGGGCAACATGAATCATTACTATGTCTTGTAACCGATGGATGGACAGGCAAAGGAACACCAACAGAATCTTTACCTTGAAGAAGGGGCTGTGCATGAGGTGTTTGCCGCTGCGCACGAGAGGATCTTCATACTCGTACTGTCGCTGCAGTGCCTCCGGTAGACCTTTCACCAGTGCTGCCAGTGCCGACCCACTCAGCTGTTGTGACAAGAAACCATCATGTTTAGGCAATGAATTCACAAATACAAATCATTCTTGGCTGTGGTGACAGGGCCGGTGTCAGTACAAGGGCACGCTGTTAGAGTGCAGTGGTTTTGATCTCACCACACATCCATTAACAAACATATTTTTTCTCTATACTTCTTTTGGCTTGTGCCCAATACACCCGAAGCGGTTATTGGGTGGATTTTTCTCACTTTTACCTAGATGTTGGGTTGCGCCTATTACAACAAAGTGCCTTGTAATCCCGAAAATACGGAAAGCACCGTCAGTCATATTGCGGCTCCCTTGACTGCACTGACTCCAGGTCAGTTAAGTTACAGTTACAGCCACTCTCCTTCCCGTGAAAACAGTTGACTATCTTATATTTGGCCAGGCATGGGCTGAAACAATTCCCCCACTTTGACACATACCACAAATCAACAGATGCCAAAAGGTAATTAACATCCTGACCGCTTCCTGTGAAGAGTCGGAACTTTTTCATGAGTAAATAATTTATACTGTCAGATCTATCAAAGTGACTGACCACATGGAAGGAGCGAGGGACTTCAGGCTCCGGGCTCTCAGAGGTGGGGCTGGACAGGAGAGCGTTGACGTTGATCAGAGGGCCGCAGTACGCTGACATCAGCTTCCGCAGTTTGTGCAGCGCCCACATCCGCTGGTTGGCACCTACAGCAATGAAAGCGTCTTCAAATAATCATCTTCCTCAAAAACGGAGTATGACTTTCTAAATGGAAGGGAGAAAACAGCCATGCATATAAAAAGCCCTGTAGTGCCTCCGAGTGCACACAGGAGTTGCAGCCCAAAAACGAAGAAGAAGAATCATTCCACCTTGGAGTAGAATGTTTCTTTTTATTGTAGTCCATCTTTGTTATTTTTTCCCAGTATGTGCAAGTGGTAAAACCAAAGATATTTGAACAGACCTACAGTATTGCAAGACAGACTATCTAGCAAAACACTATCCCCCTTATTTCATCAGAAGCGCTCACTCAAGGACAAAATCTGACTTTGTGCTAAAACCCCTCAAACTAAGTTAACATATAAGCCAAGTCTACAGCAGAAAGATAGCAAAGCAACTCACTCAAACAGCTGAGCTGAGCACAAGCAGCTAGGGATGCAGCCAGCCTAGGAATGATGCCAGGGTCCATCGTGTTCTCCAGCTTAAAGTCCAGCAGACACGTCACAAGGTCAATGGAAGGTCGCGACAGGATGGTGCGGTCGGACAGCATGTCTAGCGGAGCAGCGGCAGGCATGATGGGATAGACGGTGAAGAGCCATCCCCAGCCGTTGACGGAGCCGTCGCTGGTGAACTTCCAGCGAAGTTCTTCACCTGGTACTCGCAACTCTTGGGACCAGTCTGACCACTCGCGACCTGTTGATTATGAGTATTTGGAAAAGGAGAGATTATGACCAGTGTTAGTGTGTGTGTTAGAGTGTGTGTGTTAGTGTGTGTGTGTGAGTTAGTGTGTGTGTGTGTGCACCTTAGTGTAAGCATTCACACTTTTTTTTTATTAAATGTCCTTTTATATTATAATCATTTCAAAGACACTCAGATCTTCACTAGTAATTTAAAAGCTGACTTGCATATCCTTTTTCCCTCTTCAGATGTCTGCTACTTGACAGCATTCATATTGTGATTGTGCTCATCTACAAATCATAACAATATTTCATACCCGGCCTAACAAACAATCAAAACCACCCACCTGATCTGACACCCAGCACACGTCCAGTGAAGTCCATGATGGTCAAGGGGTCGTGACGACGTTCTGTGGAACACCTTCGGTCAAACTCCACTCGCAGGGCCTCCGCACCTGGTAAGCACAGGCAAAAATACTCTTACAACATACCCGGTCACTCCAAATAATCAGATCATTTTTGTTTGTTTGTTTGTTTGTTTGCTTAACGCCCAGCCGACCACGAAGGGCCATATCAGGGCGGTGCTTCTTTGACATTTAACGTGCGCCACATACAAGACAGAAGTCGCAGCACAGGCTTCATGTCTCACCCAGTCACATTATTCTGACACCGGATCAACCAGTCCTAGCACTAACCCCATAATGCCAGACGCCAGGCGGAGCAGCCACTAGATTGCCAATTTTAAAGTCTTAGGTATGACCCGGCCGGGGTTTGAACCCACGACCTCCCGATCACGGGGCGGACGCCTTACCACTAGGCCAACCGTGCCGGTCAATCAGATCATACAAGATATCCTTGTGCAACATCTTGGATAGAAAATGTGTGGAGGTGAGGAATAGAACGAACAATGTTCTGAAATAACTGTCAGGATTTTCAAGCACTGTGGCATTCAAATTAATTAAGGGCTGCCTTTACAGGACACTTGCATATGCACAAGCTATTGATGACTTTGTAGGTGACCTTTTCACTGTTGTTGATGTTCGAATTGAGTTATCCCTAAACAGTGAGGCACGCGAGCCGAAGTGACAACACACTGCTGACAGGCTTGGATTCATGATCGTGACGAACAACTCTTCTTCTTCTTCTTCTGCGTTCGTGGGCTGAAACTCCCACGTACACTTGTGTTTTTTGCACGAGTGGAATTTTACGTGTATGACCGTTTTTTTACCCCGCCATTTAGGCAGCCATACGCCGTTTTCGGAGGAAGCATGCTGGGTATTTTCGTGTTTCTATAACCCACCGAACTCTGACATGGATTACAGGATCTTTTTCGTGCGCACTTGGTCTTGTGCTTGCGTGTACACACGGGGGTGTTCGGACACCGAGGAGAGTCTGCACACAAAGTTGACTCTGAGAAATAAATCTCTCGCCGAACGTGGGGACAATCTCACGCTGACAGCGGCCAACTGGATACAAATCCAGCGCGCTACCGACTGAGCTACATCCCCGCCCACGAACAACTCTGATGTGTATGTTATGCAAAGTACACTCAATATGATACCCTTTTCTTTCAAAACATGCACATCGAAGCGGCGATTCACTGTCTGTTGCTTGCAGCGACATGTTTTTCAACATCTTAGTAACATGCCCTCTATAATTGTTACTACATTAAACTGCAGGTACCATTCTTACCTGGAATCTTGACGTGCCCTGACAGGGAGGTGTCGTCAGTGTAGGGGTGGGGGGACTCCTGTATGACAGGGTGGGCGGTGGATCGGCCGTACTCGCTGTCACTGGCCACGTCTTCCAGTTCCGTCACACAAAGCTCCAGCAACATCTCTGACACCTGCGGCAAATATCAGTGAGACCATCAGAACAGTGTGAGAATTAATCATCATCGTCATCATCGTCATCGTCGTCATCATCATCATCATCATCATCAAATCTTGCCAAGCTCAAGAGTGTCGTGCATTGCCTTCTGGGGCAGTTTTTGTACCAAATATACGAAGTTCACAGCCATGAAGCATTCAACTAAAAAGTGTTTCTTTACTTTAGTCATTAGACAGACTTGTTACATCAGCTGAGCAAAACATAAGACAGCTGAGTATTAGACAAGTGTCAATTTTGACCCCCACATTTTTCTAGGTCAAAATTCATTTACGTAACAAGTTTGAATCGAAGTATTTGAATCAATTTTGAATACTTATACAATACTCAAAAACGCATTTCCAATCACCAATGGTTTAACATTCACCATTGCAACCATCTACATGTCAGACAACGTCACTCGCAAACATCTCCTCACCTGTGGATTTGCCTTGCCGAGAGCTGTCAAAATGCTGGACAGTGTATCTCTCCCTCCACTCCCAACTCGGTCGGCCACCGCTAGTTTCAGCAGATCTACCAACACTCTCGCATCGTCGGCCGTCAAGCGACCTGTGAACTCGTCTAGGCCTGGCGGGAAATCTGACTCAGATTCTGTCGCCTGCGTCACTTCCTCTGGAGAGATGAAGGTTTCGGCCATGAAGCTTGTTGCCGGGGAAACCTTTGACGCCAGCGTGTGCATGCTGGGGAAGGGGTGTTCTAAGGACAGTGGTACCTGTATGACAGAAACGGGAAATAGTTCAAGTAAAGATAGAGCTTCTGTTTGATTTAAATTTGATGTAAGAACAGTTCAGTCTTTGTGTTCTATGCAATACCCTTTCAATATTCAAATAAAAAATAACCAAAAAAGAAGACTGGCTGAACAAAATAAATTGTCAACATTTTTCCTGTTCCCTTTCTTCTCTCCCACATACATGCAGACACACAAGCATCAAATGAGATCATACAATCAAATACACACACACACACACACACACACTCTCTCTCTCTCTCTCTCTCTCTCTCTCTCTCTCTCTCTCTCTCTCTCTCCGTCCAACTTCTATCCACCATCCTTCCCTCCACACTTCGAAGCCTGCATAACTTAAATCTAAAACCACTGCTTATTCAAGCACTTCATTGCTGACAAAATCCCCCCTTATACCAGAACCCTTGAACCAGTCTTTCTCACATTGTCTGAAGAATCCACCAGGGACACAGCGATGTCGGCATGATCAACCACAGCTGATGCGTGCATGCTTCCAATGGTGCTAGACTCCAGAGAAGATGGCGCCGTGACACCAGAGGGCACCATTGTTGGCAGAACCGACATGCTGGACTCTGACATGGACGGTACGGACATGGGTTCTGGCATCAGTGCCTTCACGATGGCCGCTCTGAAGAGAGAAGAAAGAGTGCCTGTGAGTGATCGCAGTGTTGAGAAAAAGATGTTACGGAGGTACTGGATATTTCTGTTTCCATTATATGTTTTTACGATGTATGAAAATAAATGTATCTCCTACTGTATGTAGTCTTCTTTTCGTTTGTCAATGAACGGAACGTATCATGGCCCAATCACAAGTGTTATAATTACGCTACTGCAGCAAGATTTGTGTTCCAAGGAGCAGCAAGCTGAGGCTGCACTGAGCATTTTTCTCTTCTATCTCTGTACCCAAGACATCATTCTTGACACTGAGTTAGCGAGAAAACAAAATAATCTTTCACCATGATGAACTCCAACACAGATATTGTGAACTAGCTGTGATAGATATTACTTATGCTACGTACCTGGCATACGAAATCTGCAGTGCTGTCAGAACGTGAGCCAAAGCACGCTTCCTTTCCGCAGAAGAATCGAGCGCCAGAATGATCTTGGAGAGGGAGGGTCGGCACTGCTTGTTTGACGCCCCATCTGAGTTGGATGATGGGTAGTGAGAGTCGTCTGTGGCGCCATCGTTGATGCCTGAAACATGTCAGTCATGGTTATATCATAGACAGATCTAGATGTGGAACATTTCAGGACGGGTACGGGAACATCATCAAATCTAGTTTTTACGTCACACGTTTGCCAAGATCTGCAGTCTTGGTGGGAGCAAAACAACGTATGATTTGGAACATTGGAGGAAAAACGTGAGTCACGGGTGACGCAATATCTACACGTACGTGTATAGGTCTTTGCTACACGTTCAATCATCTAGAACACTGTAATAAGGGGCCACTGCATGAAACGGACATACATAATCATGGTTGTTGTACTTTCAAGAATTTGTGTATACATATTTAAAGTCAGAATTTAAACAAATATATATGAAATAGCCTTCCTGGGAACTACCCCTTATCTCATCATCATAAAAAAGGCAAATATCAAATAAAACAACAATAAAGAAAAGAACCCATGTCCACTTTCTCAACACAATAAGCACAGCAACACACCAAGCAGCGTAGCACCAAGCGGGTCCTTGGCAGCCGAGAACAGCACCGGTTCATGTGAGATTGGCGTGGAAAGGTCTGTGGTTGCCCAGGCAACCGAGTGTGAAGACCCACAGGCCACGCGCGTGATCTTGTAGCCCTCCAGCCCTTGTACCAGCGCCGGTTTGCGGTTGACGGTGGTGGTGGCGTTGCCTTGTTGACCGTGGTCATTGTCCCCCCATGCGTAAACCTGGACATTCATGAACATGCAAAAGCTATTTAACAAATCTGCATAATTACAAATATTAAACAGAAATTATGTCATACTCATTCCAACACAAACTTCCTCAACACGGCCATGTGAATGAACTTCATTCCTTTCAGACATTTCATTTCAACAGAGGACTTGGAGAGGACAGCACGTTTCGCCCTGCAGTCCGGACTGACGATCTAACAGCGAACGACAAGAAGAAGATTCCTTTCAGACATTTCATTTCAACAGAGGACTTGGAGAGGACAGCACGTTTCGCCCTGCAGTCCGGACTGACGATCTAACAGCGAACGACAAGAAGAAGATTCCTTTTAGAGTGTTCAATTACAATAGAAAGCTTTCAAAGTCACTGTTCTGCATACAAGAGTAAAATACTGTAACTTGTACACTACATTGGGGTATGCACGTTAAAGATCCCACGATTGACAAAAGGGTCTTTCCTGGCAAAAATGTATAGGCATAGATAAAAAAAACGTCCACCAAATACCCGTGTGACTTGGAATAATAGGCCGTGAAAAGTAAATATTCGCCGTAATGGCTTCAGATTTACTGGCCGATGTGAATGCGTGATATATTGTGTAAAAAATTCCATCTCACACGGCAGAAATTAATATGGAAAGTGCGTAGAGAACGTCAAGCGCTATATAAATCTCCCATATAAAAAATAAAAATAAGACCGTAATAGTGTGACTACGACTTACCTGTCCAGTATCAGTGACACACAGACAGTGCAAGGCCCCCACAGCCACGTGAACAATCTTTTTTCCTTTCAGCGTCTCTACCAGCTGGGGTTTGCGTACGTGGGCGTCTGTGCCGTGACCCAGGCGAAAATAGTCTCCTTTGCCCCTGCAACGCAAAAGGTGGAAAATGTTGAAAAGGTGGACCTCAGTAAACACATGAATGGGTGGGTGGCGGGGGGTGTCAAGACTATGACTCCACAGCCAGTTAGACCCTTCACACTCTGATGTTTAGCATTTCAGTCGGTACAGTGAAACATCCCATTTACCTTCCCCTCCCCCCCCCCCCCCCCCCCCAATCTCCCTTTAAGACTTCTTCATTTTTAAGACTGCTGTCTTGACTTCCTGTTCACAAACTCTGTAAATCAGGCCTGGGAATGAGTAAAAGTGGTTTGGGCGTACTGACGGGAAAATGTTGTGTTTTAAGCATTAGTAAGGGCACAAGGACTTTGTCGTATTTACGACGAAAGGCGTATCATTCCCAGGCCTGTGTCTTGACTTCCTGTTCACAAACTGTGTAAATGTACCCCCATTTAAAGACTTCCTCCTTTTTAAGACCTGATTGTATCATATTTTTTGGAGGTCATAAAAGTGCGGTTCCACAATAATATACACTAACTTACCAGGTCCAAACCTGTCCCGACTTGGTGAGAGCCAGCGAAAACTGCGCCCCGCACTCGATCTGTATGACGCCTTGACCGGTCAGCCTCTCCACGATGTGAGGGATGCTGCATCCCTCGCTTCCCCCTCGCCCCAGCTTGCCGAAATCTCCATCCCCCCAGCTGTACACAATGCCGTAGTCTGTCAAGGCCAGCGTCTGAGCGTCGCGACTGCCGCACGCCACTTGAATCACTCGCTGGCCAACCAGGGATTTTATCTGCAAGGATGAAAGAAGAGGATGTTTTTAATACTCTGCTGTTTGTTTGTTCGTTCATGGGCTGAAACTCCCACGGCTTTTACGTGTATGACCGTTTTTACCCCGCCATTTAGGCAGCCATACGCCGTTTTCGTAGGAAGCATGCTGGGTATTTTCGTGTTTCTATAACCCACCGAACTCTGACATGGATTACAGGATCTTTTTCGTGCGCACTTGGTCTTGTGCTTGCGTGTACACACGGGGGTGTTCGGACACCGAGGAGAGTCTGCACACAAAGTTGACTCTGAGAAATAAATCTCTCGCCGAACGTGGGGACGAACTCACGCTGACAGCGGCCAACTGGATACAAATCCAGCGCGCTACCGACTGAGCTACATCCCCGCCCCATACTCCGCTGTAAGACATGTTGAGTGATTGATTGATTTTTGTTCATCTTGTCCTATGAAGTCTGGAGGGTCATGCAGAACTGTATCTTTAAAGTTAAAGGGGTTGAAGTAACACACACAAACAGAAATATTCACACAGGTTTATATAATCAAGTGCATGTCTGCAAAAAGAAAATGCGTGCACACAAAGAGAAAAGACAAATTTGTCACAGTTTGCCTATCTTTTCTAGGGTCAGGAATGCTACACTGAACATTGTTACTTCAGGAATAAAACATCTTTCTTTCTTTGGTGTTTAACGTCGTTTTTAACCGTTCAAGGTTATATCGCGACGGGGAAAGAGGGGGGATGGGATAGAGCCACTTGTTAATTGTTTCTTGTTCACAAAAGCACTAATCAAAAAATTGCTCCAGGGGCTTGCAACGTAGTACAATATATTACCTTACTGGGAGAATGCAAGTTTCCAGTACAAAGGACTTAACATTTCTTACATACTGCTTGACTAAAATCTTTACAAACATTGACTATATTCTATACAAGAAACACTTAACAATGGTAAAAGGAAAAACAGAATCCGTTAGTCACCTCTTACGACATGCTGGGGAGCATCGGGTAAATTCTTCCCCCTAACCCGCGGGGGGCGGAATAAAACATGGCATGTATGTACTGTAATTGTCTACCAGGAATCTAGCCCACTGCATCAGACTAATCTCTTTATTGATTCGCAGCTAAACATCAGGAACTCAAAACTGACCTGGCAAACACAACCTCCACACAACTTCAAAGCCTCAAAATTACTGACCAGTCATGGTGTAATGTCACCATGACCCATATGCTTGTTGGCTTGCTCTTCAAAGCCAAACATCACAGGAAATAAAACTGACCAGGCTGAAACAGCAAAATCCGTTTGGTTCACAGTGACAAAACACACAGTAAACACTGCGTACAGCGGAGCTCCGCTTTGAATGACCCATTGCCAAGAGCTTTGCTTGCCGAATCCAGGCAACCAAAAATATACCAACTGGAAAGGCAGAAAATGACTGACCTGTTTAGGTTTGAGCTGCGTAGTATTGTCGCCGTGTCCCAGACGGCCGTAGTCTCCCAGGCCCCAAGTGTAGAGTTCTCCGTTAGACGTGATGGCCGCGCTGTGAGAACTGCCGCACGCTATGTCACGCACACGCTTCGACTTCAGCGCCTCGATCAACCTCGGGGTCTCACAGTTCCTAGATGAGCAATTCATGCAAATAATACACATGCAGGATTATAATTCTAAACTTCCATCTTTTTCTTCCCCTGTAACATTGATAGTACAGTGGAACCCCCCTTTAAAGACCTCCAAAAATCATGAGAAAATCAGGTCTTAAAATGGGGGTAAATTTACAGAGCTTATCAACAGAAAATCTGATAAAACAGGGTCTTAAAAGGGAGGGAGTCTCAAATTGGGGGGTCTCAAAAGGGGTTTTCCATTGTACTGCTTTAATTTTGTATCCTCAATGATCACAAACTCAATTCCAAACATGAAAAGCGCAGGGATGAAGAAACACCCAACATTTAACATCAAAATGAAGAAAAGAGAGAAACACAACCATCTAGTACATACAGAACTTACATTCTGCTTGAGTGGCCAAGCTTGCCATCATCTCCTTCTCCCCAGGAGAACACTTTGCCATCTACTGTCAGTGCCATGGCATGACGCCCGCCTGCACAATTATCAGTTGGCAATCAGTACAGGAACACAGTATACCATCAAAATTGATCAATGTCTCAAATTTACAACATTTTCGAGTATCAGTCACCTAAAAAAAATCCAAAAAAGTTTGAAAAACAATTCCAAAGAATTACAACTAACAGAATAAGCAAGGTATGCCAAGCAAGTCTGAACCAACGTCGTGATAGAGACATGAAGATGGAGGTTGGTTGGTTGGTTGGTTGGTTAGTTAGTTATTGTTTTTATTGTCCCTACAGTTTGCAATGCGATCAATGCAAGTTTGTTTCCCCTCTCAGTTTACATGGGAGTTGCGGAGCAGATGAAGGTACAACATAGACACTCGATCCAACTTGAAAAACAAAAGACAGCCGAGGACCAAAGCAGCATCTCAACAAAGCAAAAGCAACTTACCAGAATGCACAGCAACTTTCTTGACGACGTACTGGCTGAGAGACGTGATCTGACGAGGAACGAAAACATTGCCGTTGCTCATGCCCAGTCCCAGGCGGCCGTTTGTTGCTTCTCCACAGGCAAACACTTTGCCGTCCTGTGTCACTGCACACAAGCCATCAATCGCATTTACTTTTGTATAAATGGAATAGAATAATAGAAGAAAAAGGAGGAGAAGAAGAAAGAAAAGAAGAGACAACCCTCCCCTCCCCTGTAAACAATAAAAGAAGCAAACATAACAATGCCAAGCAACATCTGACAACCACCCCCTCCCCTGTAAACAATAAAAGAAGCAAACATAACAATGCCAAGCAACAACTGACAACCACCCCCTCCCCTATAAACATTAAGAGAAGCAAACATAACAATGCCAAGCAACATCTGACAACCACCCCCTCCCCTATAAACAATAAGAGAAGCAAACATAACAATGCCAAGCAACAACTGACAACCCTCCCCTACCCTATAAACAATAAAAGAAGCAAACATAACAATGCCAAGCAACATCTGACAACCACCCCCTCCCCTGTAAACAATAAAAGAAGCAAACATAACAATGCCAAGCAACATCTGACAACCACCCCCTCCCCTATAAACAATAAAAGAAGCAAACATAACAATGCCAAGCAACATCTGACAACCCTCCCCTCCCCTATAAACAATAAAAGAAGCAAACATAACAATGCCAAGCAACATCTGACAACCCTCCATGACCATGCCACTTTACCAAAAGGTAATCAGTCTTGAGATGCCAGTGGTGGGTGAAAACTAGGTTTTCAAAATTCCTTCTCGAAATATGTTCCTTCTACTTATAAAATACATGTACTTGACAAATTCACTCGATCCTGATTATGCCCTTGTGATTGCTTGGACCAACATTAACCTCAATCATACAAAGACAGTTCCTTACCACAAAAGAGACTTTTGGAGCCTCCAGCAATATGCACACAGTTCAGTGCTGACAGAGTTTCATTCAGTTGTGGCAACTTGATCTGCACAAATATAAATCATAATCATTACGTCCATGGAGGTAACCTCTATATATGGTAAAACAAAATACTGTAGCTCGATCTTAAAGTTAAAAAAAAGGTACACTCATCTCTTCTGCAGAGTTCTTTTCTTAGTTGTGTAAAAATGCCTAAATGCTACTTGCAATGATGAAGAACAATGCTTGCTGTTTCTTAAAAACGAAATGCTAAGAAACATTTCTTCAAAATAAATTAACAGAAGATACCATGGGCGTTAAATACAAAAAAACATGATAATCAGGTGTCTTCTAGCTGCTGTTCTAAATGCCTAAATGATGTGTGCAATGGTAAGGAACAATGCTTGCAACTTCTTTTAAGTGCTACAAAACATTTCTTCAAAATGAACACAACACACCATGGGTATTAAATCCTATAAACTGTAAGGCTTCTTTTTAAGCCTACTGTCTATATGATACTTACCGAGACAGTACTATTCTTGCACATTATCTATTATAGGCCGAAAAAATTGGACAAAACGCTGCGTGGGTACAATTATCTCCCATAACCATGCGCCACCGTGGATCCCAAGCACTGTCCGAGTGCTTCCCCCTTACAGGATGTAGGTGGCGCGTCCTCTTTCTTTATGAGCTGCAGACCCTCAAAAAGCCCATAACATATCAAGAGGGGAGGCGGGAGGGAAACTCTAATAGTACTGTCTCGGTAAGTATCATATAGACAGTAGGCTTAAAAAGAAGCCTTACAGTCAATATAACACTTACCTCGACAGTACTATTCTTGCACAGAATACCAGAGTGGTGTGAGGGTGATATGTAGAGTATTAAACTCCTTAATCAAAATCACTTAAATCCAAGGATTAAGATACCCAGGCAATTTTCGAACAGTACTACCGTAAAAGAAAATATACCCAAGAAAAATACCTTAGACTGACGTGACCATGCTGGCAACCACTGCTTTGGCAATGCCATACGACTGGTCAAGCCTGAGACTGGAAAAGTCTCGCATATAGTGGTTAATAAACGTGGCTGGAGTCTTCCAGAACGCGACCGCCATTATGCTTTGGAGCGAGGCACCCCGCACGTGCGCCAACGAGGAGCCGATAGCCCGAATCTCGTGTGCCCTGATGTCAGGGACCACATCCACTTGAGCATGAACATAAGCCTGTTTGATAAGCAAGGTCAGCCAACGAGCTAAAGTTTGTCTAGAAATATCCGATTGGTACTTCGGATTAAGCGAGACAAACAGTGACCGCTTAGAAGACCGAAAGCTACGTGTTCTATCCAGGTACACTCTAAGGGCACGTACTGGGCAGAGGAAGCGATCAGGGTCATCATGTTCAAGAGTGGGAGCCAAGGCTTGAATGACTACTGGTTTGGACAACTCCGAGGCATTCTGATTCTTGGCTCGAAAGTCTGGTAGGAAAGCCAACGTCACCTGATGTGTGGTGAACTCAATGTCAAATTCCAGGCCACTCAAAGCTTGAATACCACTGAGTCTACGGCAAGTGGCTAAAGCGATGAGGAACACAGTCTTAAAAGTCAGGAACTTGATACTAATGCCTGCCAGGGGTTCAAACTCCTTGCTACGCAGGAGTTTGAGAACCAGGAAGACATCCCACTTGGGAAATGAAACCCGAGGTTTAGACACCGCTGCATTGCTAATACCCGAAAGGACATTAGCGATGAGGGAGGAACTGATCAAGTGTTCAGGTCTGCGACCAGTAGCAGCCGCAATCGTGGAAGTGATGGAAGATTTGTATCCAAGAAGAGTCTTAGAAGAAAGACTCTTCTTTTGATACACTTCCACCAGGAAGTTGGCCAAGTCCTGTGTTGAGGGATAAAGCGGCTTTATCCCCTTGGACAAGGCGAAGGAGGCCCAAGCTCTCCAGCGTAAGTCGTAGAGCTGATTAGTTGATCGCCTCTTAGCGTTCAAGGAAAACTCTACTGAACTCTTGTGCAATCCTAGTGCAAGCAGTTTGGAGCGCACAAGAGCCATGCGGTCAAGCACAGACTCTCTGGACGTGGATGAGGGAGGCCTGATCGAGGCTGGAGCAGACTTCCCCCGTCCAGATTCAGAGGTAGAGGGTCTACGTGGGTGAGACCGCGAAGATCTGGAAACCACGGAGCTGTTGGCCAGTAAGGCGCGACCAAAATCAGTCTTGGCCGTTCCTGCAGATACTTTGCCAGTACCCTCGGAATCAGAGATGTCGGGGGATAGGCGTAAGCATCGAGGAGCCTCCACGAGAGAGTGAATGCGTCCACGTGGAACGCATTCGTGTCTCGAAAGGGGCTGACGTACCTGGGAAGCCGAGCGCTGAATCGAGTTGCGAACAGATCGATCAGAGGACGGTCCCACCTTGCCCACAGACGCTGTAGAACGTTGTGAGCGATGGTCCATTCTGTGGGGAGAACCTGATCGCCCCGACTGAGAATGTCGGCCAGGGCGTTCAGTTTCCCCGGAACGAATTGGACTGACATCCGGACCTGATTGGTCTGGCACCAGAGCAGAATCTCCTCCGCTAACAGGGAGAGGGACCGAGAATTGGTGCCCCCCTGGTGGCGAAGGTAAGCTAGGCATGTGGTGTTGTCCCCGTGGACCAACACATCCTGATCCCGAATCAGGAGGCGAAACTCCAGCAGAGCCCGACGAACCGCCTCCAACTCTAGAAAGTTGATGTGTAGGAGGGACTCCTCCTGGGTCCAGACCCCCTGGGCCTCGTGCAGGTCCAGGTGGGCTCCCCAACCCCGCGTAGAAGCGTCGGTGTACAGGAAGAGAGACGGCCGTCTCGGTTGGATAGGCACCGCAGAGTTGAGCCAGATCGGGTCCAGCCATTGGACTACAGCCTCGTGAAACCAAGGCCCGATCTGGACCAACTCGGTGTAATCGAGAGGTCTGGAAGTCCGATCTGCTACTGCCCGTTGCAGGGGACGTTTGTGTAGCCTTGCAAGGGGCAGCAGCAGAGCGACAGACTCCATGGAACCCAACAGTTCCGCCAGCCGTCTGTGAGGAACAGCGCGGCAAGCCTGAATGGAGAGGATCTTTCGCCTCAGGGAGAGGATCCTGTCCGGGGAGGGAGACACAGTGTAAAGCACTGTGTCGAACGCCATCCCCAAGTAGCAAAACTGCTGGGCTGGCACGAGGTCCGACTTGTGCCACTGTATCTGGAACCCCAAGGCATGGGTCCGGTCCAGGACCTGCCGGGTGTGTTGGAGGCATTGATCGCGAGACTGGGCCAGGGTGAGCCAATCGTCCAAATATTGACGCAGACGCACACCCTGAGCTCTGACCAACGCCGCCAGCTCCTTGACCACCTTTGTAAAAATCAGCGGGGCCAAGGACAGGCCGAATGGGAGGGCCCGAAACTCGAACACTGTGCCCTCCCAAACAAACCGGAGCAGATGTCGGTACCCCGGGGCCACCAGGATGTGGAAGTAAGCATCCTGGAGGTCCACAGACGTGGCCCAATCGTTTGGCCGGATGGCCAACCGGACCGACGAAGGGGTTTCCATCTTGAACATGCACCTGCGAAGGTACAAGTTCAAGGTGGAGAGGTCCAACACCGGCCTGAACCTGCCGTCCTTTTTGGGGACGGTGAACAGGCGGGAGTAGAACCCCGGAGAAGGCTGAGAAAGGGGGTAGACAGCCTTCTTCTCGACCAACGAGTTCACCTCGTCTTGAAGAGCCTGCCATCTGGCAGGGTCTCGAGGAGGGGGGAACGTCAAAGGTAGAGCGGACAATGGAGGTTGTGACGACAGCGGTAGAGAAAACCCCGACCCCACCACCCTCAAGATAAACTGGTTGGAGACCAGTCTGCCCCACATGTCGCGGGCCCGAAAAAGGGAACCGACGGACGAAAGAGGGGCAACTTGAGGGGGCGTCAACGTAGGGCCGGGACTCACTGAAAATTCTGCTGGCGGGCAGGCGCAGGCTTGCGACCACCCCCCTGGTGGTGCTGCTTACCCTTACCTGTCTGAGCACCCTTCTTCTTGCGCTTGGGAGCACGAGAAGCCGGGGCCGCAGGGGGGAACGCGACAGGCGCCTGAGAGGAGGAAGAAGGAGGCAGTGAAACTGGCTTCTTCTTCTTCTTCTTCTGAGGCTGGGAGCTGGAGGTGACTGTAGCACTTCTCTTACTCCCCGCCGACGTCGCCGAAGCAGCGAGGCCAACCATCAGAGAATCAGTGTTCCTCTGGCGTGTGGACTCCACCACAGAGCGGACAGTGCCCGGATGAAAGAGGGAAGAAGGCTGAGGAAACGTGTTCCTCAGACTCTTCCTCATATCCGGAGGCACTAAAGAAGTAGCCAGAAAATGATCACGGAACAGGGCCAACAAGTGGACCCGTGTTCCAATGGCCAATTCTGCCGCAGTCGTCACGCACGATCGCACGGCATGCAAAGCCCGATCCACTCGAACCGTGTCAAGGACCCGAGTGGATTCGGACTCTGCCCGATCGGGAGGGTCCAACAGTGTGGACAGCGTGCTCATCCATGTCAAGGCCTGTGATTGGGCCTCGACAATGGAAGAAACGGTGGCCTCAAGATTGTGGAACGAAGCAGAGCTCAGTTCCACCTTCTTGACCGAAGGCACCTCCCCAACGAACACATCACCGTCAGCCCCACCCTGAACACTCGAAGTCTGGAAAGGGAGAGTTCGAGAGTCAAAGGGAAAAGGGAGGGACGAAACAGATTGGACACGAGGAAACAGTGGAGGTGCGCCTCCCGAAGGAAAGCACGGCACTGAATCCGCGTCCTCCCGAGGAACATAGGTCGCGTTCGCACGTGAATCTGTACTCCTCAGGCGATGTGCTGCCGCTTCCACCGTGGCACTAAGACTAGGGTGGAACGCGAATTGCTGGCGGCCGGATCGTTCATAAAACGAGCCGCCGGCAGACGCGGCGTGTGCCTCCCGCGCCCGGGCCGAAGCGGACTCCAAGGACGAGAGGGCGTCGGAGGGAAGGACGTCCTGAAACTGTTCAAACGTCCTTCTAGCTGTGCGAGGGAGAGCCTCCTGCCTCTCGTCCTCAGACTCCGGGTCCACGTCCTGTGTGTCAACCGAAGGGTTGGGAACACTAGACGACAGACGCTTAAGAGAGGCATCCGTGGCGTCAAGACGCCGCGTGATGTCTGTCATGTACTGTTGGAAAGTACGAAGCATAGCTTCGGAAGTTCCATCAGAAACCGGCAAGGGTAGAGGATCAGTGTTAACCTCAGGGCGACCCTGATCCTCCTCCCCATCGTCCTCTGACTCACTCTCCTCTTCACTTCCCGACAACTCCTCAACAGCAGGAGTGTAGGAAGCTTGAGGGGGAGGAGCCGAAAGTGATGAAGTAGGCTGTGACGAAACGCCCACTGAAGCAAGAGGCCGCGAAGACCCCTGCCCCAAAGACGAAACGTCTCCAGCAGCCGAAGGGAGAGAACAACAAAAACCCTGCGACTGTTGGGTCAGTCCAGCCAACGAACCCCCGCCATTTATAGACTGAACAGGGACCCATCGGGTCTGATCAGAAAAGAAATGGTCCGGTCCGGTCGGGGGTGCCGATCCGGTCCGGTCGGGTGGTCCGGTGTTTCGGTGGTCCGGTCCGGTCCGGTGGTCCGGTCCGGTCCGGTGGTCCGGTCCGGTCCCGTACCATCCGGAGGTCCCGTTCGGCACCGAACCATCCGTACCCACAAAAGTGTTCGGTTGGTTCGGTCCGGACGTGGACACACCGTACCATCCGGACCCGTAGGTCCGGTGGTCCGGTGTGTTCCGGTTCGGTGCCAGACCACCCGGACCAACAGAGGTGGTCGGGTGGTCCGGTCCCGACCGGACCACCGGTCCGGTACCGTACCATCCGGACCCGTAGGTCCGGTGGTCCGGTGTGTTCCGGTTCGGTGCCAGACCACCCGGACCAACAGAGGTGGTCGGGTGGTCCGGTCCCGACCGGACCACTGGTCCGGTACCGTACCATCCGGACCCGTAGGTCCGGGGGTCCGGCAAGGGCCAGAGGTACTGTCCCGCACCGAACCCTAAGGTCCGGTGCGGTCCCGTACCATGGGTCCCGTCCGGACCAAACCCGGAGGTCAAGTCCAGTCGGGACCCGTGGGTCCGGTTCGATCCCGACCCGTAAGCCTGGACCGTTCCGGACCCTTGGTCCGGACCATCCGTCACCCGAACACCAGACACTAAGGAATGGCGTGGGGTCAAGACGGTCCGGTCGGAGGTGTCGGTCTGAGCAACAGAAACAATGTTCCCGTCGCCCTGACCATTCGACAGAAGTACCACGTTCTGTCGAACACCTCCACGTCCAGTAACTAGTCGGCCGGAGCGTTTCATAGAGGGACAGCCACCAGTCACACGGACGTCAGAGGGAACCGTAGTAGCAGTGGTCGTAGGCACGAAGCCTGAAACCCCTGCCCCCACAGGACCGCCCTGAACGGGGTCAATTCGCATCCCAACCCCAGCGGGGAGGGAATTCATAGACCCCGTCATCTCCTCCGATCTCCCCCCCCATGAGTCCAAGACTACTGTCGAAACAGCAGTAGACGACCCAGCGAGGGAGTTCAGAGGAGGACCCGTGTCCCTCCTAGCTTCCACAGCGGTGGAAACCGAGGAGGGCACAGGAGAGGCACCGGAAAAGAAAGAAGTCGAAACCTGAGTCTCTCCCGTAGCCCCTAGATCAGATTCACCAACCCCCAAAGAGGGTTGGGAATCGACCCGCCCCCGGATTCGAGCCAGGGAGGAGAAGGAAACCTTCCCCCCAGGCTTGAAACCGGGAGGAGCTGAAGCCTGAGACTGAGGGCCGGACAACGGCGTCGAAGGGGGGGAAGCGTGTTCCACGGAAGGAGAAGGAGAAAGAAGCTTTTTCTTTCCCCTCGACCTTCCCCGAACCTTCGACGGCGCAGCCCCGCCCGAAGTCCCAGGTTCAAGCCCAGCCTGTTTGAGCAAGCTCGCATTGAGCTTGCTCAAACAGGCTTTCTCCGCCCTCCCTCGCCGCAAACGCAAAGCGTTTGGGGAGGGAGAGTCGGAGCGCCGAAAGGTCCCCCTCTCCGTGCGCAAAACATGACGCTGGGCGCCCGGAGAAGGGTTGCCCCCGGCAGACTCTGGTTCCGTAGAACCAGAGCCCAAAACAGGACGAGACATCCTACCTCGCCCTGTACGTACCCTTAAAAAATCGAGAATTAACAAAATTCAAAGAAAATTAGGTCAATACTCAAGTGAATGAGGCGAAACGAGAAGCAGACGACCGGTCACCACGAAGTAGGACGGTAGGCACGCCGAGTCCGCCACACAACAACGGAGGCACAAGTTGGAAGAAAAACAACGTAGCCTCAAGCCAGAAGTGGAATAACACACAAAAATCCAACAGGTGGTAATCCACACAGAAAAGAAGACTCTAGAATCCAAAATAATCCGGGAGCGCAGCAGAAACACAGCCTACTGTCACGCGCGAAAAAAGAAAGAGGACGCGCCACCTACATCCTGTAAGGGGGAAGCACTCGGACAGTGCTTGGGATCCACGGTGGCGCATGGTTATGGGAGATAATTGTACCCACGCAGCGTTTTGTCCAATTTTTTCGGCCTATAATAGATAATGTGCAAGAATAGTACTGTCGAGGTAAGTGTTATATTGACACAACAACCAGTTATCTTCTGACTGCTGTTTCTCTAGCTACTGTTTCTCCTCAAGGCAGACACAAAGCAAAAGACAGACATCCCCACCTTGGATCCTTTGGGTCCTCCCAGCTGGTCCTTGTCGTTGAGCCCCCAGACGAAGACGTGGGTCTGGATGTCCTTGCTGCTCATGGAGCGTGTCTTCTTCTTCAGCGTCCCGTAGTTCTGGTTCAGCGACTGCCTCTCGTCATCTTCCTCCTGAAACCGTTTGTCACATCAAGTAAACACACAGTGACATATAGTATTGGCTCTTGTTTAAAGGTGACATCTGGTTCACTGCTTACTGCTAATTCTCCGCCCCCAATAATGTTTTGTATAACATAGCAGGGAAGTCAAATCAAGCATATCTTCTCCCCCTAAAACAGCGTATGGCTGCCTGAATGGCGGTGTAAAAACGGCCATACACGTAAAAACCCACTCGTGCAAAAACATGAGTGACATGGGAGTTTCAGCCCATGAACGAAGAAGAAGAAACATATCTTCACACAAGCCAAGAAACACCCATCTCCATTGCCTATTTTCTCCCCTTATAAACAGGAACACATGCCAAACAAATAACCAAATAAACTGTTTTCTGGCTGCTACAACTCGGTCAAACATCACGTCAATCTTTCTGGTTTGTTCCACAGCACACACCACAACAATTCTACAAATAACCCATTTTCTTCGAAGATCTAAAACTTTGTATACTGATCATCCTACCGATCCATGAAGGTCTGTATTTATTTTTCAATCCTATTAGTATGGTATAGAGGTAATTTCCAACTGACCTTGTCTGAGGCCAGGTAAGAGTATCCAGTGATGATCTCTTCATCCTCTGATCTTCTGTGACAGACGATGGACAGCCCGTGAATCTTGCAGTCAATGCCACTGCTGCGACACTGACGGATGCCAATTTCAAACAGGTCGTAGAACTGAAAACAGAGAAGTGACCGATCAGTCAACACAACTATTCCGCAATTAACACCTGTGCATCTCAGACAGATTTTTAAAGTATTAGTCCTGGATGGGATACAGCGGAATCTCCTTATCTGAGCATTGAGTTGGTTATGTTCATGTATTCCTAAAACTAACAACAGTTACATAAGCAGCCATAACAGGTGAAGAGAACCCTCACATAATAAACACACGGTTCATATGCACATAAAACAAGAAGAGCAAACGCTCGATCGAGTCACTTTCGCAGTTCTGAATATTATATGAGGCATCAGATGGACAGGAAGAAATTGCTATTCACAACACAATGAGTCACGTTCACATAAAATTTGAGCCCGGTCACTTTTATAGTTTCCGAGAAAAGCCCAACGTTAAGTTGTGTGTTGCCGAACAGAAAAGGCTAGTTATCTCCCTTGTTTTTCTGATAACGTTCGTAAAAGGCTACAGATGTAAATACTTTGATGTAAAGAATAATCCTACAAAGTTTCAATCACATCCGATGAACTTTGTCAAAGATATAAAATGTCTAATTTTTCCTTTGACGCTGACCTGTGACCTTGAAAAAGGTCAAAGGTCAACGAAACCATCGTTAAAGTGTAGAGGTCATTGGAGGTCACGACTAAACAAAATATGAGCCCGATCGCTTTGATAGTTTCCGAGAAAAGATATAAAATGTCTAATTGGAAAATTTCCTAAATAAATTATCATTTAATTAATATACTTACCCGAATCACATTAGCATTGAGTCACCTGAGATGCTTATCACTGAAAAACGCTTACCCGGCTAAAGAATTTAAAGGGAAGCAACCCCATCACCAAAACGAAAGTGAAAGTAGCTTTGGTAATGGGCCAGTACACCGGGAGTTACCTCCCATACGGGTGTATGCCACGTCACTTCCTCTAGGAACACGTGCCTATTATCATACGGCTTTAAAAAATCTTAAAACCATAAGCGGGGCAGGTGGGAGGGAATACAGTATGTGATTCGGGTAAGTATATTAATTAAATGATAATTTATTTAGGAAATTTTCCATTTAATATCATATTCTTACTCCGAATCACATTAGCAGATAACATCAACAAGGCGGTGGGCTAGAAATGAATCAAAACTCACCATCAAGTTCTGGACAGGAACTGGCCTGCTGCTATGAGCGCTGGAAGGCCTCTGGAGCCATCCTGTCGAAGAGCTGTGACGTCCCGAAGATAAAAGTTTATGAAAACATCTTCGGAACGCCAATACGCAGTTGTCAGCACCTCCTCTAGACGTCTGGAGCGCAGAACTGCCAGAGAGGATGCCCACGCCCTCGTCTCATGGGCTCGGGCCGAGTCAAGTGGCAAGGAGGGCATAACCCCCCCCCCTCTTTGTGCGCCTCCACTCATAAGCCTGCTTGATGAGCGAGGACACCCACCGGGCCAACGTTACCTTCGACAAATCTTTCTCGCGCCTAGTAAGGAGAGAGATAAACAACAACTTCTGAGAACTAGACCGAATCGGCTGAGTCCGGGCTAAGTACAGACGAAGTGCCCTCACAGGGCAATTGACCGAATCGGGGTCACCCGGGGCCAACGCGCTGGTCAGAGCCTTAACTCTAACCAGCGGAGAGGCCTGCCCCGGAGACTGATTCTTGGCCAGGAAATCAGGCCGGAAACGCAAAGATGCGGAACCGTCCGGCTCAAAGGAGATATCTCCAGGCTGACCCGACAGGGCGTGGACCTCGCTACCCCGTCGGGCCGTAGCCAACAAAAGGAGAAACAGCGCTTTGCGAGTGACATTGAACAGACTGGCCTCGCTTAAAGGCTCAAAATCCGCAGAACGAAGGAATTCCAGGATTAAAAACAAGTCCCACTTGGGAGCGGGCAAACGAGCTTTAGCTTCCTTAAGAGCAGCCCCTTTAATGACTGCAGCTATAACGCCCCCGACTCGAACAGAACGACCAATCTGCTGAAGAGTCGCCGAGATAGCGGAGCGCCGGACCCTCAACGAGGAGACTGAGGCGCCCTGTGAAGACATGAAAGAGAGGTGGTTAGCGACCTGAATAGAGCGCGGAGCCACCGAACTCACCCCTCTAGCTGAACACCAGGCAGTCCATGCCTTCCAGTGGGAAGCATAAACTGAAGAGGTGGACGCTCTATGCGAGCGAGCCACCAAGTCCAGAGTCAAAGACGACGCCCCAGAGCGCTTCAGCGAGTCCCGAACAACTTCCACACGTGAAGCTTCAGAAGACTGGGCTCCTCGTGTGGAATGCCTGTTCGGGGCTGCACTAGTTCCCCTCGCACGAGTGCGAGAGGAATGGGGGGCCCTTGGGCAAGCCGAAGAAGATCTGGAAACCAGACCTGCGACGGCCACAGAGGAGCGACCAGAAGAAGAAGGGCCGGCTCCTCCATCTCCGCTTTCCGGATTACTCGGCTGAGTAACGGAAAGGGAGGAGTCTGAAGATCTGTATGTGCCCCCCAACCCTCCCTGGACGCATCTGTAAAGAGGTCCAGGTCGGGGAGGGGCACGACGATCGGAACACCTCTGCAGACCCACTCCGTGTGCAACCACGGAAGGGTCGCAGACTGGAACCATCCCTGCAAAGGGATGAGGGCGTCCCAGTCCACCAGAGGAGAGTCCACAAACGGCTTCAGCGCGAACTGAAGCGGACATTTGTGGACCCGGCCCAGTGAAACCAGAAGAGCCATAGACTCCATCTGCCCCAAGATGGAGGCGAGCGAGCGGATGGAAGCCATCAGGAGAGGTAAAGTGGAGCGAATCTGAGCTTGGAGCTTGTCCACCCTTCTCTGAGAAGGCTGGACAGTCCAAGCGACCGTGTCGAAAGACATCCCCAGATAAGTGAATGTCTGTGACGGGGTCAGCTCCGACTTTACCCGGTTGATCGAGAACCCCAACCAGTTGGATTCTCGAAGAACCGTCAGGGTATCCTGCGAACAGCCGCTCTGGGACTGGTTCATGATGAGCCAGTCGTCCAGATAAGCCCGCAGACGGATACCCTGGGACCTCACCAGTGCACAGACCTGTCTCACCACCATGGTGAAAATCCACGGTGCGAGAGACAGCCCGAAAGGGAGTGCGCGAAACTGGTAGATCTGATCTCCCCACCGGAAACGAAGCCATTTCCGGTCGGTCGGATGCATAAGAATGTGAAAGTATGCGTCCGTGAGATCGATCGAGGTCACCCAGTCTCCTGGGCGGAGAGAGTCTCGGACAGAGGCTGGCGTCTCCATCTTGAATTTTATCTCCCTCAAGAAAGTATTGAGGAGAGATAAATCCAACACGGGACGCCATCCTCCTGATGCTTTGGGAACAGCGACCAGACGCCCGTAAAATCCCAGGGAGCTGTGGACCCGAACTCTCTCCACCGCGCCCTTCTGCTCCAGGGAGGCAATTTCCGACTGCAAGACGGAACGTGCTTCCTGCGAGAAGGGGGGCTTGAACCGCGGAGGCACTCGGGTAAGA
This sequence comes from Littorina saxatilis, assembly GCF_037325665.1. Taxonomy (NCBI): domain Eukaryota; kingdom Metazoa; phylum Mollusca; class Gastropoda; order Littorinimorpha; family Littorinidae; genus Littorina; species Littorina saxatilis. The sequence continues at coordinate 44,032,424 of NC_090250.1, forward strand.
GGCGCCTTTTCCTCCCGCCAGAGTAGACGGAAGCCCGAACTCACCACTCCCACAATCCATTGGCTGTCTACTACCGACATCCAACGAGAAAGTGCCCGGGAGGGGCCTCCCGCCATCACCAAGGTGGAGGGCGGGAGGGAGGTGAGATCGGGAGCGCTTCATTGGGGGTGTGGCTTACTTCCAGAGCCGCCACGCCCCCTCCCCGATGCCGTCCTCTTCTTCCCACCACGAGCGGCCGGCGAAGCCTGCCGCTTCTGAGCTGGCTTGGGGTTAGACGATGTCTGAGCCTGCTTCTGTTTAGAAGGCTGAGACTGTTTCACCCCCTTCAGAGTGTAGTCAAGGAACTGACTGTCCTTGTTTGACTGAATCTCCTTCTGTCTGGCATCCAGTGCCAGCGGACAGAAGAGAGACTCCTCTGAGACCGGGGAGACTCTCAAGGTCTCCCTAGTAGCCAGCTCCGTGAATTGGGACTGCGAGAGGAAGAGATCCCTCCTGCAGAGTACCGCTTGGGTGTACTGCAGGGAGGAAAGACGCAATTGTTCCTCATTGACCTTGGCCAATGCGGTCAAAAGCGCAGAGACATCGTCCGCATTCTGTTCTTCACTGAGAGTGAAAGGAACTAGCGAATCGGTCAATGCCCGAGACAGAGCCCGAACGAGAGTCTCCGCAATGGAGGACAGTTCGATCTGCCGACGTCCAACCTCCTCAGCAGAGAGGAGGGAAGCCTCGGAAACCGGCAAAACCGAATCACGCTTGATCGGTTTAGTCAGAAGAGGCAGCAATTCCCGGGAAACCGGAAGGGTAGCCCTAGGGAGTGCAAAAGACGCCAGCCAATTCTGGCTCTGATTGGGCATGCCAAGCTTCCTATTGGCCGTAGGCACGAAGGAAGAGGCTTGGGCAGCTGAAGCCACCCACTGCTGAGCTGATTCCGGAACTGGACCAAAAGGAAGCAGTAACGGAACAGGCACTGGCCGAATACCACTCCCCGCATGTGCTGGACGAACCAGTGAATGCGAAAGTTGGTAAGCCACTGACGGAGACTCGGCGAACCGGAAGGAAGAAACATCCTCCTGTGCCGGCCGGAAGTCCGCCATGGCAGAAGGAACGAATGATGCGGAAGAGTCCGCAGCCACCACCCCTTCAGGAAAATAACGAGACGTTACTTCCGCCGCGACGTCAAGAACAGACTTGAGCTTCGACGGAAACACGCCCCGCGACTCCTCGCTGACCACTGATGGAGCATCAGAATAGTCACACGTGGAACCATGACCGAAGTCACCAGTTCCGGAAGCAGAAGCATGCCCTGGCAAACCGGAAACCGGAAAAGCCTGAGCACTAACGTCATCCTGCCGCCCAAAACCCTGTGAAGGTAAAGGGTAAGCAGGACGACCATCCGCAAAAACCGGAGCTGGATGAGCTGACGTCACTCCCCCGACTGAGTGGAGTGATGCCTGCTCAAGCCTAGGCGCTTGAAAGCCGGAAGGCGCACGCTGTAATCCACTATCTGGTATCCGGAAGGAACCACCAGAAGAGGAAGAAGCGTTTCCGGCCGAAACCGGAAGTGTAGTCAACGGAACCGCAAAATGCGGAAGTGAAGACTGCACTGGTTGACTTCGCGATCCGGAAGGACCGGAAGTCAGTGAATACTCCATCCTGCCGCGACCGCCGTAGCGTGCCGGAGCGGACGGATCATCACTTCCGGCAAGTGCCGGAAATGCGGCAGTCGAAACCGACTGCCGCCGCTGTTCGAACAAGTCCGGGGCCTCGTAGGTTATCGCCGGAAATGAAAGATCAGCAAGGTATCGGTCGTGACCCGATGCGAAAGAGCTGTCCCCCGAAGGAGAACGTCCAGGCGCCTCACGAGGGCTATCGGACCAGCTCTGCTTACCAACCGACGCTGAAGAGGGAGGACGCTGCTCCAAGCCGGAAGTGGAGGACAAAGACACGGAAGCCAATGCCCGGACGTCACTGCCAGATGCCGGAAACGCCGAACTGCTGGCGACGGAACGCTGAAATTCTGCCTGCACCAAGCTGCGGATTTCTGGAACCAGTGACTTTAACAGAGAGGAAACCAACGCACCTTGTCCAGGTGCTACCAAAGAAGACGAAGTCTCCGATGTAGAGACAGGTGCAGAAGTAACAGTAGCGCTAGGCGCCGCAAAAGAAGCAGAAGTAGTAACAGCGCTAGGCGCCGAAATTGGTACAGCCAACAAAGTGTTACGCTCTTGGTCTGTAACAAGTAACGTTGCTTTGGAAGAGGAAGACTTAGCCTTAATTTTCCCCTTGGGGTCCGACTTGCCACGGCGCTTGTCTGAATCAGACATGTTGACAACAACACGTGGCAACGCGAAAAAATTTACTGAAACATAAGTCTAAACGACTGGAAAATTCAGTAAACACACGCACTAATGCGTTAACAAAATACTATAGCTAAACTTGCCCCACAAGCAGAGGCACGGAGAGCTACAAACAAAGTCACACGAGCTAGAAAACTAACTCACACAACAAAATGGCGACACGCAAGACACTGACACAAACGTCAACAACACGTGGCAAAGTAAAAAGATTTACTGAAACGTAAGTCAAAACGACTGAAAACACAGTAAACACACACGCTTACGCGTCAACAAAATACTAAAGCTACACTTGCCCAAACAGAAAGAGGGCACGCAGAGCTACTAGCAAAGTCACACGAGTTAGCTAACTAACTCACACAACAAAATGGCGAAACACGCAAGTCACTGACACACAAGTCCGTAAAAAACGGACAACGTACAGTAACGAAACAGCGCAAACAACCAACAACAAACGGGAACGAGCTCACCAAACTGTAGGCAAGGCGAGCAGACAAGCTGGGTAACGTGGCCGGCGGGTGTCACTCAAACACACAAGGTCAGCCACAGAGCGTCGAAAAGTGAACCGTCCTCTCCGAGGTGAAAAAGACGTATGATAATAGGCACGTGTTCCTAGAGGAAGTGACGTGGCATACACCCGTATGGGAGGTAACTCCCGGTGTACTGGCCCATTACCAAAGCTACTTTCACTTTCGTTTTGGTGATGGGGTTGCTTCCCTTTAAATTCTTTAGCCGGGTAAGCGTTTTTCAGTGATAAGCATCTCAGGTGACTCAATGCTAATGTGATTCGGAGTAAGAATATGATATTAAATTTTCCTTTGACGCTGACCTGAGACCTTGAAAAAGGTCAAAGGTCAACGAAACCATCGTTAAAGTGTAGAGGTCATTGGAGGTCACGACTAAACAAAATATGAGCCCGATCGCTTTGATAGTTTCCGAGAAAAGTCCAACGTTAAGGTGGTGTCTACGGCCGGCCGGCCGGACAGACTAACACTGACCGATTACATAGAGTCACTTTTTCTCAAGTGACTCAAAAACCATCTAGCAAGTCATGGGGTTCTCAAATGCCTTGATAGAGGGGCTTGCTGAAATTTGAATTCTTACTATGCTGCAATGATTTGGAGTCTCAGGCATCAATCTTTGCAACAGCGGCAACTTACCATACATTAGCCAAGCCCTTCAGTTTAATCTAGTGTCACTCACCTCTGACATGTCACTGATCAGGGTGACCACGGTTTCGTTGGCTGGAATGTGAATGGTCCTCATCTCTTTCAGTGTGCTGATGCTCTCACCGGCGCTGATCACCACCAGGGACGGTGTGTAGCTGGAGTCACCGGGGTCAATGCGCATGCACAGTCGGTTGATCACCATGTCTGGTTGCATCTCCAAGCGAATCCAGTGCTGTTGGTGACACAGAAGTGAAGATTTTGGTGGTTGAAACAAAATCATGAACATCAATTGCAACTAAGAAGTGACTGATCTGATGTTTTCAGATCGATATGTTATCATTGACTACTTCTGTTTATGGCATTGCACCACATATGAACCAAACCTATAAAAACACGCGACTCTTTGCTCTTATGATATGAACATGCGAGTTGTTTGATCCAGACAAAAGCTTGCCTTCACTGACTAAACTCTTCATGAAGGTGATGGCAGTTTGGGTACAGATTTCATATAAAAGTCTAAATCTAATTCATGTGTAAGTCAGTGCCTAAACAATACCCATGCAGAAAGATACAAACACACAGATGCACATCAACGCTCCTTTTTTGTCCCTCTTTCCTCTCCCTCCTCACATTTCCCGCCCCTCGCCCCCGCCATCCCCCTCACTCACCTTCCCCTGGGCGCCAGAGCTCTGCCAGTATCCCTCGTTTCCGTCAATCAGTCTCATGGACTGGTTCTCTCGAGAAGAGACGGTGATATTCTTGACACACACGTGCCAGTTGTCGACCAGCGCCCCACTGGCGAGCCGGTACACTGGCTTTGTCTGTTTGCCTGGCTTGCCCGCAAATGTTGGATCGCTCCCTGTAAGTAATTATTAAATAAAGATGACATCAATACAAGATCATTCAGCCAAATCAGAATGACCCCTTCATCTGCTTGTCAGCGAATGCTGGTTCAATACCAGTTATAATAATCAAAATAATGCAATATCATTCAGCGGAACAGTATATTACCCTCATCTTTTTTAAAAGCAAAGATTGTTTCAATCCATGCAACTAAATTCAGCAAAAGAATTTTGATAAGTGGTCTTTCATCAAAACAGTACACTGCCTCAATCTGTTTGAATCTAGCTGACCTCTCTTCACTGTAAGTGGATCTCTCCATCAGCAAGCCATTGGCATTTTCACAACTTATCCTTTATTTTGTTTAGCAAAGAAAGTCTCTTCGATTACCAGGCTCATTGTAGCGCTTGAAGGGGTGGCGGTGGGTCTTGAGGTTGCGGAAACAGTTGTAACAGATGTCGTATTCGTCACACACCTTACACTTGAAGCGCGGGCCTGTGATGGGGCGCATGCAGCAGTTGTCACACCTGGAAAACAACAATAGCTTGTGTTTTTCTTTGCACACCTGAGACACTCAAGTCTATTTGGAATGAATTTCTTTTCGCTTAGAACTCATGGCAGCCATAAGGGCATTGCTGTAATTGCATAGCTCTTTGGCTTACATGTATCGTCTTTCATTAAATCGAAAATTTTATAAGTAAAGTTTCATTTGATTAATATACTTACCCGAATCACATATAGCATTGACACAGTCTGAGATGCTAAGGTCTGAAAAGGCTACCCGTCTAAAAAATTTAAAGGGAAGCAACCCCACCACAAAAAGTGTAAACGTAGCCATGGTAATGACCATACACCCGGGGAGTTACCTCCCATGGGTGCATACTACGTCACTACCGCTACTCAACACGTGGTCAATATCATACGGTTTTAAAGAACTCTAAAAAAACCATAAGCGGGGTTGGCGGGAGGGAATTCACTATGTGATACGGGTAAGTATATTAATCAAATGAAAATTTACTTATAAAATTTTCGATTAAATTACATATTCTTACTCCGAATCACATAAAGCAGATAGCTTCAACAAGGCGGTGGGAAAGAAACATCCAACTCACTCTTAAAACCTTGCCAGAAAACTGGCCCGCTGCCAAAGTCAGGATGGGCCCGGTGAGAAAGAAAAATCTAACTCACTCTAAAACCCTTGCCAGGAACTGGCCCACTGCCAAAAGACAGGAAAGGACCGAGAACCATCCTGATTGACAGCCGCGATGTCTCTCAGGCAAAAGTTGCGAAAGACAACATCAGAGAGCCATTAAGCTGTGCCCAGCACATCTTCCAATCTCCTGGACCGTAAAACGGCCCGGAAAGAGACCCAAGCCTTGGAAAAACCCGAGCCGAGTAGAGGGAAAGACAAGCTGCCCCCCCCCCCCCCCCTTTCTATTGGAAGGAAATGCCAATGCCCTGGAACAATCCGTGGGTAAGGTTGTCCACTCAGTACTGAGAAGGACAAACCCTCATGGTGACCGTAAGACAATAATGCCAAAGTATGCAAACCTTGGAATGGAGTGAGGCCCGAACGGCCTGTGAGATAAAAGTCAGCTCCAGAGAAGAGTGACCAATCTCCAACAAAGAGAGAGAGAGAGACACCTGAGTACAAGGTACCAGAGTCCAACACGATGAGAAAATCTAAACAAGTCGCGTAAGGCGAAAATACAACATTTAGTCAAGTAGCTGTCAAACTCACAGAATGAAACTGAACGCAATGCAACGCAGCAAGACCGTATACTCGTAGCATCGTCAGTCCACCGCTCATGGCAAAGGCAGTGAAATTGACAAGAAGAGCGGGGTAGTAGTTGCGCTGAGAAGGATAGCACGCTTTTCTGTACCTCTCTTCGTTTTAACTTTCTGAGCGTGTTTTCAATCCAAACATATCATTATGTTTTTGGAATCAGGAACCGACAAGGAATAAGATGAAAGTGTTTTTAAATTGATTTCGAAAATTTAATTTTGATCATAATTTTTATATTTTTAATTTTCAGAGCTTGTTTTTAATCCAAATATAACATATTTATATGTTTTTGGAATCAGACATTGATGGAGAATAAGATGAACGTAAATTTGGATCGTTTTATAAACAAAATAATTTTTTTTACAATTTTCAGATATTTAATGACCAAAGTCATTAATTAATTTTTAAGCCACCAAGCTGAAATGCAATACCGAAGTCCGGGCTTCGTCGGAGATTACTTGACCAAAATTTCAACCAATTTGGTTGAAAAATGAGAGCGTGACAGTGCCGCCTCAACTTTCACGAAAAGCCGGATATGACGTCATCAAAGACATTTATCAAAAAAATGAAAAAAACGTCTGAGGATATCATACCCAGGAACTCTTATGTCAAATTTCATAAAGATCGGTCCAGTAGTTTAGTCTGAATCGCTCTACACACACACACAGACAGACAGACAAGACAGACAGACACACATACACCACGACCCTCGTCTCGATTCCCCCCTCTATGTTAAAACATTTAGTCAAAACTTGACTAAATGTAAAAAGGAAAGAGCTCACCAACTAACGAAGCAGAAGGCAAGAAAGACGGGTAAGTGGCCGGTGGGTGTCCAACAAACACCAAACAGCACAGCCACGAGAGCCATAGAAAATTTCACAGCCTCCTCTCAAGACGCTGAAAGTCGTATAAAATTGACCACGTGTTGAGTAGCGCAGACCTGTTTACCCCCATAAGTGTTTTGGAGTAATGCTCAGCCCCAAAAATAGTAATCCTGGCACAAAAATAGTAATCATCCAGCATTCGTCGCCAATTACAACGCCGCGGCACATGACAACTGTGTCTGCGAAACGCAATCATGCACATATATCCATCATTTACAAACAAAACACATCAGTCAGTTTTTGTAGTCATCATAATTTCAAAGAAGATCCCATCAAAAGCACATGCATCACTGATTCTTTTTCTTTTGCTCGTAGTAGGCCTTTTTTTAGTGTGTCAAGCGCTTCTCTACTGTACTTGCGCTTGCCGAATGAGTGAGGGCGAGACTTCACCACTAGAATAAGGCTCTCCAGCGTCTCGTCAGACAGACATGATCTCTGGTCAGTCCTGTGCTTTTTCACCCCATTTTGCCATTGAAAAAAACAATGCCAAACATGTGAATTGATTTAAAAAAAAAAATTAAAAAAAAAATTTAAATTTTTTATTTATGAAAATCGTAGTCTTGACACGGATAGCGGAATGGCGTATTTTTTGCAGAAAATCGTAATAAATTACGCCAAAATCGTAAGGGTAAACAGGTCTGGTAGCGGTAGTGACGTAGTATGCACCAATGGGAGGTAACTCCCCGGGTGTATGGTCATTACCATGGCTACGTTTACACTTTTTGTGGTGGGATTGCATCCCTTTAAATTTTTTAGACAGGTAGCCTTTTCAGACCTTAGCATCTCAGACTGTGTCAATGCTTTATGTGATTCGGAGTAAGAATATGTAATTTAATGTCCTGAAAACTGTCAGCATGCAGTTCCATTCATTCTAGCTGTTTGTAGAACCTTGAAACTAAAAGAAAATGCTGAACAGTTGGGCTGTAAAATAAAAGCTGTTTTTGATTTTTGAGCCAAGACACATTGACTGAGTTACAGAGTTCCCTGTTTAGTTACAGCGAAACATCCACTTTAAGACTTCAACAAATCGGAGAAAATAAGGTCCTAAAAAGAAAGGAGTCTTAAAATGGGGGCAGGGCGGGGATGTAGCTCAGTCGGTAGAGCGCTGGATTTGTATCCAGTTGGCCGCTGTCAGCGCGAGTTCGTCCCCACGTTCGGCGAGAGATTTATTTCTCAGAGTCAACTTTGTGTGCAGACTCTCCTCGGTGTCCGAACACCCCCCGTGTGTACACGCAAGCACAAGACCAAGTGCGCACGAAAAAGATCGGGGATATAGCTCAGTTGGTAGCGCGCTGGATTTGTATTCAGTTGGCCGCTGTCAGCGTGAGTTCGATCCCAGGTTCGGCGGAAATTTATTTCAGAGTCAACTTTGTGTGCAGACTCTCTTCGGTGTCCGAACCCTCCCCCCGTGTACACTACATTGGGTGTGCACGTTAAAGATCCCACGATTGACAAAAGGGTCTTTCCTGGCAAAATTGCTTAGGCACAGTTAATAATTGTCTACCTATACCCGTGTGACTTGGAATAATAGGCCGTGAAAGGTAAATATGCGCCGAAATGGCTGCAATCTACTGGCCGTATAAAATTTCATCTCACACGGCATCACTGCAGAGCGCCTAGAACTGTACCCACGGAATATGCGCGATATAAGCGTCATTGATTGATTGATTGATTAATCCATGTCAGAGTTCGGTGGGTTATAGAAACACGAAAATACCCAGCATGCTTCCTCCGAAAACGGCGTATGGCTGCCTAAATGGCGGGGTAAAAAACGGTCATACACGTAAAATCGAAAATTTTATTGTAAATTTTCATTTAATAAATATACCTACCCGAATCACATGTAGCAGTTGACTCAGTCTAAAGTGCTAGGTCTGAAAAGGCTACCCGTCTAAGGGGAGCAACCCCAACTAAAAAAGTGTAAACGTAGCTATGGTAATGACGACGCACCCAGGGAGTTACCTCCCCTCCTGCGTACTACGTCACTACTGCTACTGACCACGTGACCCCTATCATTCGACTCGAAGAATAAAATCTCCCAATCATAAGCGGGGTAGGTGGGAGGGACTACGATATGTGATTCGGGTAGGTATATTTATTAAATGAAAATTTACAATAAAATTTTCGATTAAATTACATATTCCTACTCCGAATCACATGTAGCAGATTGAAACAACAAGGCGGTGGGAAAGAAAAAGTTCAAACTCACTCTCAAATCCTTGTCAAGAGCTGACCTCCTGCCACCATGGCAGGCAAAGCTCTAGATCCATCCTGGCGAAGAGCCGAGATGTCACGCAGGTAAAAATTCATGAAGACATCCTCGGAACGCCAGTATGCGGTGTGGAGCACCTCCTCCAGTCTTCTTGATCGTAACACGGCCAAGGAGGAGGCCCAAGCTCGCGTCTCGTGAGCCCGAGCTGATTCCAGAGGAAGGACAGGCTGTGTCCCCCCTTCATTGCGGCGGCTCCACTCGTAAGCATGCTTAATGAGCGCCGACACCCACCGGGCCAGAGTCGTCTTAGTAATATCCTTATGTCTCTCCGTATTGAGAGAAATAAACAAAAGCTTTTGAGCTGCGGATCTAAGAGACTGAGCACGGGCAAGGTAGATGCGAAGGGCTCTAACAGGGCAATTTACTAAGTCTGGATCATTCGGAGCCAGAATAGTGGACAAAGGCCTGACATGAACCAAAGGAGAAGCTCGCTCGGGAGCCTGGTTTTTCGCAAGAAACTCAGGTCGAAACCGCAAAGTAACGGACCCATCTGATTCAAAGGAAATGTCGTCCGAATTACCGGAGAGAGCGTGGATCTCACTGCCCCTTCGTGCCGATGCTAGCAGCAAAAGGAAAAGGGACTTGCGTGTAAGATTCGCAAAACTGGCATCTCTGAGAGGTTCAAAATCCGCTGAACGCAGAAACTCCATGACCAATAAGAGATCCCACTTAGGAACGGGCGTACGAGACTTGACGTCAGCAAGGGAAGCGCCCTTGATGACCCCCGCGATCACGCCACTAACATCTATAGAGCGACCTATCTGGCGTAGGGTCGCCGAGATGGCCGATCTTCTTACTTTCAACGAGGCAGCAGAAGCTCCCTGAGAGGACATGAAAGCAAGATGGTTCGCCACATGCATCGTGCGGGGCGCCGTAGCATCCAGCCGATGCTCGTGACACCAGGTAACCCAGGCCCTCCAATGTGACTCATAAACGGACGAGGTAGATGCTCTGTGCGAGCGTCCTACCAGGTCCATGGTCAGATCTGATGCCCCTTTGCGCCTCAGAGAAGACCGCACAACCTCCACGCGTGAAGATTCAGCATCTGAGGCTCTGCGTGGAGGCTGCCGGTGTGAGGCTGTACCAGTTCTCCTCGCGTGAGAGCGAGAGGAATGGGAGGGCCCTGGGCGAGCCTCAGCAGGTCCGGGAACCACGGCTGAGACGGCCAAAGAGGAGCGATCAGCAGGAGGGACGGGCCCTCCTGCTCCGCCTTCCTGAGAACTCGTGTGAGTAACTGGAATGGCGGGAACGCGTAAGCCTCCAGGCCTGACCAGGAAATGTCCATCGCGTTCGTCTCCCACGCCTCGGGATCCGGGAATGGTGAGACGAACACTGGTAGTCTCTTCGAGAACCTGGTGGCAAAAAGGTCCACCTGAGGTTTCTGCACAAGAGACCAGAGACGATCCAGCGCTCCGTGAGTGATGGTCCACTCTGTTTGAAGCACTCTGTCGGAGCGGCTGAGCGCGTCCGCCAGAGTGTTCAAGCTTCCGGGCAGGTACCTGGCCGAAAGCCTGATTTGATGCTCTGAACACCAAATCAGGATCTCGCAGGCCCTGACCGAAAGCGACGGAGACCGCGACCCTCCCTGCTTGTTGATGTAAGCTGCCACTGTCGTGTTGTCTGTAAACAGACGAACATGCTTGGCCTGAAGGGAGGGCCGGAACTTGTCCAGAGCTAGAGCCACGGCTTCTAGCTCCAGCAAGTTGATGTGCTGCATCCTCTGATCTGCCGACCACAGACCTGACGCCGTCAGCTGGTCTGTGTGAGCCCCCCACCCCATCAAGGACGCGTCCGTGAACAGGTCCAAATCTGGGGCAGGAAGGGCTATCGGCACGCCCCTGCACACCCACTCCGTGTCCAGCCACGGAAGGGTAGCGGATTGGAACCATCCCTGGAGAGGGATGAGGGCATTCCAATCCACCGTGGGAGAGTCCACGAACGGCTTCAGCGCCAGCTGAAAGGGACGTTTGTGGACCCTCCCCAAGGGGACCAGGAGAGCCATGGACTCCATCTGCCCTAAGATGGAGGCCAAAGTCCGCAGGGAGGCCCTCGGGAGAGGCAAAGTGGAGCGTATGCACGCCTGGAGCTTGTCCACCCTCTTCTGAGAGGGCTGGACAGTCCAAGCCACCGTGTCGAAAGACATTCCCAAGTAGGTGAACGTCTGACACGGTGTCAGCTCCGACTTTGATCGGTTGATCGAGAAGCCAAACAAGTTGGCCTCCCGAAGAACCGATTGGGTATCCTGCTCGCACCCCGCCTGACTCTGACTCAGGATGAGCCAATCGTCCAGGTAGGCACGTAGCCGGACACCCCGCGACCTCACCAGCGCGCAGACCTGTCTCACGACCATGGTGAAGACCCAAGGGGCGAGAGACAGGCCGAAAGGAAGGGCGCGAAACTGGTAAACCTGACTTGCCCACCGGAAACGAAGCCATTTCCGGTCGGCTGGATGCATAAGAATATGGAAGTATGCATCCGTCAGGTCGATGGAAGTCGCCCAATCTCCCGGGCGGAGAGAGTCCCTGACCGACGCTGGCGTCTCCATCTTGAACCTTATCTCCCTCAAAAAGGTATTGAGGAACGACAGGTCCAAGACAGGACGCCATGCCCCTGAGGCTTTGGGGACGGCGAAAAGCCGTCCGTAAAACCCAGGGGAACTGTGGTCGAGGACTTTCTCCACTGCGCCCTTCTGCACCAGGGAGTCTATTTCCGACCGAAGGACGGAAATGGCTTCCTGCGAGGAGGGAGGCCTGAACGCCGGCGGACGCCTGACCAGAGGTGCCTTGCCATCTTTCCAGAGAAGACGGAAGCCCGACCTCACGACCCCCACGATCCATTGACTCTGTACAGACACGAGCCAGTGGGAAAGTGCCCGGGAAGGGCCCCCCGCCATCACCAGAGTGGAGGGCGGGGTGGGGGGGAGATCGGGAGCACTTCATTGGGGGTGAGGCTTGCTTCCAGAGCCGCCTCTCCCCCTGCCGGAAGACGGTCGTCTTCTCGAGCCCCGAGAAGAGGAACGTCCCCGACCCTTGTCTGCCGGTTTGGGAGGGCCAGCAACCTTAGCCTGCTTCGGCTGAGAAGGCTGAGACTGCTTGGACTGCTTAAGGCTGTGCAGGGAAAAGTCAGAGAACTGCTGGTCCCTGTTAGCCTGAATTTCCTGTCTTCGGGCATCAAAAACGAGATGCCCAAAGAGGGAACCCTCCAAGACCGGTGAGGCACGCAAAGTGTCCTTGGTCGCCTGATCCGAAAACTGAGAGTGTGACAGAAATAGATCCCGACGACACATAACAGAGTGCGCATAGTGCACAGCAGAAAGTCTCATCTGTTCTTCATTGACCCTCGCAAGAGCGGCCAACAAAGTGGAGACGTCATCCGCATCCTGATCCTCGCTGAGAGAGAACGGATTCAGCGAATCAGTGAGGGCACGAGAGAGGGCCCGAATGAGAGTCTCAGCAATGGAGGCAAGCTCCAGCTGCTGACGCCCTGCCTCTTCAGAAGCAATCAGCGTGTTCTCAGAAAAGAGCACGCCGTCATCCTTCTTGATAGGCTTGGCCAACAAGGCAAGCATCTCCGGAGGAACTGTCAAAGATGAACGCGGGAGAGCGAAAGCATCCAACAAGTTCCTAGGAGACTTCTGCAAAACCAACCGCTTGTGAGACGACAGAGCGAATGCAGAAGCCTGAGAAGGCGAAGCCATCCACTGCTGAGCCAGCTCCGGAACTGAGCCGTGAGGCACAAGCAGCGGAACCGGAAGTGAAGGAATTCCGCTTCCGGAAGGAGATGGCTTGGCCAAAACTTGAGAAAGCTGAAAGGCTATGGATGGAGACTCCAAAAACCGGAAGTATGAGTCATCCTCCTTCCCAGAGCGAAAATCAGCCATCGCGGACGGTGCCGTCGAAGCGGCAGCCGACGAGACCGAAGCCCCTTCCGCGAAATATCTCGAAGTGACCTCAGCAGCGGCCTCAAGAGCCACTTTGAGTCTCTCCGGATAACCAACACGTGCAGCCTCGCTGGCGACGGACTGAATATCCGAAACATCCGGCGAAGGACCGAAGTCCACGTTGCTGGTAGAAGGGCGGTGAACACCGTAACCGGAAACCGGAAACCCGTCCACTCCAATGCCATCCGAACTCATGCCCTGAATAGGGAAAGAGTAAGAGGACGGCATGCCCACAGCCGCCGGAACCGGAACCGCAGTCGAAGCAACAACCGAAGACGGAAGCGCTGACTGCCCCGGCCAGGGCTGAGACACCTGCCCAAAGGGCTGGTGATGCCCCCCCGCGACCGCCACCCGAGAGGAAGCGGAAGCGGAAGAAGCAGCAGATCCGGTCTGAGCCGGAAAAGTATCAGACGCGACCGCGAAAGGCGGAAGCGCAGACACTGTGGACGGCGGCCGGAAGGCCGATTGCCCAGAGGGCCACGTCCGGTCAACCCCGGAAAAGACCCCAGCGGGTGCGTACATCGGGGGACCTATGCTTCCGGCGAGTGCCGGAAGCGCAGCAGACGGAACCGGCTGGTCGACTCCGGAAACGACCCCAGCGGGTGCGTACGTCGGAGGACCTACACTTCCGGCGAGTGCCGGAAGCGTCGAAGCCTGAACCAAATGCCGCCATTGCTCATCGACACGATGGTCTTCCGTGAAGCCAAAGTGAGAACGAACAGGGGTTTGCGGGTCGTGAACCCGCCGAAAAGGGCTGCTTCCCAGCAGGGAGCGTCCAGCGGCCTCACGAGGACCTACGGACAAGCCCAACTTACTTGCGTCGCCAACCACAGCGGTAGAAGGCACAGAAGCAACCGCCTCGGTCAAGGACAGCGTCACAGCCGGAAGCGGAAAGGAAGCCATCGACGGGACAACGGAAGTCGAAGGCTGAGAACGCACCATCTCCTCTCTCACCAACGTGCGAAGCTCGGGAACCAGCGAAGAAAGCAACGATGAAACCAGCGACGTCGAATCTGCAAGAGGCAGAGAAGACGAGCGAGAAACAACGGTACGCGTAGGTTGATTAGACTGCCCCCCAACCGGCTGGTCATTTGGGGCAGAAATAGGGACCGTCATAACAGCATTATTAGCCGCGTCAGAAACAACAACCAAAATAGGCTTAGGGACAGAAGTGGAAGACTTGGGTTTAATTTTCCCCTTCGCATCAGCCTTGCCGCGCTCGCGCTTTTTGTCTCCGTCAGACATGCTGACAACAAAATGGAGACACAAAATTCCAAAATGGCTACCACAAAATACGTGACCAACACGTGGCCGAAAATTTCAAGTAGCAACTGAAAAATTACGTTCGATACAAGTAAAGGAACGAGCTCACCAACTACCAGTGCAGCGGGTGAAGAGACGGGTGTGGGTGCCGGTGGGTGTCTAAGCAAACACCAAACAGCGAACTTCCACTAGAGCCAAAAAATTCACGACCTGCTCCCTAGAAAGCTGAAGTGTCGAATGATAGGGGTCACGTGGTCAGTAGCAGTAGTGACGTAGTACGCAGGAGGGGAGGTAACTCCCTGGGTGCGTCGTCATTACCATAGCTACGTTTACACTTTTTTAGTTGGGGTTGCTCCCCTTAGACGGGTAGCCTTTTCAGACCTAGCACTTTAGACTGAGTCAACTGCTACATGTGATTCGGAGTAGGAATATGTAATTTAATTCCACTCGTGCAAAAAACACGAGTGTACGTGGGAGTGTCAGCCCACGAACGCAGAAGAAGAAGAAGAAATGGGGGTAAATTTACATGTTATGAACTGGAAGTCTGAGAAAGCAAGGTCTTAAAAAATATGGAGTTGTACATTTGGGTGTCTTCAAAGAGGTTTCCACTGTACATGGCTGATGTTGGCCTGTCAGAAAAGTGTTACTTATCAGCCAGATAAGAGTGTGTACTGACGTGACGTGTGGGTGCACGCTGGGCACAAGCTCCATCTCCTCAATGACCCCTGTCCAGTGAGCCTGCTGGGGGAAGTCCACCGTCACGTCACGACCGTTCGGGTTGATGGCTGCACATACAAAAGGCAAGCATATCAAAACATTGTGCCAATTTCTGCAGGCAGAATGGAGAGAGCAGTAAATGGTGTTTTGCCTCGTCAACATTCTTGTCATATCAGTATCGCCTTTCTATTTTCCAGTAAATTTCAGACCTCTTGTAAGAACATCTTTCACACGTAAAATAATTGTATTTTCATAACATGTAAAAAATAAGTTAAAAACAGACTTCGAGAAACAAAAAATGGGCAGACAACGAAACTTTGAAAGAAAATAAAAATGAAAAACATGTGTCTCGGTGTCAATTACATTTCAGTTGCAAAAGTACTGTGACAGTCTGTCTCGCATGATGAATTACATTTTTCTTCCCAAAAAGTACAATAACATAGTCTCCACTTTCTTCTTATTTTTTTGCATGCAAGTCTTTGTAAAACACAAACATGACAGCATATTTCAAACTTGTTGCCGTATTCCTGTACCTGTGACAGTACCGATGCTGCCATGCGTGACGGAGCCCCACTTGTAGGTGGGTGTGGTCACGGACTGCTTCACTCGCACCCTGTCCATCACCCTGATGGTCTGAACCGTGTCTGGAAAACAAAGTGAGGAACGTCCTGAATGTCTACATGGTTTGAATCGAGACATGTCTATATATAAATGCACTAACATGCACAGTCTCGAACAAAGTAAATATTATGTATTATTATACAACAAGTGGCTATTTCAGCTTTCATGTGAACATTCTTTTCAAACTCTGACCAGCAGACCTGGGAACCCCTGTTTTGCACTTTGAGTATTCTCAAACAAACTTGGTGTATTTTCAAAAAAATGAGCGTACTTCACACAGCGTTTGCACATCCATGATTAAAACATGCCTCATGCGCGTCCGTCACACCGTTAATTAAGTTTACCTATACATTTAAAACATATGCTTTTTTCAATTTTTACTGACAAAAACTGTACCGTATTTGACGGACTACAAGCCGCGACTTTAAAAAAAAAAAATCGCATTGCGGCTTATAAAAAGATGCTGCTAAAACGTCACCTAAACTTGAATAGCATTCACCTAATGGAAGTCGACGCGGATTTTCATTTCGCTCGATTAGCGATTACCGGTACTTTATTAGCTCTCTACTCAAGACTCGGCGCTTTTTTCTTTCTTTCGCGAATCTTCGTTTGTCAACAAGTCGTCGTGACAAGCGTACAGAGAAACACCGGATGTATCAGGATTTCGGTTTTTTGTGTCTCGGCGATAGTTGGAGGAGCGAGAGCCGCCATATGTTGTGTTTTCGTCTGCTCGAAATGTGCGCAAAAGTCGTAAACCATCCCAAGAAAGCTTATTCCGGGCGGGACTACATGGGTGTGTTGGTTACAAATTGTGTGTGTGTGATATTTTTCTTCAAACTTTTTCACTTTTCTTCTTTGTTTCACTTGTTTATTCTCAGAGCCGATTTCGCCAAATACCGTACTTTTGTTTGCCTGGTTGTTTTGATTGATTGACACGATCCGATTATATTTTTTTCGACGGCGGCTAATATAGTGACGTAATCATGTGCCAAAATACTAGATCGGCTTCAGGATGGGCTTGTGAAGAAAAGTAGTCTAGGAATTTTTCTCGTCGTATTTTTTTCCCACTGACCGTACTGAGCGTATTCTCGACAATCATGCGTACAAAATACGGCGAAATCGTATGGGTTCCCAGGTCTGGACCACCTCTGAAATTTGACATCATTTTTGATATTTTTGCAGATTGCTGCCACCATTTGGTGGCCTTTAATATTCACAGGCACCTGATGTGCAATTTCGTACTGATGTTGTGCTATTGTACTATCATTTCCCCATTTCAATTTCCATTTGGTGTGTGTTAATGTGCATGCATGGACTTTCGCGACTATTGTTTGGTTTGTGTATGAGTGTGGACACATACAAACAACTGAGCTTGAGAAAAAGGTTTGGAGTGCGAGTGATTGCTGAACTGCCAAGCTAATTTCCTTGTGGGCTTAAATGAAATCTTGAGATGCTCCTTAGTTTAGCTCATCTTTCCCGAATATTTTTGCCATCTTTGCACCTACGACTAAAATATTACAACATTACTTTCCGCATCCCCGCTCACAGTCACCCGACCCCATGGCAAAGCTCACAGTCACCCAACCCCATGGCAAAGCTCACAGTCACCCGACACCATGGCAAAGCTCACAGTCACCCGACCCCATGGCAAAGCTCACAGTCACCCGACCCCATGGCAAAGCTCACAGTCACCCGACCCCATGGCAAAGCTCACAGTCACCCGACCCCATGGCAAAGCTCACAGTCACCCGACCCCATGGCAAAGCTCACAGTCACCCGACCCCATGGCAAAGCTCAGTCACCCGACCCCATGGCAAAGCTCACAGTCACCCGACCCCATGGCAAAGCTCACAGTCACCCGACCCCATGGCAAAGCTGTGAAGAAAACACTGACCTCTGGACAAATTGGTGAAACCCAGCTGCTCCACATGGATGTAGCGCACCCAGTACGTTCCTGTCTTTTTCTGCCAGTCAGCCTGGATGTTCAGGTCGTGTAATCCATCTCTGTCCAGCTGCTCACACAAATACACACACTTTCAATGAACAAGTCAAATACAGTGGAACCCCTCCTGGTTTAGGTCCTGATTTTAAGACCTCCTCCCTTTTCAGGACTCTATGCCCCCCCCCGGACACATGTCCCTCGACAACTGCCCACTGGACTTTTCAGGACTCTATGACCCCCGGACACATGCCCCTCAACAACTGCCCACTGGACTTTTCAGGGCTCTATGCCCCCCCGGACACATGCCCCTCGACAACTGCCCACTGGACTTTTCAGGACTCTCTGCCCCCCAGGACACATGCCCCTCGACAACTGCCCACTGGACTTTTCGGATAAATAAGACTTGCAAATTTACCTCAATTTTCAGACTCTCTCTTATTTTACCTAATTTTTACAGATTTATGTTCAAACTATTGAAAAAAAGAGAAGGGGAAAAAGAAAGGAAAAAATACATAAGGAGGAGGTGAACCCATATATAACTCTTGACAGCAATGCAGTGTTTGACTCTAATGTGGCCTAGCTGAACCAATACAAGATCAGTCTTAAAAAACTAGCTGACCGTGACCCAATTTACTGACCTTGAGAACTTTTCCAATGTCACCCTCGTGCACCTCCTCGTAGGTTTTGCAGCAGCGCACCATCATGCCAACCTGGATGTTGTCACGCACGTACACGGCATAGTCATCATTGTTCATGAAGTCCGTCTTCTTTTTGTAGAGTGCTGTGCCACCAATGATCTCCACTGGGGCGTTTGACTGAACAGGGAAAATCTCAAGATTACTATTCACTGTGAGAGTCAGCGTGTGTGTGCCTGCGCGTGTGTGAACGTATGCGTGTTTAAGCAGTGACAGAGTTATTAAAAAAAATAGTCTATTCTGAATCAAATAAAAGTGTCAACTGACCTCATAGGAATCGAGTTCTGCAAAGTCGTCAGACATGGAGTCCGTGTCGGAGTGCATATCATAGCTGTTGGAGTCGGAGTCAGATTCGTCGCGAGGTATGCACGGATGCTCTAGCAGCCAGCTAACCACGCTCTCCACGCTGGGAGGGTCCAGCGTGCCGTACAGCTCGCTCGCTGCAACATGTAACATTGTTGAGTTAGTTCTATAAATGACACAATCACTTCAGCAAAAAATGTTTCCTCTAAGGCCCCCCCAAAAAAAGTCTGTTTACGGTATCCCGACCGACCCTATTTTTTTGCGCAACCCTAGACTTTTTTTTGGCATTTGGGGGGAAAAAAAAAGAAAAAAAGAAACATTAAAAACAGACAAAAAAGTCTGTTTTTTGGCAAAATAACTTAAAAATATGTTTTTTTGGAGAAAAAAAAAATTTCCCGACCTACAGACCCTATTTTTTTGGCCTATTTTACCGTAAACAGACTTTTTTTTGTTGTTGGCCTAAGCAGAATGCAGCCACGTGCACTATCGTTTTAGGTATGTGTTCAGGTGAAAGAATGCTCTTATTCCGTTTGAAAGCCTGGACAGATGTATAGCCATTACCATGACCTTTAAAATAGTCTGCAAAAGACGAATTTCGATAATAACTGTCGGGTTTGTATGTGTTGTGGGAGAGTGACCTTTTCTTGCAAAACCTCTGCCAAACATTTGAGGGGCCAATCACTAGCAATGGGAGTGTTGGAGACACGTGCTCTTGTCCAATATTTTTTATATGAAAACACCTAAAAATATGCCCACAAAACCCCTTTTTTAAATTTTTTTTATAAATGATGCAAAATCGTACAGTGTAGTGATCTCAAAAATCTTCTCTGGTGCATTGAAAATAACAGAAATCCGTGAATAAGTAAAAAAAAATCTCATCCCTGCAACGTGACACACATACAAAATCAGCAAATCAACTTCAACTCACACAAGGATTTCTCAGCAAACTCCACGCTCTTCCTGGGGAAGCCCATCTCCACCAGCTGACTGACGATGGGGGAGGCAGGAGCGGGCGCAGCAGCTTTCATCTTCTTCTGCTTGGAAGGGGTGGGTCTGGCAATGGCGCCTGGCATCTCAAACAGCTTCTTCATGCTGGGGGGAGCGGCACTGGCAACAGCCACTGCTGAGGCCAAGGCCTCTGTCATGTGTTCATCATCCGAGCCAGAATCCATGGAAGCCTCGATGGTGGGTGTTTCCACCTCTGCCTGTAGGTACTGGCACACCTCTACGGCCGCCACCTGGGTGAAATCAAATTTAATTATAATCATATCACATTAAAAAAAATGTACAAACTCAAACATCAGAAATTTGATGAAGTTTTAGGTAAAATTGGCAACAGGAGTGAATTTTATTTTTTCTTCATCCCTAAACAATTTGAGCCAGATCTGCCTTCAAAAGGAACCAGCATGCCTCAGCAACATGCTTCATGGGCGTGACCTTCCGTGTATTTGGTACAGAAACTGTCCCAGCAGGCAAGGTGGGACGCTCTCACGCTTGGGGCGACTTCCCCACCCCTTAAATGACTATCGCCTACCTGCATCTCCTCCATACTAAACATGGCCTTGAGCGGCGAGGGCTGGGTGGCCACCATCAGGATCTGCTGCAGCAGATTGGACTGATGAGGCCCTGCATCCCCTCCAAGCCCTCCCTCCTCCTCCGACCCCGCCCCCTCGTGGAACAGGCCCTGGGCGGCCAGTAGCAGGGAGTGGGTGGAGTTAGGGTTCGGATCCACCGGCACAGGCTGGGAGAGAATGCTGCGCAGGTTGCCCTGATGGCGGTATAGACAGGCAGCCGCCCGCATCTGTCCCAGCAGGATCTGCTGCTTGATCAGGTCTTGGCTGGTCGGTGTGGAGGCTGTGGTTGCAAGTAGAGAAAGTGGTTTATTTTGATTGTTGTATTTCTTTGTTGTGGAGGTTTATACATTCTAGGACAAGTAGCATAATAAATACAGTGGAACACACTTTTGAGACACCCCAATTTAAAACTTGCCCTCTTTTAAGACTTTGCTTTTTCAGATTTTCTGTTCATAACCTCAATAAATCTACCTAAATTTTAAGACAGCCTCTTTTGAAGATTTGATTTTCTGAGAGTTTTGAAGGCCTTAAAAAAGGGGGTGAGGGATTACTGTCGTAGTAAAGTCTACGCTCAAGGCGGAGTTTAACACAATAACTATCATAGCACTTGTGTACACGCGTACTGTACAGTCGGTGAGACTGAAACGTTCAGAAACCTAACGAAAAGAATCCACATACCACCATGATCTAGAAACAAACAGACTTACAAGCAGACCAAGACAGACAAACAGAGATGAGCGAACAAGCAGACTGTCAGACGGACGGATGAGCAGACCAACAGACAGACAGACAGACAGACAGACAGACATCAGTCACAACTCACATGGAACTGGTTCAATGCTGCCAGTGCTTGTGGCCAAAGGGGCACGCATGATGTCCTTGTCACGGTCGGCTGAGCGCAGGATGTTCATGCCCAGACTGAGGAAGCGCGCCCAGAGGGACAGGGCCTCTTCTGACAGAGGCATTCTGTCCACACGAAACTCCACCACTGGCAACTGCACACACACAACTTTCATTCAAGTCCTGGAAAAAGTATAAGTATGCTGCTGCAGTCTATGAAGATGGTCTGTTACCACGACATTGCCTACTTGACAGCATTTCACAGATTTACAGCATTTGAAGATGTATGCTCACTTGAATCCACCAAAATACCGCTAATGGGGCTACTTCCTCAGCATATAGCTAAGAGATGCATGCATCAAGTGTGAATTTCAACATCAAATGGTCAGAATCGATTTGTAATGTGGACAAAATGTTTTTCTAACAACCAATACAACTGACAGCCTCATCAGTTAAGCTCTAACTTTCAAGTTACGGTACACCCTGAAAAAGCCATAAATAACACTTTACCTCATGTTGAAGGATTTAAATGGCTCATCAAACAGTTTTCTCTCATACTTTAACACAATATGAAAAGGAATCTGCAGGTCTCTCCATTAAGGAAGAATTCACAACAGAGCACATTTCACTACTGATTGTACGACACAAAAGTTCTCCACTTACTGGTGCGAGCTCTGTTAGACGACAGACACGAAGCTTGTCCTCGAACTGAACATGGATCTTGCCCTTGGGTGTGATGCGAGCGACGGTCCCAAGGTCATGACTTTCGTGATGCACTTGACCCCCCAGGCGCGGCCGTGTGTCGACCCCACCTATCACTGCCAGAACCGCCAGGATCGTCCCTGTCAGCTCTCCTGTGGGACTGTCCGTCTGCTGCAGGATAAGAAATGTGCTAAACATTCAGTCTGGCTAAGTCTCAATGAGAGAAAATGTTTGAAATCTAAAAATCTTGATCAAATCAAGGTTTAGGAATGCATGACCAGGAGTGAACGCATTTTTATACTGAAAGTCTTTGAAATTCTTTTGTAAACAGGTGAAGCACAGCAGTTCAGGCTGCCGGTTCTTTCTTTCTTTATTTATTTGGTGTTTAACGTCGTTTTCAACCATTCAAGGTTATATCGCGACGGGGAAAGGGGGGAGATGGGATAGGGGAAAGGGGGGAGATGGGATAGAGCCACTTGTTAATTGTTTCTTGTTCACAAAAGCACTAATCAAAAAATTGCTCCAGGGGCTTGCAACGTAGTACAATATATGACCTTACTGGGAGAATGCAAGTTTCCAGTACAAAGGACTTAACATTTCTTACATACTGCTTGACTAAAATCTTTACAAACATTGACTATATTCTATACAAGAAACACTTAACAAGGGTAAAAGGAGAAACAGAACCGTTAGTCGCCTCTTACGACATGCTGGGTAGCATCGGGTAAATTCTTTCTCGTCCCAACCAATATGGGACTCCCCCTAACCCGCGGGGGGTAGGCTGCCGGTTAATGCACTAGCAAGACATAAGATTTAGAAATGTAAACATGGCGGCATCATTTTGAGGTAAGGGTTACTGATTTTAACAAACACTCTCAAAACCCTTCCTGATGAAATGAGGTTTTAAATGCTTGGTGAACTGAAATTACACACAAACACACATGCATAACAGGACGCGGAGGGGCAAATTACAAGTAAGATAATGCAGACATTAAAAACCCTTCCAGATGCAAATGATGCTGACATATCATATCACCTTCTTCAAAGAAATTCCAAGTAGAGATATATATACACGTTTACCTGCACAAGGTATTCCTAATAATTCCCTGAGGTTTTCTCCCTCCCTGCCCCCACTTTCATGTTCATAACACAGCAAACTTACAGGAGACTTAGGGTCAAGGACAGCAAACTTACAGGAGACTTAGGGTCAAGGACAGCGATGATGCTGGGCAGCTTGGAGATGATGTAGAAATTGATGTGAGGGTTCCAGACCTCCAGAGAGTAAAGTCTTCGTAGCAGGGCCACCATCTCCTCTGCCACCGTGCTGGTGTAGGTGGACGTCATGGAAACGCGCGGGTACGGCGGCTTGATGGGGCCTCCTGGTGTGTCCACTGAAGCAGAACAAAATTAAATGAGTCGGAGTGCATATCATAGGGACATCTAGGAAGTAAGCAGTTTTGTTGACACTTCCTGACCTCCTTACAGTGGAGCCACCCTTTTCTTAATAGAGGGTCCCCACTGGTTTTTAGAAACAAAATTCCATGACTTTCCATGAGCCTCAATAACATTTTCCATGACTAGATCCACAGGTCGCCATTTCCGAGCACGCAAACTTTTTACGTCTTGTCAGTCACTGCCAGTTTTGACACTGGCTTGCTTTGCACTGAATTTGAATCAGTTTCTATGCAGTGTCTCTTTGACAAGCAAGTCAAGCATTTGCTACGCAGTCAGATTATCGGTAATGTTTGCTGGTCCTGTCATTTCACTAAACTGGACCAGCCACTGTTTGTATCCATCTGCACTTTCGTAAATTCCGTTTCGTAACCGTCACTGTGACTTGACGAACTGTCATTTTTTTCACCGCGATACACAGTTCATTGCGAAGATCTTCCTCGGTAATTCGTTCCAATTCCGCATACTTTTTGTTGTCAAGAAACAACTCGAAAGAAAGTTTCAAACTCATCATCCTCCATCTTGCTTGTCGAAGCGCTAAAGTATTTTATCGATGCAAAAACAAAAGCAGAAAACTTCGACGAAACCGACTCAAATGCAGCGCAGACGACACGACGAGATAGCGGAAGGAAGTGACCCTCGCTTTGCCTAAGTGCCGTTAAAAATACCGTTATTCTCGTGTGCAAATACGAACGAGAAGTTGGTCATACAAAGAAGCCTTGTGCTGGCGTGCTAAAGGTTAATTTTTTTTTTCTTTCTTATTTTTGTTAAATTCCATGACTTTCCATGGCTTGAATTGAAATTCCATGACTTTCCAGGCCTGGAAAATTAAAAATCAAATTCCATGACTTTCCAGGTTTTCCATGACCTGTACGAACCCTGTTAATAGTGTCGCTATTTACCTCCCCCTTAAGAATCCTTCTCTTGAAACTTAAATTCATTGGATTTTACGAGGCCTCAAAAGAAAGGTACTGCTGTACCATGTCATTTAACTGCAAGTGGTTAATGCTTGGTCTCCAAAGAAAGGTACTGCTGTACCATGTCATTTAACTGCAAGTGGTTAATGCTTGGTCTCAAAAGAAAGGTACTGCTGTACCATGTCATTTAAATGCAAGTGGTTAATGCTTTCTTCTTTCCTCATTCCGCACATCATATAGTATAGACAAACTCTTTTGAAAAGAAAATGAACAAATGACAATTGTCAAGGTCCATCAACTGAACACCAAAGATTACAAACACAAAACTTGACAAATGCAAGATGGACGAAATGAAGGGAAGTAAGCGCTCTAAATATGTGACCCTCCACCACGGAATGAGTCGCATGTCACCTTTGCATGATTTTCATATTTTTACATGTTCCTAAAGAGTTTTTTATGCTCTATCCAGTGGTGAAAACCGTTTTAGAAAAGAGCAAAAACTGTTTGAGTTATAAGCCTGTGACTGAGGTGACCCTCACACTGTTACCAGACACTCCCCGGACTTATATTAAGCCTAGCGCAGAACCGCGTGAGGTGACATGCGACTCATTTCGTGGTGGAGGGTCACATATTGACAACAGTAAGTGAACATTATGCAGAGCAAGTCTCCTAGCACCTGTGAAAAGAACAAAGCATCAAAACGAACAAACAACTTTTATCCTCTCTACAATTATGATTCTTGACCGGTGCACTGACCATGGGTGATAAGGGTGGGGTCAGTGGAGCAACTGGTCAGCACACTGCCCAGCAAGTGAAACAGGTTGCGGATGATTTCCTTCACGCGTGACACTTCCGACGAGGCGTCCCAGTGCGGCAGGACTGCTCTCAGCAGTTTCAGGGTCAAGATCTGGAGGCAGACGCACATAAAAATGCTTCAACGGTTTTATCAACTCGTTATATGATTCTTCTTCTTTCATATTATTTGTTATCTTTTTGTTTCCCAGCAGAGAAGATTCCTTATACACAGACATCTCTTGTCTTTGTATATAAAATCACTGATTGACTTTACTTGCAAGGAGAATGCTGTCCCCTCTTTGTGGCCACATTTAAAATTCAAGCACTTAAATTCAAACATTTTCTTTCTATTTCTTTTGAGTCAAAATGTGAAACTTCACTGCATAAAGCCTTACACCCCTTGCCCTCTATGTTATTGCTGTGACAAGTATTTCATGCAACAAAGTCTCTAAAGGTAGACGTCATGGAATAATGAAGTACCACATACACCAAACCTATTTTCCTACCACTCAAGACACTCAGAAACGTTGAACCAACAAAGAACTTCCATCATCAATGTCTTCAACGCATGCTCTAAACGTTGTCCACAGCGACAGCTTGATCCACACACCTGTCTGTTGATGTTCTTGGCGTACTTGGAACCCTGGTCCTCCTCCAGGACGTGCATGAGGAGCGTGATCCAGCGCCGCGTGCTGAGCGCTTGACACAGCGTGCTGTCCGTCGCCAGGCTGCGCACAAACCCCAGGGTGCACCAGCGCAGGTGTTGCTGGCTGGCGATCTGGATGGCTGCCGAGTTGGTGTCTGAAAGGTGAGGTAAGTAGCAGGTTACAACGCGTGAAGACTCAAAGAGCTCAGGTGTTCTTACACGCAAACTTTCAACTTAAGTGAATTTTACAGGTAACCATACTTATGAAAAGGTGAAGAACAAAATCATTGCTGTCCTCGAATTCTTGCTCTCCTCTCCCTTCTCATTAAACTGAACAGGTAAGAATACAGTAGACTCCCGGTTTAAGACCCCCAATTGCTCCCTCCTTTCAAAGCCTTGTTTTTCACACTCTCTGTTTATTACCTCTGTAAATGTACCCCCAACGGCCTGCCAAACGGTTGTGTGACGTGTCTAGTGTGTTGGCGAAGTGTCTTGTGCTTGTCACTTCTCGCTTTCAGCCCTCACCGCTGGCTAGCACCGTCTGTCCTTTTTAGGACAATGCGAAAAGAGAGCAGAATGCGTCAGTCTCTCCTGCCAGTACAATAACCTCTCCACAAAAAGCCCTATGTAGTGCCTCCATCGCGGCGACAGGCGTAAACTGGGTACCGCAAGGCCCCAGGCTAGACTACAAGGACTCGGAGGAGGTTGGCCCCTGGACGTGCGGCATGCGGGCCCACCGGTGTGTGGAAATGCCTAGGTGCCCACGAACCAACCTCCAGCTATGGGTCAAATAGCCGGGGATGATAGGCTTGTCAACCCTGGCAGGCAGCTATCCTAAGAGAAGTACCCCCAACGTAAGACTCCCTCCTTTTTAAGACCTGACTTTCTCAGATTTGTGGAGGTCTTAAAAGGGGGGTTCCACTGTTTTGCATCCTTTGATAAGTATGGTTACCTGTAACATTCAATGACAAAGGAGAAGAGATACGAAGAGCTGCAAAAGACAGCGTGTTTCCCCCATTTCTTTTTGCCAGTTTGACGTTTACTTGCTACAGGTTTATATAGGGTATGGGCTTCGACCAATTTCAATACTGTTCAACACACCTTTTGAAGTGTGACTCTAATTTCTCTCTGCTACCACCAAACTGGTAACACTTACTCAAACCGTAGTTGCAGCCAGCCTCAACGATGCTGTGCATGAGACCGCTCAGTGCACCAATGGCTTCAGGCTGGGCACGATTAGCGTGAATGCCAGCACACAGAGACAGCACCTTCAGCAGACCTACAGTTGACTTGCGGATCAGGGATGTTGGGTGCTTGCTCTCGGGCTTGGCTTTTTCTGCACAAAGAGAATGTAAATAATTAGCATTCTCTCACTGGGACACAAATTCATCCATCCTCTCTAAGCTCTCCAGCACATAATGCTGATGGCTGATACTCAATGGTCAAAATGTTAAGAATCAAACCTGAAACATTAAATTCTTGCAACTATGAATAATCAAACCACACACAGGAATGTCTGAAAAGCATTAGCATGTGCATGCAAACACATTAAGACACAGAAACGCGTGTGCGCGCACTCACATACACACACCACACAAACTCACACATACGCACAAACAAAACAAACACACACACACACACATGTAACTATCAATAATAAAACAGGACATATACATTACGACACAGACACATCCGTGAGAGCCCCCCCACACACACACACACACACACACACACACACACACACACACACACACACAGACACACACACACAAACACACACAATCACACAGACAAAAACAGACACACACATGCATCTGCTCAAATACACAGTCGCACAAACCATCACACACAAACCATCACACACAAACCATCACACACAAACCATCACACTCTTTTTAAACCTTTCCTCTTCCACCTACCATGCAGGCAAACAATCGAAAATTTTAGTTGTAAATTTTCATTTGATTAATATACTTACCCAACTCACATATAGCAATTTACTTCAGTCTAGTGCTAGAACGCTGTATCGCATCACCTTGGTAACAAGGGAGGCAACTCTTAAAAAAAGCTACCTTGACCCATAAACAGGACAAAGTCACGTGACTTCCTGACCTTGCCGCCATATTGTAATCATTCGCACGAAGGCGCAGAAAAACTTCCCTCTTTTTTTAGAACAACCCCACAAGCGGGGAAGGCGGGAGGGAATTAACTATGTGAGCCATAGATTCCATCTGACCAAGTAGGGAAGCTAGAACTCGCACAGGCGCTTTCTTCCTCAGGGCCAAAGATCTCACCAAGTCTTGTAGCTTGTCCACCCTTCTCTGAGAAGGGCGGACAGACCAATCGACCGTGTTGAAAGTCATGCCGAGATACGTAAACACCTGTGAGGGTGTGAGCTCTGACTTCACCAAGCTTACTGAAAATCCCAGTTCCAGAGCTTGACTGAGGACCAACCGGGTATGAGCTCTGAGAGACTCCAAGTCCTGATTGAGGATGAGCCAATTGTCCAGGTAAGCCCGTAAACGCACCCCTTTTTGTCTGACCAGGACACAAAGCTGACGCATGACCATGGTGAAGATCCACGGGGCAAGAGATAACCCGAACGGGAGAGCTCTGAATTGAAACACCCGTTCTCCCCACAGAAATCTCAGCCACTTCCTGTCCACAGGGTGAATGAGTATGTGAAAGTAAGCGTCTGTCAAATCTATTGACGTGACCCAGTCTCCCTGTCTGAGTGTGTCTCTTACCGACGCCGGAGTCTCCATGGTAAACTTTACCACTCTTAGGTATTTGTTCAGGGGAGACAAGTCCAAGACTGGGCGCCAGGCGCCCGAGGCTTTTGGGACCACAAAAATTCTGCCGTAGAAGCCCGGGAAATTGCGGTCCAACACCTCTCCTATTGCCTCCTTCTTCAGAAGAGAAGTGATCTCGCCCTGAATGGCCAATTGAGCTTCCTGTTTTCTGGGGAACTGAAAAGAGGGAGGTACTCTCGTTAACGGAGCTTTGCCGTCCAACCAGAGTAGCCTGAACCACGAACGCACAATGCCCACAATCCACTGGCTGTTTACCGACTGTAACCAGCCTAGTAGGGCCCGGGAGGGGCCGCCCGCCACCAAAGGGGTGGGGGCTGTGCGAACGAGTGGTTCGGGGGAGCATCATTGGGGGTGGGGCTTGCGCCCCGACCCCCGAGATTTCCCGAACGACGGACCCTTTTTCTGATATGGGGCACCACCGCCCCTGCCCCAAGAAGAAGGACCTTGGCGCTGCGCCTTGCTCCTATTTGACGAAGAGGTCTGAGGCTTAGGAGGACACTGACTTTTGTTCTGGTGTGAAAAACCATGGTGAGCAATCTGTGCTATGGCCATGTCCCTTGCGTCCTGCGTCTCCTTATGGAGAGAATCAAAGGATGGCTTTCCCAGCAGGGAACCCTCAACAAAAGGAGAAGACTTAAGAGACTCAATCGTAACTTTGTCTTGAATCCCAGAACCCGTGAGGAACGCAGACCTGCGAGCGTGAACGGAATGAGCGTAAAGGCGCGCTGACAAACTCATTTGTTAGACGACACCTTAGTCAAAGTGGCTAACAGAGTCGTGACATCCTTAGCCACAGCGTCGTCACGAAACTGAAAAGGGTCGAGAGACGAAGAGATCGATCTAGAAAGAGATCTTTGCAACGTCTCCGAGAGAGAGGATAGCTCCAACAAACGCCTGCCAGTTTCCTCCAGAGACACGAGGGCTAACTCCGTATAAGGAACAGCCCTGTCCCTGCTGTAGCCATCTTGCCGAAGAGCTGCTAGTTCCGGAGTGATCGGAAGCGTAGCGCGCGGCAAGGCAAATGACTCAATGAGGTTAACCGGGTTGGACGGAAGGCAGAATCTCTTCGCCATACCATGAGGTAAAGGCGTGGAGAGGCTCGCAGAAGCGAGCCAAGGCTGTGCTGAAACAGGAGCCTGACTGTGCGCCACCAACAGAGGAACTGTGAGAGAAGCACTACCAGATTGCCCCCCAGCCAGCACTCTGGACAACTCGTAAGCTACCGAGGGAGTCTCGTGGAAACGGAACTGCTGTTTCACATCTTTCTCTGAGCGAAAATCTCCCAAGGCTGAAGGAGGTGGGGCAGACAAACCTGTCGGTGTTGCCACACCTTCTTCAAAATACCGTGAGGCAACTTCCGCTGCCAAACCCAAGGCTAGCGGAAGCTTCTTCGGTACACGGAAGTTGGTGTCTTCATCATCCTGAGCTGAAGCACCGAATTCCGAATCATAGTCCCGCACTTCCGTGCAACCCGGAAGTACACTACTGCCGTGGCTGTGATAGCCAGGAGAAGCATCAACCGGAAAGGAAGACACCCGAGGGATTTTATACCCAAGCGATGTCCCCCTAGGGACTGCTTCCTGCCCCCTGGGCGGAAGCGGGGAACGCTGTGCCGGTCTGGCCTCGTACGATACGAAGGTTGCCGACGGTAGCGAATCCCCTGTTCGATCAAAGACGGAACGCGTATCTGAGCTCCTACCCTGAACCAGCCTACCGCGCGAGCGGAACGGCGTAGCCAGGGGATCGGAACTTTCACTCTCTGCCCGGCACTCGGGTGGAGCTACTTCCTCCAGGATACGCCCTTTGCATTTGCCGGAGAACCCAGCTACTGGCGAAGGATAAATACCTTGAGCATAGTCAGACCGAAAACCAGAAGAGGCCTGAGTACGCAGAAGAGAGACTCCGTTGCCCGCATCGAAGTCAGCATGCACATCGGCCGAAGTCACTGTAGCCGAGGGAGGAACACGCACCCTGGCCAGGGAATGCGTATCGCTGAGACCCGGAGGCAAAGACAAAAATACTGCCCTAGTCGACGAAAGCGCTCAAAGAGCGGAGAATAGCGGAAACATCTTGTGTATCACTAACAGAGCTAGAACTGGAAGCAACCGGTACAGATTCTGAAGGCAGACTCGGCATGGAGGGAGATTTAGGCATGTCAATCTTAACATCAAAAGAATGTTTGGACGAAGGGTCTAAAACCTTCACAATGGCTTAACTAGAAGAGCCTTTCCACTTACGAGAAGGCTTCTTAACAGGAGAAGGCTCCGTCACTTGCTTAGAACTTTTCTTCTTACCGCTATCCAACATGGCGGACGAAAGCGTGTAAAAAATTTCTAAGTGCAGAACAACCTGAGTCAAGCAATAAAACGACAAAAATATGAAAAAAAGCTCACCCCAAACACAAAGTAAGAGAAGAGGGACGTGCAAGGAAAACCAAGGTGAAGTCTGGTCTGACCCAAGGAAAAGTCAGACGAAACGCTGAAAAGACTAAGCAAAGCAAAACACGTCCGTAGCCGCGTCGCGCTGAGTAGAGAATGATTACAATATGGCGGCAAGGTCAGGAAGTCACGTGACTTTGTCCTGTTTATGGGTCAAGGTAGCTCTTTTTTTAGAGTTGCCTCCCTTGTTACCAAGGTGATGCGATACAGCGTTCTAGCACTAGACTGAAGTAAATTGCTATATGTGAGTTGGGTTAAGATATGTAATTTAATCATGCTGCATAAACATACCTGACTCAGACTCCTCCTCTTCTTCATCCTCGTTTTCAGGCATCTCAGGGGGCTGGGCTAGCTTGAGGTCGTACTTGCCCTCCTTGCCCATGCGATAGGAGTTGGTGCTGCCACCGTTCTCCCACTGGACGCGAATCCACCCGTCCTCTCCCAGCTCTCCGATCACACGGCCAATGCCAGGAGGAGGGCCATCCTGGAAGACGTTAAAGAAATGAAGACAAATTGTTGCACAATTCTAAACGCTGATGTTGCACACATTCTCGATCTCAAGAAACCTGAAAGTGAATTCAGCTTGCAATGGACTGTTTAACAGAAAGTAAGTTTGGAATATCTGTTCCTTACTTTTCATTAGGCAACAAGATCTCTACTGGGACTTAGAGGTGGAATTGAAAATAGCAGGGTGAAAATCTTAATTGTTTCATTTAAAGCCATTCAGAAAAAAGTTATTGTTTACAAAGTGGATGTTATTAAAAATGTGGTCTTCCATAGTCTGACTTCAAACAATCAAGAAAGAACACAAACAAGTCGCGTAAGGCGAAATTACTACATTTAGTCAAGCTGTGGAACTCACAGAATGAAACTGAAAGCACTGCATTTTTTCACAATGACCGTAGTCCGCCGCTTGTGCAAAACGGAGTGAAACTGACGAGCCTGTTCAGCGCGGTAGTGGTTTCGCTGTGCTGCATAGCACGCTTTTCTGTACCTCTCTTCGTTTTAACTTTCTGAGCGTGTTTTCAATCCAAACATATCATATCTATATGTTTTTGGAATCAGGAACAGACAACGAATAAGATGAAATTGTTTTTAAATCGATTTCGGAAATTTAATTTTGATCATAATTTTTATATTTTTAATTTTCAGAGCTTGTCTTTAATCCAAATATAACATATTTATATGTTTTTGGAATCAAGAAATGATGTAGAATAAGATGAACGTAAATTTGGATCGTTTTATATAAAAAAAAATTTAATACAATTTTCAGATTTTTAATGACCAAAGTCATTAATTAATTTATAAGCCACCAAGCTGAAATGCAATACCGAAGTCCGGCCTTCGTCGAAGATTGCTTTACAAAAATGTCAATCAATTTGATTGAAAAATGAGGGTGTGACAGAGCCGCCTCAACTTTTACAAAAAGCTGGATACGACATCATCAAAAGTATTTATCAAAAAAATGAAAAAAATGTCCGGGTATATCATTCCCAGGAACTCTGTCAAATTTCATAAAGATCGGTCCAGTAGTTTGGTCTGAATCGCTCTACACACACACACGCACAGACAGACACACACACATACACCACGACCCTCGTCTCGATTCCCACTCTATGTTAAAACATTTAGTGAAAACTTGACTAAATGTAAAAAAGATAATCTGCATGCTGCCCAAAAGAGACAGAAAGACAAACAGTCAAACAGATATGAGGATTCTGACACAGACACCAAAATGCAGACGAAAGGACACAACATTTTCAAAACAAAATCAGGCCTACCTGATCGCCCCACTTCCAATCTACCCCTCTCACGACCAGTGTGCCGATCTTCATCATGGCTGCCAGTTCTGGGCCCGACAGGGGAAGCTGTTGGTTCTGTTTGCGAGTCTTGTGTTCTTCTGGCACCGTGCACAGCACCGCCCCTGTCTCTGGCACAGGCACGTCTGGATCTATGCCTGGAAAATAGAGAAAATCAATGACCATGCATGCTGCTTGTTGTTATGATGCCTCCTTTCAAAGTATACAGAGGTACCTGCAATGAAAAGATACCATTAGTACCAGCAGGTATATTTTGGTCAAGAAAATATCCTTCGTTTTGTGAGGTGTCTTCTCTTGTGAGGGGCTTCACATCGTAAGTACCACTGTATACATTTTCCATTACCTTCAAACACTTTTTGAAATCACTGCACAGAAAAAAGCACAGCAACTCTTTATTAAATAGGACAGAAGAATGACAAAATCTTTCAAAAATCTTGCTAATCTTTACTTCTCAAACCTTTTACGAGAAAAGAACTTCAAACATACACATTTCTAAAATATACACCAGTTGGCAGTTCACAAGAACGACAAAAGTCACCTCAACTACGTTCAGCAAAAGTGCATTGTTATCAAGAACAGCAAAAACAAAAGCAAAGCTTCTTCGCTGCTTGTACATTACACATGTCTCTTTCACTTAACCTCTATCAACTAACCTGCCAGTCTGAGAATGCTCTGTGTGAGCGCCAAGAGACCAGAGTTGAGCAGCAGACTCAGGCTGTGAGCGTGATGCTCGGCCACCAGCACCCCTAGCGTGGCCAGGATGAAACGACTTGGGGGAAGAGCTCCCAGCGTTAGCTGCTCCTGCAAGTGAAATTGCACCAAGTGCACCAGAAAATTAGAACGTAATAACTTCCAACCATCTATAAAACCCAGCATGAAAAGAAATCAACGTTGGAAGCTCAAAAATTACTATACACTCTCAAAACCTCACTCTATTCTTACCTTGGAGTTGTCCAGAGGGGGGTGAGCAGGGTTGATGCCTCTTGCCTTGAAGGCCATGTCGGCCTCAATGACGCAAGATCTCAGCTGCGTGATGGCCCAGCGGTACAGCTCTGCAAACGTCATCTCCAACAAGATTCGATCACAGGGCGGAATGAGCTGAATGTCAGCCAGGCAGTGTGGTAGAGGGGCTCTGCCGCGAGGGTGTTGCTTCCTGGAAATAAAAGCAAAGCTGGTAAAAAAAATCTTAAAAAATCAGCAGCAGGAATATTCCACATTCACGAGTATTATACTTATCTAGCTAAAAAATCAGTGCACTGTTTAAGGTTTTGTCATTGTTTAAATGAACACAATTAGTTTAAACCAATTTTCCTCTGCTAGATATGCTTATCTTTTTAAAAATTAACGCACTGTTTAAGGTTTTGTCATTGCTTAAATAAACACAATTAGTTTAAAACAATTTTCCTCTGTTGGATACTGAGGTATCTTTGGTCAGAGCTAGAACAGCCTGTAAAGGACAACAGTGTCGCTGCAGTGTAGGCGTCTTTTCATGACAGCTATATTTGGTAAAGTTAATACAACAAGAGTCCCACAGAAAGAGTCCTCTGTCGGGAGGTCTCCTCTTATTGTAGGGGTAACACTGTATTTAATAGAATGTCAGTGATAGTATACGCAACTTATTCACACAACAAACAATGTCAAAAAGCAATTTAGACAACTCGACACAATCTTCACACGTCTTCTTTGTCCTAAATCGAACTAGCTCCCCTGGAATGACAGTATGACTGCCTAAATGGCGCAGGTAAAACGGCCATTCACATAAAAGTCAACTAGTACTTTGAGTGTATGTGGGAGTCGCAGCCCACAAACGCAAGAGAAGAAGAATAAGAAACAACCCACAGTTCAGCTTGATACCTTGGTCTTGTTCCCACTGTGATGAGGCCCTGCCAGCCACACAGAATGGAGTGCCTGACTGATGGAATGAGGAAGTCTTTGTGGACCAGACTCAGCATGCTTTGGATCCCCTTCAGACGCAACTCTGCACGCCCAACCTGAAACAACAACCAAACCCAGTGCGTCAATGAGCCAATGAAGAAATCTCCGTGAAGTAGATCTAGCACTTTCACTTTTAAAGTTAGTTTAACTCTGCATTCTGTATGTCACATTCATGAAACACCAATGATTATTTTTAAACTTAAACCAGCTCAATTTGTGTCACATAAAACATATGCAGCTTAAAACTTGCACTTCTGAAGTTTTTTGTTTGTTTGTTTGCTTCACGCCCAGCCGACCACGAAGGGCCATATCACTTCTGAATTAATGACAGCCTTCCGTCTCATCGTCAAAACCACAATTCAAAGCAGTTGTTTTACAAAAAATTTGGTCTGAAATGTACAATGGAACCCACCCCCCCCCTTTTTTTTTTACCTCCAAAATCCAACAAAATCAGGTTTAAAAAAAGACACAAGTCTTAAAACGGGGGTAAATTTACATGAGTTATGAACAGAAAATCATAGAAGACAGGGTCTTAGAAAGGAGGGAGTCTTATAACGGGGGTAAATCTACATGAGTTAAGAACAGAAAATCAGAGAAGACAGGGTCTTAGAAAGGAGTGAGTCTTAAAACGGGGGTAAATCTACATGAGTTATGAACAGAAAATCAGAGAAGACAGGGTCTTAGAAAGGAGGGAGTCTTAAAACGGGGGTAAATCTACATGAGTTAAGAACAGAAAATCAGAGAAGACAGGGTCTTAGAAAGGAGGGAGTCTTAAAACGGGGGTAAATCTACATGAGTTAAGAACAGAAAATCAGAGAAGACAGGGTCTTAGAAAGGAGGGAGTCTTAAAACGGGGGTAAATCTACATGAGTTAAGAACAGAAAATCAGAGAAGACAGGGTCTTAGAAAGGAGGGAGTCTTATAACGGGGGTAAATCTCCATGAGTTATGAACAGAAAATCAGAGAAGACAGGGTCTTAGAAAGGAGTGAGTCTTAAAACGGGGGTAAATCTACATGAGTTAGGAACAGAAAATCATAGAAGACAGGGTCTTAGAAAGGAGTGAGTCTTAAAACGGGGGTAAATCTACATGAGTTAAGAACAGAAAATCAGAGAAGACAGGGTCTTAGAAAGGAGGGAGTCTTATAACGGGGGTAAATCTACATGAGTTAAGAACAGAAAATCAGAGAAGACAGGGTCTTAGAAAGGAGTGAGTCTTAAAACGGGGGTAAATCTACATGAGTTAAGAACAGAAAATCAGAGAAGACAGGGTCTTAGAAAGGAGGGAGTCTTAAAACGGGGGTAAATCTACATGAGTTATGAACAGAAAATCAGAGAAGACAGGGTCTTAGAAAGGAGGGAGTCTTAAAACGGGGGTAAATCTACATGAGTTAAGAACAGAAAATCATAGAAGACAGGGTCTTAGAAAGGAGTGAGTCTTAAAACGGGGGTAAATCTACATGAGTTAAGAACAGAAAATCAGAGAAGACAGGGTCTTAGAAAGGAGGGAGTCTTAAAACGGGGGTAAATCTACATGAGTTAAGAACAGAAAATCAGAGAAGACAGGGTCTTAGAAAGGAGTGAGTCTTAAAACGGGGGTAAATTTACATGAGTTATGAACAGAAAATCAGAGAAGACAGGGTCTTAGAAAGGAGGGAGTCTTAAAACGGGGGTAAATCTACATGAGTTAAGAACAGAAAATCAGAGAAGACAGGGTCTTAGAAAGGAGGGAGTCTTAAAACGGGGGTAAATCTACATGAGTTAAGAAAAGAAAATCAGAGAAGACAGGGTCTTAGAAAGGAGGGAGTCTTAAAACGGGGGTAAATCTACATGAGTTAAGAACAGAAAATCAGAGAACACAGGGTCTTAGAAAGAAGGGAGTCTTAAAACGGGGGTAAATCTACATGAGTTATGAACAGAAAATCACAGAAGACAGGGTCTTAGAAAGGAGTGAGTCTTAAAACGGGGGTAAATTTACATGAGTTATGAACAGAAAATCACAGAAGACAGGGTCTTAGAAAGGAGTGAGTCTTAAAACGGGGGTAAATCTACATGAGTTAGGAACAGAAAATCATAGAAGACAGGGTCTTAGAAAGGAGTGAGTCTTAAAACGGGGGTAAATCTACATGAGTTAAGAACAGAAAATCAGAGAAGACAGGGTCTTAGAAAGGAGTGAGTCTTAAAACGGGGGTAAATCTACATGAGTTAAGAACAGAAAATCAGAGAAGACAGGGTCTTAGAAAGGAGCGAGTCTTAAAACGGGGGTAAATCTACATGAGTTATGAATAGAAAATCAGAGAAGACAGGGTCTTAGAAAGGAGGGAGTCTTAAAACGGGGGTAAATCTACATGAGTTAAGAACAGAAAATCAGAGAAGACAGGGTCTTAGAAAGGAGGGAGTCTTAAAACGGGGGTAAATCTACATGAGTTAAGAACAGAAAATCAGAGAAGACAGGGTCTTAGAAAGGAGGGAGTCTTAAAAACGGGGTTCCACTGTATTGCATTAAAATTAATACTGTTCATCATCCAACCCAACGTGAAAATGATCCGTCACCTGATGGTAGAGTGATCGGCGCAGCTTCTCAATGTCGATGGGATGCTCATAGAGGATAAATTCGATGATCTTGCTGACCAGATGACTGTCGTTCCTTGCTCCGGTCAATCTCTGTCTCAACCACTTCATCCTCTGTGTACTGGTCACTGCATTCACTATGTGTTCCCAGGGGTCACTCTGTTAGGCACAGAATTCTAATTTGTTATACTGCACGCATTATCTTGCTTTATAAAGTCCTGCATTTGTTCCCCAGTGGTAGCGGAAGGGGTGGAGGGGGAATGGTGTGTATTTGTTCCCCAGTGGTAGCGGAAGAGGTGGAGGGGGAATGGTGTGTATTTGTTCCCCAGTGGTAGCGGAAGGGGTGGAGGGGGAATGGTGTGTATTTTTTCCCCAGTGGTAGCGGAAGGGGTGGTGTGTGTGCATGTGTGGACCTTTCACAACAACAGAAAAATCACATCACACATATATAACGCACAGTATTATCTTAGAACCCAAAGGCTTATTGCCTTTTTTCGTAATTTTGTGAATTCTGTACAACACAGCTGCTTTCTGTTTTTCTTGGAACTCAAACAGATCAAAGATAAGTAAAAAAAAATAATTTTAAACTCATGACAAAAAGCTGATACTGCTGTATCCTAGTTCTCACCTGTTTCGACTCTGCCACATCCTGCTCTTCCTCCGAGTCAGCTTCCCGTAGTCCGTCATCGGACTTGTCGGCTATTTCCTCCATCTTGCTGTCCCCAGCCCCATGACTACTTGTTGCCATGGCAGCAGCAGTGGCGCCATCTTCTGTCAGTTGCACGGTCACCTCCCCTTCCCCTCTGCCTTCCTGTGGGACGAGGGTGATGCCTTCTCCACTTCCTCCTGTTTCTGTCTCCTGGGTTGCTTCTGCTTCGTCTTTGCTTTCACTTGCTGCTAGTTCATCGTCATCTTTTGTTTCAGAGTCTTTGGTTTCGTCGCTGTCACCTCCGCTGGCTTTCAGTGGAATGAAGTCGTCTTTGTCGTCTTCTTTCACATCCACGTTTCCTGATATAAAAAAAGGCACGTTTATACTGAGAGTATCAACTCAGTATCAACTTTTGTACAATAAGCAAACCAGCTACTTTCTTTGGGTAACAACAGGACAATTTATCACCACCAACATCACACCCCATAAGGCCATATGATTAAGTACTGAAAACCTTACAAATGCAGAGCTTTAATTGCTTTCTAGTCAGCGAAAGCCTCGGCAAAGTTACTCTTGCGAACAACTTTCAAATCTACAAGAAAACATAGTGATGGATCAGTCGCTTGCGAACAACTTTCTAGAAGGTGCAGTAAGGGATAATTCATTCTTCTTCTTACGTTTCCATTTTGCAGATACGTTTCCTAGCACTGTGGTCAAGCACTTACTCTTGGACTTCTTCTTGTCTTCCACAATCTTTGAGATGACCTCTCTCCAGCGAGGCATGGATCGCAGAAGCTTGGAGCGGGTGAAGGTGTTGACTTCATCGCCTGTGGCCGGTCGCAGTTCGCTGAAGAGGAAGAGGCAGCGTTCTATCACAGGTGCGCAAACCTCTTTGTATGAACGGCCCTGATCTTGGTGAGCCTGTGAGAACAAAAAGTACAGATAGAGATAATGTCATTTGCCCGTTTAACAAAATATTTGCCCGTTTAACAAAATATGATCTGCCACTGTTGTTGTTTTTTCTTCTCTGATTCCATCCCTCACTGTCTATCCTTTATATGTGTGCGCACACACACACACACACACACACACACACACTGAGAAGGGTGTAGATGAACCAGAGGAGAAGGCAGGGGTGAGAAATAGACAAATTGAGAAGAAGAAAAAAGCCAGGCCAGGAAGACAGGCCTATGGAGAAATGCATCAAAAAGGCACAGATTGACTCAGCTGAACCTACACTGGAAGCCAAAATCCACTCTTGTCAAAGAAGTTAGCTATCATTACTTTTGAGAAAGTAACAGGAAGACAAGAAAGAGATGATACTACAGTCAAACCTGTCTATAACCACCACCCAAGATACCAACCAAAAGTCGTCGTTATATACAGGTGGTCACCATGGAAAGGCAATTATACAGCATTAAAAAAAAAGTCATCAGAGATCCTTTTCTGGTGATCATAATAGGCAGGAGGTCGTGATTGAGAGGAGGTTGCAAGGGCAGGTTTGACTGTATAAGTCTACTCAAATATATAGCCAGGCCTGGGAACACCCGTTTTGCACTTGGAGTATTCTCAAGTAAACTTGGTGTATTTTCAGAAACATGAGCGTACCCCACACAACATTTGAACATCCATGATTAAAACATGTTTCACACGCGTCCGTCACACCGTTAATTACGTGTACCTATACATTTAAAACAAATGCTTTTTTCAATGTTTACTGACAAAAACTGTATCATCTTCGGGATGGGCTTGTAAAGAAAAGTAGTATAGGAATTTTTCTCGTCGTATTGTTTTCCCACTGACCGTACTGATCGTATTTTCGACAATCATGCGTACAAAATACGGCGAAATCGTATGGGTTCCCAGGTCTGTATAGCTCTTTTGCTGACTCACCTTGATAAGAGCTTTCTTGGCAGAGTGGACGGCGCGACAGATCTCGAGGACGGAGCGAGGCAGGAAAGGCTTGTGTACTGTCTCCCCCTGGCCGTGTTCCATCAGGCCCAGCACCACGTGGCCCAGGTCTGTGTGCTTCAGTAACACCGCCATCAGTAGCCTGGCAACAGCAACAACAGTTCATGACTTGAACATCATTCATGACTTTAACATACATCAGGCCCAGCACCACGTGGCCCAGGTCTGTGTGCTTCAGTAACACCGCCATCAGTAGCCTGGCAACAGCAACAACAGTTCATGACTTGAACATCATTCATGACTTTAACATACATCAGGCCCAGCACCACGTGGCCCAGGTCTGTGTGCTTCAGTAACACCGCCATCAGTAGCCTGGCAACAGCAACAACAGTTCATGACTTGAACATCATTCATGTTCTTCAACATACATCAGGCCCAGCACCCCGTGGCCCAGGTCTCTGTGTTTCAGTAACACCGCCATCAGTAACAAACCTTTCAAATCGACCATTAACATGTTCTTCTGCTATAAGAGATGAGGCAACGATAGTATGAACGCAAAGAAAAAGTAGGTACTGGGCCTGCTATTCAGACTTGTTGTTTGACAGAGTTTTCTTCCACAAGAGATTTGTTGATTTGTCTAACAAAGCCGTCAGTCCATTTCTGAGCAGTTCTACAGTGCTTAAGCACCAGCCTGACGAACTTACCTGCCGACCTCCTCCACAGGGTGGTCTTGAGGGAACTCGATGGGGAAGTTGAGGTGGTGGCTTTGAGCGAAACGTTCCACCATGGCCAGAAACACCTTCACTGTCGGTTCGGCAACTCGCCCCTCCGACAGTGCCATCAGAAATGGCTTGGCTGCGTCAGCGCTGGCGTTCTCTTCCTCGTACAGTCGCTCCTTGTCCATGGTCTGAGGCAGGTGGTCGTGCTCTGACGTGGGTGTGGCGCCTGCAGAAGTTTGGGTTTTAATGTAAACTTAGCAAAACAATTATTGGGTCATGTGATCCCTGTAAAAGAAATCTTTAATCCGAAAGGTGATCCAGATAGTCAAGTGAACGGCCTTAACTGTCATAGAAAGTTTGAATGAAATTACACGGGAATCAATGTTTTTATTTGGCTGCAAAATTTGTCACAATATTTTGTTGCTAAGTTTAGATAACAATAATAATGATGATAGCTTATACAGAACGAACCACGGAGATCTGTGATCTCCGCACTTTACACATTTACTATGAATAAGACCACACTATTTAAACGTTAAATAAATATACATTATACAGTCGAACTCGCTTAAGACGAATCACTGGGGATCGGGAAATAAGTTCGTCTTAACCGAAATTCGTATTAAGAAATTCGTCGACGTCGTGTACAATTTCTAGCTTTCTCTCAAGAGAGATCGCTTGTTTCTTCTTGTTCTCTGCCAAGATGCGGCTAAAACATTACCTAAACTTGAATAGCATTCACCTAATGGAAGTCGCCGCGGATTTTCATTTCGCTCGATTAGCGATTACCTGTACTTTATTAGCTCTCTACTCAAGACTCGGCGCTTTTCTCTTTCTTTCGCGAATCTTCGTTTGTCAACAAGTCGTTGTGACAAGATAGCGTACAGAGAAACACCGGATGTATCAGGATCTCGCACGCGTGAGATTTCGTTTTTTTGTGTCTTGCGATAGTTGGAGGAGCGAGAGCCGCCATGTTGTGTTTTCGTCTGCTCGAAAATGTGCGCAAAAATCGTAAATCATCCCAAAAAAGCTTATTCCGGGACTACATGTGTGTGTTGGTTACAAAGTGTGTGTGTGTGTGTGTGTGTGATATTTTTCTTCAAACTTTTTCACTTTTCTTCTTTGTTTCACTTGTTTATTATCGGTGACCTCCCTTGGACACCAAATAAACATGGCAGAATACTTGCATTCCGGCGACTTTGACACATTCAAACTTCTCAAATTCCCATGATATGTCGGGACGAGTTTTAAAGATTTCGTCATAAGCGTGAGTAAATTACAGACATTATGCATGCTTGGGAATCCAAAAAGTGCTCGTTATAAGCATAAATTCGTAACAAAGAATTCGTTTCAAGCATTTTTTTAAGCATGAAGAAAGAGGTATTCAGTTGGGAACTTAAAACTAATACGTTATAAGTCAAAATTCGTAACTAGCGTGTTCGTTTTAGGTGGGTTCGACTGTATGAATGAACTTTCAACTCTGAACATACAAGTTTGTACTTGCAAGGTTATTTTGTCCCTATATCTTACAAGGTAATGAATACTGTTTTCTTCTCCCTCCCTTTCCTCTTGTGAGAATGGGGAAGCAGTGAGCAAACAGCAAAGAAAGACAAGTAATATCACAACAATGTGCAGTGTCATACCTGGAGTGTTCATACTTGGGCTCCTGGTCTCCCCTTTCTCTTCATCAAAGCTGTTGTGGGGCTGAAGGACCTGCAGTCCGCCGGAGAAAAAGTCTGCCTGCAGCCACTCTCCGCACTCCACCTCCTCCGCAGCGAGCGGAGTGCTGCGAACCTGCTCCGCTGCGTGCAGGCCTAGCAACGTACCCAGGGTGCGCTCCGCGTCGATCAGGGGCGAAGACATGGAGCTGGAATCCACTGACTGCACGATGTCTTTCTCTGGCTGCAATTGAAAAGTGATACATAAGAGTCTGCTTCTTTTTTTTCTTTATTTTTCAAATTTTTTTTTAAACTGAATTCTTTTTATCGTGTATACAAACTACAGAATTTTGACCAGACTTTTGTTTGCATCTTTCTTCCAAATCCAAAGACACCCAGACAAATATCGAAATCTGTTGGACACCGTCTGAGGTTACGCTTCTTTTTCTTCTGTTCATGGGCTGCAACTCCCAGGTACACTCGTGTCTTGCATGCGTGTTTATTTTGGATTTTTTGTACACATATAAAGTTATTTTATTATAGCCCAAACCAAAATATTTGTGTAATCAAACGCTCCATAAACTTGTCTATCTATCTTTCTTGTTTTCTGATTTTTGAAATTGTTAGCAGTCTACCTTTTTTTGTATTTCTGTATTAATTAACCCCTTGACTGCCGTCATGTGCCAGTGCAGCCGCAGCGCCTACGTGACGGGTAAACCCGTCAGCTTAGTTCAGGAATTTTCCAGAAATGCTACGTCACTGCTGACACACAAATACCAGCCAATGGCTTGGTAGTATACCTCATTCTCATGAATAAACATAAATGGTCACGCGGTTTTGCGTCTGAAGGCTATTTTCGGCCTTGGCAGCAGGGAAGGGGAGAGAAGGCTCGACTCGTCAAAATGGCTAACGGTGACAGTCGACCGGGCCGTAGTAGGGAAAAACAAAGCCGGACTGACGCTACAGGCGCTGCAAACGATTATGGATACTGACAGGGGAAGGGGGAGATGATCTTTCAGACGATTCGTTGGAAACAGGTAGATGACAGTGATTATGATCCTTTCTTCGAGCAAGCAAAACAGCCACCTGTGTTTGATCCACAGGCACCGGAAGATGCGCCGGACTGATTTTTCAAAAGTTCATATTTGAACATCATTATAAGCCAAACTAATTATTATTTCCATGTTTAGACACTAAAACCAGGTTCTTGGTTCAATTTCCTTTAAAAATAACATAGGTTTTACTTACCTACCTACTGCGAGTTTGGAGCTAGAATTTTTTGTGAATTATTACACCCCGAACTCCAAAATTCCCTGGCAATCAGGAATGCACATAAGTCAGTTTTGATTGGCAGCGAAAGGATTAAGAGGATATAAATACAATCAGGTAGTGTATACTTACATCCACATACTGTCCCACATAGAAAGCCTGCATCATTTCTCTGGCCTCCTCTGAGTGGCGTACACTCTCAAACACATGGGATGCATCTCTCCCTGCAATGAATGCATTTATTCCAAATGACAAGAGACCAACACAAACCTAGTGCAAAGAGGTTTGAAAGTTTCCAGAGTTTTAAAACAGTCCAGATATCCCCTGAAATTAAAATCTGACATACTCTGTGAAGAGGCAACTGATGTGATTTTCATATATCACAGCTCTCCCTATTAATGCTTCAATTTATGTGAGCTTGTTCTGTCATCTTAATTGGTCACAATGATCTAGGAGACATTTTTATTTTTGTCAAAGACCGATCATGCTTGAAGCTAGCTCATCTAATTGCCTTTCGTAATCAACCGGCCAGCTGTTCACCAGGGCTTGAAATGAAAGAAAATCATATTGAGAAAGTACATTGACTGACCTGCGTACTCCGTGAGGATATCTCTGCCGCAGGGGGCCTGTGACTTGAAGTCGTGAATGTCGTACACTTTCCCATGAATCACCACCCACAGGCCGCCATCTTTGTTGTGGTTCTCCAGGTCAACCTTGCGGATCATCTGAACGTCGTCAAACGACTTCTGGGTGTAGCGCTCCAGGGTGTAGCCTAAATCAATACACACAAATACTTTTTAACCTCACGTTTGGTTCTGTGTTCAAAGTGAAAGCTATATCACTAACATTATTTACAATGTGGATGGAAGACAAAGGTATTACATATTCTATACAAAGAAAGGACTGCAACAGTTACAAGAATAAAGAGAATAGCAATTGTCGAATGT
Organism: Littorina saxatilis; assembly: GCF_037325665.1. Classification (NCBI taxonomy): domain Eukaryota; kingdom Metazoa; phylum Mollusca; class Gastropoda; order Littorinimorpha; family Littorinidae; genus Littorina; species Littorina saxatilis. The sequence goes on from NC_090250.1 coordinate 44,076,864, forward strand.
TACATCTCCAGAAAATAATTATACCTACAGTTGCTTGTCAACTTCAAAAGGTATGAAAAGAAAACCTATTTCCTTTTATAACTGCCCTGAAACAGACTTGAATGATGACATTTTATTCATGACAGAAACTTTATAAGTGAATTAGCCTACTGACCACATTTTTCATAGATGTTCTAAAAAACAGAACAACCTGTGTTTGCTTTATTTTCCCCCCAAAAGTTTAAGAGAAAATATACATGACAATTTCATTTGTTGTATTAGTTTATTGTTTTATTATTTTGCTAGAATTGCTAGAATGTACATGTATTTAATGTTGAAATACTGTGGTTTTTATTCATTGTTAATATGTAAAGGGCAGAGGTTTCTGTGGTTTGCGCTTCATAAGCTGTCATTATATTTTTATTTTTGTAAACTTTATTTCCAACTGCAATCTATCTACTACTCACTCCAGACTCCAGGCCAGGCGAGGTCCTCTTGGTCATCACGGTCCCGGCCAGGCGCCAACTGGTTGAACTGGTCCATCAGTTCCAGAGTCTGTCCCACCACAATCACTGCCCGCGACACTCGCACAACGCTGCCACAACGCACACTCAGCAGCACCAAGCATGACAGCAGCTCAGGTAGGAGAACACCTGAAAGTAGGGTTTTTAAAATATCTCTATGTAAGCAATTATTAAAATCTTGCATGTAACGAAGGTTATGTACCTGCTCAAGAGCTCTGAACTCTAAAATGTACTAGTATTAGTTCAGTATATGACAGGTGAAGAAATTCTACTCTCCAAGCACCAACAAAATCTGACAGACTAAAAATTCAACTAATTATTTCATTGCAGGCAAAATTTTGTTTGTTTGTTTGTTTGCTTAACGCCCAGTCCACCACGAAGGGTGATATCAGGGCGGTGCTGCTTTGACATTTAACGTGCGCCACACACAAGACAGAAGTCGCAGCACAGGCTTCCTGTCTCACCCAGTCACATTATTCTGACACCGGACCAACCAGTCCTGGCACTAACCCCGTAATGCCAGACGCCAGGCGGAGCAGCCACTAGATTGCCAATTTTAAAGTCTTAGGTATGACCCGGCCAGGGTTCGAACCCACGACCTCCCGCTCACTGGGCGGACGCCTTACCACTAGGCCACCGTGTTGCGGTCTGCAGGCAAAATGAACACGTCTCTCCCATTCTGTCACTGTTTCTGAGTCATTCACTTTGAAAGTCTGACTTTTCAATGCAGCAACTGCCAGACATGAAGTCTTCAAAATAACAACAGCGGCTGACATGGAAGTCCAAAGAAAATGACCAGCAAGGTCATGGTGAGGGATAACTTACAGCAAAGCAACAGCAACTGCTGAAGAAATAAACCCAGACATTTTACTCACGCTGATTCCTTTTTATGACAGCTACTGAAATCCAAAAATGAAAAAGTTGCCAATGTTTTACCTGTGACGTCTTTTGCGATGACATTTGAGACCTGACAGAAGTAGCGACCGCTACTGCTGGCAACGCTCACAGCCGAAGAAAGAACGTTGTTGACATGACTGCACAGCTGGCTGCAGTACTTGCGTAGCACTGATGCTGCTCCCTGCATCTCGAGACCTGAGAAAAAAACATGAGATTAAAGCATGCCTATCCGTTCTTAAGTCACAGTTGTTTTAGTCTTTCATCCAACACAAACATTGAAGCAATCCAACAAATAAATTTATCCCTACCAATTTCTGAAGTTGGTTTGACATAGTCCTCTTCCTCCTTGGTCTCTGAGCTCTTGGTCATCACGGCCATTTCTGTGGAGAATATTCTGGCCACCAGCAGTCTCTGGAACTGGAGGAGGAGGTGGAGGGATGGGGACATCTCCATCATTTCTCCATCAGGTGTTTTACCACCGCTGTCACGGGCGATGTCTTGTATCTGGGCCAGTGTGTATGTTGTGGAATTTCTGTAAACAAAACATTAAAGATTCTGTCAGTCACTGAAGCAAATTTTAATGTTCTGTTCTCGCATTCCTGGAGCCCAATCTGTTGAAATCGTTGGCAGTTGCAATACAGCTGTGATCTGCCGCAGCCATATTTGCATTTACTCTGCACATCTTTCTTCTCTGTACTTGCAGAAATCCAGCTCCAATCCATCTTCGACTACCCTGGATATTGTGCCCAGATATGCATGTGTCTACCAACTGTCCTGCCCATGTTTCCCACACATGCCCCCTTCAAAAGCCAATCAATTAGTTTTAGTGATACTCTTCAGCTTTAACCCACCTGAGAAGCTGCTGTATAAGCTGAAGTAGTGGAATGACTGCCTGTGACTCAGACAGACACTCTGCCTGGCTGACGTCCCTAGCTGACGACATTGACGCTTCACACTTGATGTCGTTTGTTGCCTCACTCATCTTGCCGCTCTCATCTTCGTCTGCCTCCGCTGCATCACCCTCTTTCTCCTGATAACATTGCACATCAAATTTTGAGCACCATGATTAAATCTGGGTTTTTTCTTGAGAAAAAAAAATCAAAGAAACTTTTCCTTAGCAGATTTCTACTTTCTCCTTCCAACACACACTGACACAGAGAGTCACAGAAAACACAGTCACCCACACCGACACAGTCAAACCGACACACAAATAATCACATTGTCATACACACAAACACACCATACCACAATGATCAGTCAACAACAACAAATCAACCAACAACAACAAAAAATGATAGAAAAAGCAGTGAGGTTATGTGACAGAGTGCATCCTTTTTTCCTGGGGGGTATATTACCTGCTATTCCGACTTGGTCGTGTGACAGACGTTGTCTTCCACACGAGATTACGTTGATTGTCTAACGAAGCCGTCAGGCTGAGTTAGACATCAGCTAATCGAGTGTGGAAGAAAACTCTGTCACACGACCAAGTCGGAATAGCATTTATGTCTCACAGCTTCAACTGAGGAGAGAACAAACACGTTTTGTGTACTCAAGCTTGACAAACCTAAACACAGGAGCAGCCATTGTGGAGAGATCTACTTTTTGACGGAAGTGACCTAACAACTGTGAATGACGTCTCGGTGTATGTGAATGACGTCACAGTCATCGTCACAGTCTGTATTTTTTGAAGCATCGCATTCTTCATGACGTCTTTCTTTGTCTGCATCCGCGAAATGTTTGTTCATTCCGGGATCTTTGTCATCTATGTTCAGAACTCTGTCCTTATAGTTTCAGACTAACAGGCCTCTTGAGCTAGCCACTTTCCAAGAGAAGCTAAATTCGCGTATGGAAACAGTACTGTCGTCTGGGATGCCGTTTTCAGTATTCTGAGCGTTGAAGAATGTGTAAAGAGAAGAAATGATAACAGCAGGAGAAATAAAAGTCGTGTGTTAATTTTTTGGCTTTTGGAGGGACGATTTTGAGTTTGAATCTGTTCTTGCCATGCTCCTAAAGCGTGTAACATACAATCTTGCACACGTTTGCTTTAGTAGTGGCAAAGAAGGAAAGCGTGCGACATACTCATTACTGTGATATCCTACAAACACTAAAATCATACATTTTGGGTCATCCATTTGTTCAATCAAAGCAAAAAACCTGAGACATGGAATATCAGCGAACCTTTCTCTCCTCCAGCTCCTTGATTTCCGCCTTGACCGCCATGTTGAGGGAGGTCTCCAGGCCCCCATCGGCCATCAGACTGCTGACCAGTAGGTCCGTCATGAACCGCTGGCCTGAGCTCATCACTGACACCTCACGACCTGAAAACGTTTAACACTTCTTCATTTACGCAATGCAATTTATAATCAACGTATGCCAAATATGAGTGACCACTTCCAATCTTAAATTAATTTTTTGGTTTTTTTAATCATTTACTGGAGATTTTGTGCATAAAGGCATGGGAGGTTCTCTGCACTTCAATTTTTATACAAAGGCGAACATCGAACGCAGAAGAAGAAGAAGAAGATACAAAGGCAATATGGAGTGAAGCCGTGAATCAGTCATATGATTCGAGAAGTAAGCTGTTATTCTCTCAGGCACCAGGAGATTGATTCTGCATAACTGTCACTTTCTCTATTGCACATGTTGTATGCATTTAGAGCATTTACTTTCCATAGTTTATCAGATATTAAAATAGCGCTCTGCCTCATTCTTGAATGAGTATAGCGGTCAGAAATCCCAATACAGAAGACAACCCAACCCCTGCTGCTGTGCTATACATGTGTCTACCTACTGTGGTTAATCGGCACAACCCATTACCTCCGTTGGCCAGTAGAGTGGACAGAGCTCTGGCGCGTTCCTCAGCCGTGGGCAGCAGAATGGACCAACCGCTCTGCAATGTGGCTTGTGCTGCCATCTGCACTGTGCTGATCACGCCAGAGTTGCTGGCAAGGGACACCACTCTCTGTTTCAGGCTGCTCACCAGGGGGCACCCTGGACCCAGCCCTAGACTGTCGACTTCTTCTGATTGGGAGATGGCTGCATGAAGCTGTGGAATGAAAACATGTTTGCACATATTGAGGTTGTTCTCAATTCCATGCAGTTCATGAACAACACAAGCTGCTGTCTAGTCTGAAGATTTACCTTTGAAATCAAGATGCTTCCAAACTGGCTCTGCTTCTAAAAGAAAAAGTTGTGTATTCTTGTGTTCAACACTTGTGACTTTTCCTCACTACCCTAAAACTTTAGCATAACCAAAGGAAGGTCTTTTCTTCAGGAACTATTTAGCAAGACAATACTCTTATCTTTAGGTATCTTCTCACCTCCCCTGGAGACTGCCATAAAAACTGAGCAAGGTAACAAACTTGCATCGGTCCCACATAGCCTAGTGATACAGATTGAAGGGACAATAAAAACCAATAACCAACCAACCATCTCGCCTCCGCTCTGTCTCTCTCACCTGCAGATTGAGCAAGTTGAGAGCGGCCACAGCCATGCATTCCTTGTCTTGGGGCGGGGGGCGGTCACTGCGACCGTCCAGCCCCTCGCACACCACAGCCAGGAGCTCATCGATTCTCTCCAACGTCCACTGACTGACGTCCACAATGAAGGGGATGCGAGAGCCCACTGTCCACTGAGTACTGGATGACCAGAAGAACGTCTGTAGGAGAAAGAAAAGAAATTGTTGCTGACTTGAGAGAAACGATGCATACGACATGTGCAACAAGAGTAAGTGACAGTTATGTGGAACTAACCTCCTGGCACCTCAGAAAATAACAAGCATTGACATCAACAAGCAACTTTTATCCTAAAACAAGAAGGGCAAAGCCCATACGACTCACATGCTTGACCTTGACCTTTACATGACCTTGACCTTCAGGGTCAAGGTCAAATAACTAAACCTAGCATGGAACACAAAGCTGTTAATTCAAGACATAGGAAGTACAATGGTGCTTATTGGCTCTTTCTACCATGAGATATGGTCACTTTTAGTGGTTCACTACCTTATTTTGGTCACATTTCATAAGGGTCAAAGTGACCTTGACCTTGATCATATGTGACCAAATGTGTCTCATGATGAAAGCATAACATGTGCCCCACATAATGTTTAAGTTTGAAACAGTTATCTTCCATAGTTCAGGGTCAAGGTCACTTCAAAATATGTATACAATCCAACTTTGAAGAGCTCCTGTGACCTTGACCTTGAAGCAAGGTAAACCAAACTGGTATCAAAAGATGGGGTTTACTTTGCCCTATATATCATATATAGGTGAGGTATTCAATCTCAAAAACTTCAGAGAAAATGGGGAAAATGTGAAAAATAGCTGTTTTTTAGGCAACATTTATGGCCCCTGCGACCTTGACCTTGAAGCAAGGTCAAGATGCTATGTATGTTTTTTGGGGCCTTGTCATCATACACCATCTTGCCAAATTTGATACTGATAGACTGAATAGTGTCCAAGAAATATCCAACGTTAAAGTTTTCCGGACGGACGGACGGACGTCCGGACGGACGTCCGGACGGACGGACGGACGGACGACTCGGGTGAGTACATAGACTCACTTTTGCTTCGCATGTGAGTCAAAAAACCACAATATTTTGGTGTTTTTTGTCGCTCACTTGTTGTGAAGGGAAATTGAAGCTTGATTTTCATCAAAGACTGCTGCAGGGTGAGAAAAATGTACAGGGACTGTTCTGGTCAAGGGACAACCAAGTGTGGGTAACTTTTCTATCTTATAAGCTTACGCTACAGACTGATTTTCCTTGCTTATAGCAATTCTCATTTTATTATATAGTCCAAATATTGCTATATAATGTTTACGGCAGCAGATAGGGTAACCTAGCACCAGCTTTCCTCACACACGCCAACATCCACAAAACGAACATCTTATGCCTCAACCCTGAAGGTCGAAAATAACAAGCAATACATGCACCACAGGGGAACCGCCCTTTTAAGACCCTCCAATTTAAGACTCCCTCCCTTTTAAGACCCTCCAATTTAAGACTCTCCAATTTAAGACTCTCCAATTTAAGACTCCCTCCCTTTTAAGACCCTCCAATTTAAGACTCCCTCCCTTTTAAGACCCTCCAATTTAAGACTCCCTCCCTTTTAAGACCCTCCAATTTAAGACTCCCTCCCTTTTAAGACCCTCCAATTTAAGACTCCCTCCCTTTTAAGACCCTCCAATTTAAGACTCCCTCCCTTTTAAGACCCTCCAATTTAAGACTCCCTCCCTTTTAAGACCCTTCAATCTAAGACTCCCTCCCTTTTAAGACCCTCCAATTTAAGACTCCCTCCCTTTTAAGACCCTGTTTAGACGGGCGCTGTGGCGGGGTGGTAAGACGTCGGCCTCTTAATCGGAAGGTCGAGGGTTCGAATCCTGGTCGCGGCCGCCTGGTGGGTTAAGTGTGGAGATTTTTCCGATCTCCCAGGTCAACTTATGTGCAGACCTGCTAGTGGCTTATCCCCCTTCGTGTGTACACGCAAGCACAAGACCAAGTGCGCACGGAAAAGATCCTGTAATCCATGTCAGAGTTCGGTGGGTTAGAGAAACACGAAAATACCCAGCATGCTTCCTCCGAAAGCAGCGTATGGCTGCCTGAATGGCGGGGTAAAAAACGGTCATACACGTAAAATTCCACTCGTGCAAAAAACACGAGTGTACATAGGAGTTTCAGCCCACGAACGCAGAAGAAGAAGACCCTCCAATTTAAGACTCCCTCCCTTTTAAGACCCTGTTTTCTTAGAATTTCTAATCATAACCTCTATAAATTTACCCCTATTGTAAGATTCCCTTCTTTTTAAGACCCGATTTTGTCACATTTTTGGAGGTCTTAAAAGGGGGGTTCCACTGTATCCCTATCACTTTTCTAAACATCCACCACACACAAAAATCCTCTTCACCTGCAAAGGTCCGCAGGTAGCACCCACAATGAACTTTCCCTCTATAGCAGGCAGCAAGGTGGGTTCGGCTACATGAGTGGTGGACATTTCTCCCAGCTGGCCCTGCTCGTTCTTCCCCCACCCGAACACCTCCCCCTCCTCGGTGATGGCCAGACAGTGCATGGCGCCGACAGCGGCTGAAACCACACGCTTGTTACCGAGAGTTTCCAGTAGACGCGGGTGTCGAACGTGCTCCTCTCTGCCGTGACCCAGTCGAAAGTTGTCCCCTTTGCCCCTGGAAAAAGTCAAACCAGGGTTGATTATGATATGGGTTGCAAAATAGAAAATAGAAAACACACTGATACAACTGACCAAATTCACACACAAATACAGATAGATAATGACAAAATATAACAACCAGCTGACTAATCCACTCTCTTTCGTACAGTCCTTCGAACACATACATACACACATGAAGTCCTTCTCTTCCTATCACAAACACACACTCTCCCTTCCCCCACCTCACCCTACCCTTTATTATGCAGCTTCTTCATTTTTTTTCTCTCCCTTGTAACCTTCTTCTTCTTCTTCGTTCATGGGCTTAGACTCCCACGTTCACTCATGTTTTTAGCACGAGTGGATTTTTACGTGTATGACCGTTTTTACCCTGCCATTCAGGCAGCCATACGCCGCTTTCGGGGGAAGCATGCTGGGTATTTTTGTGTTTCTATAACCCACCGAACTCTGACATGAATTACAGGATCTTTTCCGTGCGCACTTGGTCTCATGCTTGCGTATACACATGAAGGGGGATAAGCCACTACCAGGTCTGCACATAAGTTGACCTGGGAGATCGGAAAAATCTCCACACTTAACCCACCAGGCGGCAGCGACCGGGATTCGAACTCACGACCTCCCGATTAGGAGGCCGACGTCTTACCACCACGCCACTGCGCCTGTCCTCCCTTGTAACCAAAGTTATATCAAAACAAATCTCAAAATAGACACAATATCTCAGTACATTTGCAGCCAATGTTCAAGTAACACCCTCTATCACAAAACTTTAGCTGATCAAATTCAACTGACCATGAGAAGAGCTGGCCAGACTTGGTGAGAGCCAGTGTAAACTGAGCGCCACAGTAAGCCTTGATGACCTCCTGTCCCATCAGTTTCTCTATCAGCTTGGGTGTCTTGCTGCCGTCACTCCCCCCGCGCCCCAGCTTGCCGTAGTCACCGTCGCCCCAACTGTACACCGCTCCTGTAACAACATTTCTTAGTTTCATATTCATTACTTTATTGTTCCATCGCTGGGAACTTTGCGTCGCTTCCTGTTAGTCGCAGCAGAGACGCGCTACCCAGGTGTGTGCGCATTTGACTGTAATCAGCCACCTGCACCTACTTCTGGCAGAACGGCAAAGGTCTTCTATGTGCCACAGTGGTGACATGGAGGTGGGATATTAATACCGTCTCTAAGCCTGCACATAAAGTTGACGCCCCGGCCCCGATTCAAAACCCCTCACCTGTGGATCACAAGTCCAGTGCTATACCAACTGAGCTACCAGGGCTCCAGATCGTAGCTGGTCAGTTACTTTCTCCAGAGCATCTCGTTTCATTTCAGACAGGCTGTATAAACACAGCAGTGTGCAAGACTGATTTCATCAATTCAAATGACAATGAAAACAATGTGTCTATATGGTTCATTTTAAGTTTTAATTTGGAATACTATATAGCCTGCTGCACCCTCTATGCTCTTCTATGGATGAACAGTCAGGGAACATCAACCTAAAATTGAAAGCTAACTAAAAAAAGAATTGACGATAGAACTGATCAAAGAATTGACAATAAACATGCCTCCTAAAATTGCTAAAACTGGTGTTCTTTCAAAGGTCTGGTTTCAGTATCTCTGAACGTTACTGAGCACAAGTGACATTGGCGCGGCTGGTCAAACCTTACACAAATAAATCTGAAACACCTCAATTCCACTGGTATAGGCTTATAACTCTCAACAGGGACTATACAATGACCACATTCAAAGACAACAGAAAGCTTATAAGCATATGCTTGCATACGGATTCTGAATGTCAAATATTGTACATATCTCACGATATCAAAACTGAATAAAGTTTTGTTCAAACAACAGAAATCTTACCAGTGTCAGTGACAGCCACAGTCTGGGCGTCTCCACTACCACACGCCACATCCACCACACGGTGACCTCTCAACCCTGCCACCACGGTCGGAACAAGGTGATCCTCAGAGTTGCCGTGCCCGAGGCGGCCGTAGTTTCCTCGGCCCCACGTGAAGAGCTCGCCTGTAGCGGTGACGGCGGCACTGTATGTGCTACCCACTGCAACCTGCACCACTTGATGTTTCTTGGACAGTTTACTGATGAGGGTGGGCTCGTCACGTGCTCTGGTGGAGAAATAAATGCATTATGTAATGTGTGTGAAAGCATTGCCCTGTTCCTTTGTATCTAATCATACTTCGTCAGAAAGATGACAGCCATATGCTCGGTGAAATACTTGTTGTTTTATTACTGGGGGATGTTCTTTTTCTACCAAACTATCCACGGAAGTGTTTCTGGCTAACTGTCATCTACTGAAGCCCCCTTTTCGTTTCTTATCTTTCTCAAACCTATTCAACTTTCATTTGCCGCCCTGCTGTACGAAAGAAAATCATATCTGAAAATGTGATTTAGTTCTCATTCACTGCAGCGTCTCTCTGTTTACTTGATATTTGTTTGTCTGTTTTGGGAAGAGAGAATGACTTTCCGAAGATGAACAACTCCACCCACAAACAACACTCTGCTTCTCTAGATGCTTCTTACCTCACAGCATTGGTACTACTTATCTGAATCCTTTTCCTATCTCTCTCCTCTCTACCGACTCAGAAATCATTATTTCATTTTCATTATGACCACACTCACATGTTGTCACCGTGTCCTAGGCGGCCTCCATCACCATTGCCCCACGAGTAGACTTCACCGTCTGCTGTGAGAGCCAGAAAGTGTTTGCCATCACAGTGCCCCGCCACCCTGATCACCTCTTTGTCACCAAACCCGTTCACCAGTTGTGGAGACTGAAAAACACACGTCAAATATAAATAGCAGGAGGATCTGGAAAAAGGGATTAAGGGCATGGTCTTCAAAACTGAAGAAAGAATGCATTCAAGCATCATTTACTGATAGAGTAAACAACTGTCACTACAAATAGTGTTAACAACTGTCACTACAAATAGTGTTAACAACTGTCACTACAAATAGTGTTAACAACTCTCACTACAAATAGTGTTAACAACTCTCACTACAAATAGTGTTAACAACTCTCACTACAAATAGTGTTAACAACTCTCACTACAAATAGTGTTAACAACTCTCACTACAAATAGTGTTAACAACTCTGTGGTGGAGTGAAACTGCAATCTTTTAAATCGAAAATTTTATTGTAAATTTTCATTTAATAAATATACCTACCCGAATCACATGTAGCATTGACACAATCGGAGATGCTAGGTTCTGTACAGGCTAACCGTCTAAGGGAAGCAACCCCAACCACAAAAGTGTAAACGTAGCCATGGTAATGCCCATACACCCGGGGAGTTACCTCCCCTCGTGCATGCCATGTCACTACTGCTACTGAACACGTGGTTCCTATCATTCGACCTAAAGAATAAATTCTCCAAATCAAAAGCGGGGTTGGCGGGAGGGAATATACTATGTGATTCGGGTAGGTATATTTATTAAATGAAAATTTACAATAAAATTTTCGATTAAATTACATATTCCTACTCCGAATCACATGTAGCAGATTACAAAAACAAGGCGGTGGGAAAGAAAAATCTAACTCACTCAAAAAACCTTGCCAAAAACCTGGACCGCTGCCAAAGAATCAGGGCGGTCCCAGTGGGAAAGAAAAACTAACCCACTCAAAAGCCCTTGCCAGGGCTGGCCCACTGCCAACAGGCAGTGAGGGAACCAAGGAAAGTCCTGATTGACAGCCGAGAAGTATCTCAGGCGAAAGCGAAAGAGACAACCTCAGAGATCCAGAAAGCTGTGCTCAGCACTTCTTCCAATCTCCTAGCCGTAAAAAACAGCACAGGAATAGACCCAAGCCTTGGATTAATAACCCTGGCGAGCCAAGGGAAAGACAAGCTTCCCCCCCCCCCTTTTATTGGAAGGAAATGCTAAAGTCCTGAGAAGATCCGTGCGTAAGGTTGTCCCCTCAACTGAGAAGGACGAACCCCCGCGGTGACCTTAAGACAACCATGCCAAAGTCTGCAAACCTTGGGATGTAGTAAAGCCCAAAAGGCTTGTGAGAAAGAAGTCAGCTCAAAATAAGAGTGACCAATCCCCACGAAAGAGCGAGAGAGAGACATCCAAGCACTAAGTACCAGAGTCCACCTCGAAGGGAAAACTCACAAATAGAAGGTCGCCAGTTATCCCCTACCAGTCCCTGCGAACGCAGGGAGAGAGGTAGCACCCGACAGCAGCCACTTACGACTGTGCGTAAGCTACCGGAAGTGAGGACCCACGGTGGTCAAAAACCGATGTGACTGGCAACCATAAACAAAATGGCTAAAAGCCAGAATGTTCCCAAAACAGTCTGCTTGAAGGTAATCGAGAGTGAATCAAAAACCGAAAGCAGAAAACCAAGACTGGTAAACGTAAACCGTGAAGCCAGCCAGCCATAAGACTCCCGAAACCAGAGTTCTCAGGGAAAAAACAGGCAGTTAACTTCCTAGCCAAATCAAGAGCCTACCTGAGTTTGGCCAGAAAACCTCGAGCGCGTCTGTCCCTGTCTGAAGACAGAGTCCAACGCGGAGAAAAACGGACAACCGCCCTAGACAAAGTTGCCTTTTGTAGCCGGGTGACTGTAAGGAAACCCGACCCAACAGACGTCATCCTGACTCGCCTCATACTAAGATGAGGAAGAAGAGAGGAAAGGCCCAAGACTGAAGTCACAGGAACCGAACCTTAGCTAAACCTCTGCCCGAAGGGGAAGAGTAGCCAAAACCTGAGAGAGAGGAGGAAAGCCACAAAGAACTACTCCTCAAACATCCATTGTCCAAGACAATGCCCCCTCAGGAAAAACTGAATGTTACTTCCGAGGCCAACTCAAGCGTACCTTAAGTTTGGACGAAACACCAGAACGCGTCTGATCACTAGAGAAAGACAGAGTCCGACTCGATGAAAGACAACAAGGACCAAAGTCCAAACGTTTGTGGCCAAACAGGGGTAACCTGAAGCCAGAGAACCCCACAAGCCACAAGAAACGGGAAGGCAACAACCACCATCGCCGCAACGTGGAATGGCTGTTGCCCAGCCAAGGCTGCCTATTGGCTGCCAGCTTAGCTTAACCAGAGGAATGAGCATGCTTCTGCTAAGCATGTTTCTGAGTATGCTAGCCTTACCTTCCTTCAACCCTTGTAAAGCAGTCAGAGACCTGGTGATCTCTATTCGACTGAATCTCTACTGCAGGCAAAGTTTAAGCGACTCTCTTTGACTGTTCAGGGAACTGAGAAAGCGAAAGAAACGAGTCCCTCCGACACCCGCCGTACGAGCGTAGTGAAGGAAGGGCAGCCTCATCTGCTCCATGCTCACCCTAGCAAGGGCTGGCCAACAGAGTAGAGAAAGGAGGCAAGTTCCAAAGGCTGAATAAGCAAGAAGGAACAAAAGGTGAAGCCCGTGTAGCCGAAGCCAGCCAAGGCTGAGCATGTTCCGGAACTGAACCATAGTAGAAACAGCGGCAGAACCAAAACAGTAGAGATACCACCTTCGGGAGGAGATGGCCTAGCCAAAACCTGCAAACCGTGGTACCTACAAAAGGTGACTAAGGAACCGGAAGTAGGAAAACATCCTATCTTCACGGAACGGAAGTCCGACATCGACAACAAAGTCAACCAACAAGGAAGCCACCAATGTCGATGCACCCAAGGGAAATCCTGAGCCGAAGCTTGAGCTTCGACGGAAATCCAGAACGTGTTCGATTGCTGACTAAAGACTGAGAACCAGAATAGCTCAGCTACGAACGCAAACCGAAGTCACAGTTGCTGGTGGTAAACTGATGAATGAGATGACCGGAAACCGGAAAACCATCCAACCGGAAAAAGACCTGACTCATCCCCCTACTGACGGTCGTGAATAGGGGAAACGTCCAGGGCCACCTGAACTGAATAGGCAGTAAACGCAACACCCAACAGGTAAAGTGAAGACTGCCCCGGCTGAGGCTGAAAGCCTAAATGCCCGTAGGCCAGCCGCTGTTCCTCACCCACCGACCTCCGGAGGAGTGTCAGGAAGAGGAGAAGTGTATCCGAACAGAGCCGGAAATGCAGCAGACAAAACCGCAAAAAACGGAAGCGAAAGTTGCATAGAGTAGACTGAGGCCGGAAGCCCAAACGCCCGTAGGCCAGTCCTCTGTCAACTCCAGTCAAAACCGCAACGTGTACTTGAAATGGAGGACTTATGCTTCCAGTAAAACCGGAAACACCACGCCGACAACGGCTTCTGCACTTGTGAAACACAAATGCCCACGACGGAACAAGAGTGAGACAGAACAGAAGAGGACTGGGGCCGGAACCCGAACGCCCGTAGGCCAGTCCTCGATCAACCCCAGACAAGCCACTACGTGCGCTTGTGATGGAGGACCTATGCTTCCAGACAGGAAGTGTAGGAGGCCGAAACCCCGTCCGGGAAAACCTTCGACGTGACCTCTGCCGCAGCTTAGAGGACAGCGTTAAGCCTTTTTCCCAATAACCAGCACATGTGGAATCGCTGACGACAGACTGAATGTCCGACACAACCGGCGAAAAAACCGAAGTCCACGTACTGGTGGAAGGCCGGTGAAACGGCATAACCGGAAAACCGGAAATCCGTCCCCCCCGACGTCGTCCTAACTCATGCCTCGACCAGGCTAAGAGAGAGAAGACGGCAAGTCTGCAGCCGCAGGAACCGGAACGGCAGTCGACGCGACAACCGAAGGTTGAAACGCTGACTACATCGGCCAGGGCTGAGACAACACCTGCCCGAAGGGCTGGCGTTGCTCCTCAGCTACCGACATCCGGGAGGAAGTGGAAGCGAAAGGAGCAGTAAATCCGGGCGGAGCCGGAAAGCACAAGACGAGACCGCGAAAAGCGGAAGCGCCGAATGCGAGGACGGAGGCCAGAAGCCCGAATGCCCTAAAGGCAACGTCCGGTCAACCCCGGAAACGACCACAGCGGGTGCGTACGTCAGAGGACCTATGCTTCCAGCGAGTGCCGGAAGCGCAGCGCCAGAAACGGCTACCGCCATTGCTCCGCCACACAATGGTCTTCAAGGAAGCCAGGGTGTGACTGAACAGAGGACGAATGCCCGGGGGGCAACGTCCGGTCAACTCCGGAAACGACCACAGCGGGTGCGTACGTCAGAGGACCTATGCTTCCAGCGAGTGCCGGAAGCGCAGCGCCGGAAACGGCTACCGCCACTGCTCCGCCACACAATGGTCCTCGAGGAAACCAGGGTGCGACTGAACAGAGGACGAATGCCCGGGGGGCAACGTCCGGTCAACCCCGGAAACGACCACAGCGGGTGCGCACATCGGGGGACCTGGTCAACCCCGGAAACGACCACAGCGGGTGCGTACATCGGGGGACCTATGCTTCCGGCGAGTGCCGGAAGCGCAGCAGTCGGAAACGGCTAGACAACTCCGGAAACGACCCCAGCGGGTGCGTACGTCGGAGAAGTAGCCGGAACCAACTGCCGCCATTGCTCAGCCACACAATGGTCTTCAGTGAAGCCAGGGTGCGACTGAACAGAGGACAAATGCCCGGGGGGCAACGTCCGGTCAACCCCGGAAACGACCACAGCGGGTGCGCACATCGGGGGACCTGGTCAACCCCGGAAACGACCACAGCGGGTGCGTACATCGGGGGACCTATGCTTCCGGCGAGTGCCGGAAGCGCAGCAGTCGGAAACGGCTAGACAAATCCGGAAACGCCCCAGCGGGTGCGTACGTCGGAGAAGTAGCCGGAACCAACTGCCGCCATTGCTCAGCCACACAATGGTCTTCAGTGAAGCCAGGGTGCGACTGAACAGGGGTTTGCGGGTCGTGAACCCGCCGAAAAGAGCTGTGTCCCAGCAGGGACTGTCCGACGGCCTCACGAGGGCCTGTGGACCAGCTCGACTTACTTGAATCGCCAACCACAGCGGTAGAAGACGAAGAAGCAAAACATCCGCCCAAGACAACGTCTCGGCCGGAAGCGTCAAAGAAGCCAACAAGGTGACGTCGCCCACAGACAGCGGGACCAACGGAAGACGCAGGCTTGGAACGCGAACATTTCTTCACAAAGATAACTCAGACACCTGATCTGCTAACGGCAGAGAAGGCGAGGAGAAGAAACAGGACGTACAACAGTATATGACTGCCCCACAAAGTGTTTGTTCGAGGCAGAAAGAGTAACGAACAAAACATAACAAACATGTTAAATTCGAAACCACGACAAGTCCTACGGACTGGTAGATACCTGCTAAAGCCTAGCCAAGTAACTGTCAGCGACGCTGATACACAAAATGGCGGCCAAGCGATAAGTTACTGGACAAAATTTAGAAGTCCAAAACGGACGAAAATTAAGCAATAACAAAAATTCCTGTCAAAGTAATGACGAAATATGAAATGGCTTACCAACTAACAAAGCAGAAGGCAAAAACGCAGGTAAAGTAAGGAGAACCTCACCATAACATAGGCCTAGCCACCGAAATAAGCTGTCAGGAAAGCTGAGCAACCGAAAGTGGCGGCCACAAGATAAGTTACTGAAACGCATAGGAGTCCAAACGGACAAAAAGTCAGCAACTATAGATAAATTCCTGTCAAACTAAAGACAAGAAGGAACAAGCTTACCAACTAAACAAAGCAGCAAGCAAGTAAGAAGGTAAAAATACGTTTACCTCCAAAATACATCGGCCTAGCCACAAAAACTGTCAACTCATGCTGACAACAAAAATGGCGGCCAACAGTAGTCACTGAAATATCACAGGTCCAAACACGGACGAAAATCAGCAACTACAACAAATTTCCTGTCAAAATAATGACCAAAATGGAAAGAGCTCACCAACTACGAAGCAGGAGGCAAGATAGACGGTAACGTGGCCGGTGGGTGTCAAAACAACACCAACAGCGCAGCCACAGGGGAGCCCAAAAATACAACAACCTGCTCCCTCGAAAGCTGTAAGGTCGAATGATAGGAACCACGTGTTCAGTAGCAGTAGTGACATGGCATGCACGAGGGGAGGTAACTCCCCGGGTGTATGGGCATTACCATGGCTACGTTTACACTTTTGTGGTTGGGGTTGCTTCCCTTAGACGGTTAGCCTGTACAGAACCTAGCATCTCCGATTGTGTCAATGCTACATGTGATTCGGAGTAGGAATATGTAATTTAATGTTTATTAATGTGGCTGGTATAAAGAGACAAAAAGTCTGTCGCTTAATACTACACATGTAGTCTTCTTCTTCTTCTTCTTCTTAGTTCATGAGCTAAAGCTCCCTCGGACACTCGTGTTTTTTGCACGAGTGGGTTTTTACGTGTATGACCGTTTTTACCCCACCATTTAGATAGCCATACAGCCCTTTCAGGGAGCACATATACTCAAAACCCATCCACCTAAATGTCTCCTTCTGTATAATTCTCCTTTCTATTGCGCACACCTGTCTTAAATTACCACTTTTGGTCAGTTCCTTGGGTGGTCGTTATAGACGGGTTCGACTGTATTAACCTCACTGGTTTTGTTTTTCTTTCTGGCAATGGAGAATCAAACAAGTCGCGTAAGGCGAAAACATTTAGTCAAGCTGTCGAACTCACAGAATGAAACTGAATGCAATGCAATTTTTCAGCAAGACCGTATACTCGTAGCATCGTCATTCCACCGCTCGTGGCAATGGCAGTGAAATTGACAAGAAGAGCGGGGTAGTAGTTGCGCTGAGAAGGATAGCACGCTTTTCTGTACCACTCTTCGTTTTAACTTTCTGAGCGTGGTTTTAATCCAAACATATCTTCTTCTTCTTTTTCGTTCATGGGCTTAGACTCCCACGTACACTCATGTTTTTGCACGAGTGGAATTTTACGTGTATGACCGTTTTTACCCCGCCATTTAGGCAGCCATACGCCGCTTTCGGAGGAAATCCAAACATATCATCTATATATATATATACGACTTGTGTCTGTCTGTCTGTCTGTCTGTCTGTCTCTCTCTGTGTGTGTGTGTGTGTCCACGATGCACGGCCAAAGTTCTCGGTGGATCTTTTTCAAATTTGGAGTCCGTATTCAGCTACACCCCGGACACAACCTCATCGATGAGATATTTCTTTTTTTTTTGTTTTTTTTTTGTTTTGTCGGGATCCACTACCAGTAACTCTTCCTTATCTTCTCGAGTGTTTTCAGACGCGATTATCTCCCTTCCTCCATGTGGCGTCAATCCATATTCCCGTTACTACGTTACTATTTTTAGAAGGTCACTGCACGTTACTATTTTTAGAAGGTCTCCAGTGTTTTGCGCGTTTATCTCCTTTCCTTCATGCGCGGCCTGGTATTCGGCTCTACTTCTTTCCGGCGAAGCCGGTACCCGGCGAAGCGGGTAATCATCTAGTATCTATATGTTTTTGGAATCAGGAACCGACAAGGAATAAGATGAAAGTGTTTATAAATTGATTTCGGAAATTTAATTTTGATCATAATTTTTATATTTTTAATTTTCAGAGCTTGTTTTTAATCCAAATATAACATATTTATATGTTTTGGGAATCAGAAAATGATGAAGAATAAGATGAACGTAAATTTTGATCGTTTTATAAAATTTTTTTTTTTTTTACAATTTTCAGATTTTTAATGACCAAAGTCATTAATTAATTTTTAAGCCACCAAGCTGAAATGCATTACTGAAGTCCGGCCTTCGTCGAAGATTGCTTGGCCAAAATTTCCATCAATTTGATTGAAAAATGAGGGTGTGACAGTGCCGCCTCAACTTTTACAAAAAGCCGGATATGACGTCATCAAAGGTATTTATCGAAAAAAAGAAAAAAACGTCCGGGGATATCATTCCCAGGAACTCTCATGTCAAATTTCATAAAGATCGGTCTGAATCGCTCTACACACACACACGCACAGACACACACACACACACATACACCACGACCCTCGTCTCGATTCTCCCTCTATGTTAAAACATTAAGTCAAAACTTGACTAAATGTAAAAACAAGAAAGGTATATCATTGGAATGTTCTATTAATAATGTAACGTAACGTTTTTTGATTCTGAATTTTGGAACATAGGCAGTTTATTTGTTTTAGGATTTCTTGCAATTTATCGTATTCGTAAGGAGTGTGTGCCTGTACAAATGCTACCCATATCAAATAAATTAACTATGGCTTTTAAGCGTTTATGGTGTATTAAATGCTTCTTCTTCTATATATTCCTTACCTGCGTGTCAGAGGAGTAGAACATGGTGTAGACTTTGCCGTTGCGTGTGAGTGCCAGCAGACAGCGTTCAGCACAGGCCACCTGCTGTATTCCACCCAGGTCGTTGAAGATGTCCAGTACGTGGGGCCCGTAGTTGTTGTTGCTGCCAGCCCATCCCAGCCAGCCCAGGCCCAGGACTTCTTGTGTGACTGATGTGTTGCTGCCCTGTAACACGCAGTTTGTTT
Organism: Littorina saxatilis; assembly: GCF_037325665.1. Lineage (NCBI taxonomy): Eukaryota > Metazoa > Mollusca > Gastropoda > Littorinimorpha > Littorinidae > Littorina > Littorina saxatilis. Next base: position 44,095,815 of record NC_090250.1, read on the forward strand.
TGTTAAACATTATTAAAAAACAAAAGAAATCTTTACTCACCAAGACAAGGCCATTACAAATTCGTCAATGGTTGAAAAAAGAAAAATGGTAAAAATGAGAAAGAAAGAAAAAAAATGAAAATGTGTTACATTGTTTGCCTTCCAATCAGTAACAATCATTTCGTTTTTTAGAGTTTTGTTTTTTTAGACTTTTCAAACATGTTGTGGATAAGAATCATGACCAAATGTGACCCTCCACCACGGAATGAGTCGCATGTCACCTCGCGCGGTTCTGCGCTAGGCTTGATATAAGTCCGGAGAGTGTCTGGTAACAGTGTGAGGGTCACCTTAGTCACGGGCTTATAACTCAAACAGTTTTCGCTCTTTTCTAAAACGGTTTTCACCACTGGATAGAGCATAAAAAACTCTTTAGGAAAATGTAAAAATATGAAAATCATGCAAAGGTGACATGCGACTCATTTCGTGGTGGAGGGTCACATATGATCATGAACGTTGGTCCTTTCAATGCTTGTTATCTCTCGGGTGCCAGGAATGATTGGATCTGCATAACTCTGACCTACTCTTGTTGTCATCTGTACATGTATTAACAGTGTTGATATCCCCTAGTTTCTCAGATCGATGTTGTGGATGAGTTCTTCATTTCTTTCATTTTCATTACTTTATTGTCCCATCGCTGGGAAATTCGGGTCGCTTCCTCCCAGTGGAAAGCTAGCAGCAACGGAGTCGCGCTACCCAGGTGTCTGCGTGTTTAGGTGTATTCAGCCACCTGCACTTATGGCAGAATGACCAAGGTCTTTTACGTGCCATTGTGATGACACGGGGGTGGGACATGGTTTCCGTCTCTGGGTCTGCACATAAAGTTGACCCGTGTCCGTCCCGGCCCGAATTCGAACCTGCGACCTTTCGATCACAAGTCCAGTGCTCTACCAACTGAGCTACCGGGCCCCCATGGCTGGAAGATTTTTTAGGCACTGATGATCCACATCGGCACATCAAAGCTATTCCATTCAAAACCGCCATAACTTTTTCAAACACTATAAATTTGTTACACTTCAGAAAAATATGTGGTGATATTAGCTGGAAGTCTTACTGTTGTCCCAAATCCCGAAACATAAAATAATCAAGCATAAGCATATGGGAGATTCAAAATCAGACACACAGACACTTGGCTCTCACCTTCTGTGAGGAGGTGGGAGGGAGGTAGGGGGTACAGAGCCTGTCCAAGTGTGACATTAGGACCACTGCACACTGTCGCAGATCTACAGGTGTGTTCTCGTCTTCAGGTATGGTCAGGTAGTTGAGAAAGCACTCCGTTGGGCTCACCACAAACACCTGGACACATAAGGAAACAAAGTTAGATGAGGTAACTTAATTAAAGAAAAAGGATAAAGTTAACAGATAAAAGATAACGGCTTAAATGCTAAAATTATGATTTCTTTGTATCCTTCTTCGTGAAAATACAATTTGGAGCTCATTACAAATAACACACTTTTCAAATACAATGACCTCTTCATAATAGCAACACTAAAACGTGACAAAGTTATCTCTTTCAGTGCAGTGGGTAGGAGAAGCCCGAGACTTTTAGGAATGAAGGACTGCTGGCTAGCTAGCTAGATGAGACACTGGGCCTGGCAGTCACAGGTGTTGTGTCCCGATTAGTAGAGGGTAGCACTTCATGCCTAAGGAGTGTCACATAATTATGGCTAGGCTACCTACAAAAACAAAGTAAGGCTGACATACATGCAGGGTAGGAAACAGTCACTCATGTGAAAGTCTACTCAGAAGTTGTAGCCTACCAACACAAAATGCACCAGAAGAACAAATAGGCTAGCTTAGTACTTGAACGAACAACACCACACTTTAGTGTACCAGCACCTATCACGAACACAAAAAAACTGTGCCTGTCTGAGCAAAAATAAATTTTTCAGCCAGTAGATGACGATCAACTCACTCCCCTGAAATCGGCGTATGCTGCCTGAATGGTGGGGTAAAAATGGTCATATACATTAACTCCACTCGTGCAAAAACATGAGTGAACGTGGGAGTTTCAGCCCATGAACAAAGAAGAAGAAGAAGAAGATCAACTCACATCATCCCAGCGAGGGCAGAGCTTGTGTGTTCTGGACTTGGAGTTGTGAACATTCTCAAAGCGCTGCAGGAGGGGAATGAGTGGTGCCGCTAGCAGGCTGCTGCTTACTCTGTTGTCATAGTGATGGTGACTGCAATCAAACAACATTGTGAAACTTTGAGGGCGAGTTGCCAGAAAAGTACATGTACTTTCAGGAAAATGTTGATGAACTGTTTACGACTATTTATACCAGGACACTTGGCAGCACTGACTTACACCTAATGTGACATCTCTTTTTTGAGGCACACATAAATCATTTCTCTGTTCGTCCATTGGTGATGTTTGCCTGTCTGTCTCTCACATACGCATGCATGCCCAGACACCACATTCTCACATGCACGCACGCACGCACGCACGCACGCACACACGCACGCACGCACGCACGCACGCACGCACGCACGCACGCACACACACACAAACACACACACACACACAACCACACACACAAACTCTCTCTCTCACTCGCTCTTGCTCTCTCAACAACAACAACAACAAAAAACACCCAAACATCAAACAATTCATAAATGTGAATAAAAACTGTCATTCACCAACCTGTTGTTCCATAGGTTGAGCAGCAGCAGAACAGCGGAGAGGATGTGTCCCAGGGAGCCTCTCTGTACGGCCAGCTCCATCAGGAGACACAGCGCTATCTGCTGGTCCTGGGTGGGGATCTTACTGGAGCTGTGGGCACTGGCACTGCCGCTTAGGTCTCTGTCGAATACACACAGCAATCACACATCAATCCTGATCTTCTATGCTTACAGAATTCTAATATCCTAACAAATGTCGCTAAACAAGTGAATAGTTTTTTTAAAGACTTGGTCGAGAACAAAACAGAATAAGATCAATGCTTTATCAGTCTCCGATAACCCCTGGGTTCCTGAGACAAAAAACGTCAACAACCAACCAACTAACCAACCAAAAGTACAATTTTGGAACCACAGTAATACTATCATAACTATGAGTATCAGTCCAGTAAATCTTGTCCACATGGAAGCTTCTGAAAAATCAACATGTATCCATTCTAATAATCTGAACATGATGCTACACATGTAGGTGTATCATTATACTTTTGCAAAAAGGAAACCTCTGAATGTACAAATCCTACCAAATACGATAGCAAAACTTAGGATCTGGCTAATCTAAGAGGTCACGAAACCAACTCTCACCCTGCAACGACTGAGTGGAGGAACTTGGTAGCCCTTTCCACCACTTCCAACCACACGGACGACACACAGCCGTCGTCGAAAAGTGTCGCTTCGGGCAGAGATCGCAGTGCGTCGAGGGATTCTTGTAACAGCTCGCTGCACAGGTCTGCATCCTCTCCCGACCTCCACGCTCGCCGCAGAAAGGCGAAGGCAAAGCTGAGTGCGGCGCGAGACCCGACCCTTGCTAGACCCATGGTGGCCTTTTCTGCCGGCTTTGAGGAAGAGCTGTAATGTGATAGGTAAGTAACACAGATGAAAAGAGAACTTCTATAGGCAGCGTACCTAAAAGAGTATGAATTGACATATTTGTTTACCAACATCTATCCCTTCCCCATGTTATGTCCAAACCCCATTTTTTCCATCTTAAGTTGAATTAATTGAATACATCAGATCTTGACCATTTTTAAAGATATATCTGATCTAAAGCATTAAGTTTACCTTAGCTAAGTGACACACATCCCTTTGTCAGGTAATCCAACGTTCAATCTTCAGCACAAATGTTCTGGTCCGTACCCTTTTTATTCTGTGAAAAAGATTCTTTTAAATCTGTATTTAATCACCCGAAAATTGACTGTTACATCAAAGAAGTTTCAAATCTTACACACACAAAAATCATGTCCACAGTAGTTACCTGCAAGTATTCACAGATGAGATCGAAATACATAAACCATACAACAAATCACTTCTTAGAGCTAGTTAAGCAGGCTAAATTGCCAATACAGTGAAACCCCATTTAAAGACCCAAAGATTTAAGACTCTCCCTTTAAGACCCTAAACTTTTCTCAGATTTTCTGTTCATAACCTCTGTAAAGTGACCCCCATTTTCAGACTCCCTCCTTTGGGTTAAGACCTGATTTTCTCAGATTTTTTTAGGTCTTTTTGTTTGTTTGTTCGTTCATGGGCTGAAACTCCCACGGCTTTTACGTGTATGACCGTTTTTACCCTGCCATTTAGGCAGCCATACGCCGCTTTCGGAGGAAGCATGCTGGGTATTTTTGTATTTCTATAACCCACCGAACTCTGACATGGATTACAGGATCTTTTTCGTGCGCACTTGGTCTTGTGCTTGCGTGTACACACGGGGGTGTTCGGACACCGAGGAGAGTCTGCACACAAAGTTGACTCTGAGAAATAAATCTCTCGCCGAACGTGGGGACGAACTCACGCTGACAGCGGCCAACTGGATACAAATCCAGCGCGCTACCGACTGAGCTACATCCCCGCCCTGACTGAGCTACATCCCCGCCCTGACTGAGCTACATCCCCGCCCTGACTGAGCTACATCCCCGCCCTGACTGAGCTACATCCCCGCCCTGACTGAGCTACATCCCCGCCCTGACTGAGCTACATCCCCGCCCTTTGAGGTCTTAAAAGGGGGGTGCCACTGTACCTCTTCTGCTTGTTGAGGTTGCTCTGGTTGGCTTGTCGTTTCTTGGACGGTGGTTTTCTCTCAGCCTGAGTCTGTCGACAGAGAGCTGTGAAGTAGCGCTCCAGGACGGCCAGTCTCTGTTGGAGTCGTGTGGCCGACAGAGTGGAACTGGACGCCTGAACGCAAAGACCTTGCTGCTCCCATAGCACTGACTGCAAGCACTCCCGCAGTTGTGACACATCTGAAAACGTGATAAACCAAATTGTGAGACTGAGAGGGAAAAACACTCAAACAAAGCACAAACTTGCACAAAATGCTGCATATACATGTATGCACGTTTAAAGATAAATCAACTATGCATTGCATAACTCTTCTTAAAGTTCTGCTTGAAGTAGTGTGAGCACAGACATTCCAAAGCTGCATTCAGTATGCCAGCAAATCTAATGGCATGTAGTTATCAAGGCATAGATGACCTGGAAAAGGATATAACACACAAACACACACACAAACACTCACACACACACATACATGCACATATGCACACACACAAACACACACACACCAATCCTATGACTCATTTACCCTCGATACCCCAACTTAACCCACTCTCAAAAAGTGACCACCTTAACTCAAAAAAATGTAAACTGACCAGGCTGCTGTCCCCATGTCCAGGAGTCGATGAGAGGCTGGGAGGGTTTGGGTTCCTCATCCTTGGCGTCCAGCAGTGATGCCTCGTCCTTGTCCAGCTGCTGGCAGGGGGGACAATTGCAGCCGTTGTTAGGGCCGCACGACCCGTCGCAGCACTGGCACGTCAGCACCTTCATGTTGCAGTAGTACTGCCCTGTGCTGCCTACACACACGGTAAAATGAAGACTGTGAGACAAGAGAAATGACTGTCGGTCAGACCTTAGCCCTTACTCCCCTAGAGTGCCCAATACAGCCCGCTCAAACTCCCAAATGAGGATCCCCTAAATGCATGCTATATGCAATGATACATATAACACATAATTGTCTCCCTTTCAACTGGCTTCCTGCGATGTTTGAGCATTGATAATTTCGGAAAACTTGCAGCAGTTACTTTGCTGACGATTTTTTGTTCAGGTTTAAAATTGGTGGATTTACTTTACTGCCGTGAGGGTAAATCGATTAGATTCACTGTCAGGGGAATGTTAACTGCAAACAGAAAAAACACGGCAGCACCATCAAGTTGCAGTAGTACTGCCATGTGCTGCCTGAACACTTGCACAGGATGAAAAGTTTCAAAGACAATGAAAAGTGATGAGTTTTAGACACAACTTGGATTCACCTATTGTTTTTATAGCTGGGACCAGAACCAGCAATCACATGAGTTAGCTGTTATCTCTAAACCAGCTTTTCTTCAAAGTATGAGTCTTGGCTGTGCATCTTCCCAGTACATGCACAAGCCGTTTTCTGAACCAGTTTATTGTCTTGCTTTGTGAGCAGAAATCCTAGCTCTCTCACAACAGTTGCTCTACCATGGTTACACAACACTTTTGAGTGAATAATTATGAAAGAAAACATCAACCCTTTATTTGATTTAATCAGTTGCCAATTTTATTTCTGGCCTTTTCCAGATTTCAATCAGAAAAATACTGGAACCAACTGGTTAATGCCAATCCTACTGAACCTATATATTGCCAAAACAATGGAAATGGGAATATTATTTTCTAAACAAGTCGCGTAAGGCGAAAATACAATATTTAGTCAAGTAGCTGTCGAACTCACAGAATGAAACTGAACGCAATGCCATTTTTCAGCAAGACCGTATACTCGTAGCATCGTCAGTCCACCGCTCATGGCAAAGGCAGTGAAATTGACAAGAAGAGCGGGGTAGTAGTTGCGCTAAGAAGGATAGCACGCTTTTCTGTACCTCTCTTTGTTTTAACTTTCTGAGCGTGTTTTTAATCCAAACATATAATATCTATATGTTTTTGGAATCAGGAACCGACAAGGAATAAGATGAAAGTGTTTTTAAATTGATTTGGACAATTTAATTTTGATAATAATTTTTATATATTTAATTTTCAGAGCTTGTTTTTAATCCGAATATAACATATTTATATGTTTTTGGAATCAGCAAATGATGGAGAACAAGATAAACGTAAATTTGGATCGTTTTATAAATTTTTATTTTTTTTTTACAATTTTCAGATTTTTAATGACCAAAGTCATTAATTAATTTTTAAGCCACCAAGCTGAAATGCAATACCGAAGTCCGGGCTTCGTCGAAGATTACTTGACCAAAATTTCAACCAATTTGGTTGAAAAATGAGGGCGTGACAGTGCCGCCTCAACTTTCACGAAAAGCCGGATATGACGTCATCAAAGACATTTATCAAAAAAATGAAAAAAACGTTCGGGGATTTCATACCCAGGAACTCTCATGTCAAATTTCATAAAGATCGGTCCAGTAGTTTAGTCTGAATCGCTCTACACACACACACACACACACGCACACACGCACATACACCACGACCCTCGTTTCGATTCCCCCTCGATGTTAAAATATTTAGTCAAAACTTGACTAAATATAAAAAGAATATGACATCTTTTTGTTTTCTTTTTGACCTGAACACTGAAAGCGCAAAACTAAGAAGCGTGTCTGTTAACTTTGACTGTTCACTTTAATAAATCAGCTTCTACCAGAACGATCTGTCTGTCGTCTCAACAAATTATGAATACAAACACCAGTCCTGCTCTGTTTTGCTTTCCCCAAGCTTCATAAATCATGAGGTCAATGTCCTCAAAAAGATCACAGTTGGGTTCAAAATCCCTTATAAGACTGCAGTTAACAAGGCTAGTGTTCTCTTCTAACAAATAACCTGTCAGTGTCTTTGAAGTTGACTATACAAACACAAACAACAACAGCTGTCTGAAGTTCACCTCTTCATCAATTTTGTGACAAAGGACCTTGACTTCCACCCACACCCCACTCTTCTCAAGAGAATCTGCCACTTGTGTTAAAACCCTTTCTTCAAGTACTTGATGGCAGCGATCATGGGCTTCCAACATGTACATTCCTCGCAACACAAGAATACATCACAAAGAACAATCTGTGACTGAAGTGGGAGAGTGCCAAGAAAAAGTAGAAGCTGTCACTTGTCCTAGTACAATGTGGTATGTTTTGTTTATTCTCGTTTACTTTCAGGAAATTGTTTGGGCTGAGGGGTGTGTGAGTGATGGACAAAAGTTCTGGTGCCAGACACCTGGCTAAAGAGAAAATGTCTGGGTGAGGGGAGGTAGGGTTCTTTGACCATCTCCTAAAAGTTGTGAACAAAGGTCAAGGTAAACAGATTCCCCCACCCCTCCCCAACCTACCCCCACCACTTCCTATTCCCCAATGAACTTTCACTACAGACTTATCTTCTCAGATTTGTCAAGGTCTCAAAAGGGGGAGTTCCACTCTACCGGCTGAGGGAAGTAACCTTGATCTGCACCTGTGATTCTCAATTTCATGAGAAATGACTCCATCAGGTTTCGTAACCTCACACCCCCCCCCCACACACACACACACACACACACACACACGCCCCTCAACCTACATCACATCCGACTTTCCCTTTTTTTCTTTCATAACATTGTATCCCATGTCACAAGAGTATTAAATGTGGGAGGGGGGGAGGGAGGGGGTGTAGTGAGTAAGTGGCAGACAGGGATGGGGTTGAGGGTCAAGGAGACTGATGCAGGGGAGTGGGAAGGGGGGGGGGGGAGGGGTCGCAAGTGATTAATAGCTTGAGGCAGGTGGGGCATTACCATGCACCACTTCACTGAAGGCACTGTGTTTATTTGCTGATGCACTTTGCCTCTACCTGCAAAATCTATCAATCAGTCTGTGAACGTAAATACGAAATGCCATGCAAATCACCCTCTCACATCCATCAGAGCATGCATTCATAAACAAGACAACACAGTGCTGACTCTTCCAAGGCTGCATATGGCAAAAAAACAGCACCCCCCCTCCCAATTCTCACACCCCATCCACACCCTTCCCCACGGCACCCCAACACAGTCCTTCAACTAAGTTTAGGACAGTAACAAACTAACATTGTGCTGGCTGTTTTATTGAGGCAGCTTCTGTCAAGCAAAAGCATTCTCCCTCCTCCGCCGCAACCCACACAAGTCATTCAAGGTTTAGCACAGCAATAATCCTGAAACAAATGTCTTACACTAGTTCACATGGCCCCCCTGTCAACAAGTAGGTAAAACAAGATTTTGACTGATAGTTCCGCAGGAAACTGACTTGCCAAGTTGTAATGCTATATAATATAAATATAAATATGCGTACAGTTTGCACTCTTGGGTGATAATCCTGCAAGCACAACGTTGTTACTTGTACCAAGAAAAAGTAACAGCCACTGAAGAACGTACACTTAAACGCATGCAAATTACAACACACACACACACACAAACGCACGCACACCCACATACACAAGCGCGCATGCACGCACACCCTTCCTGATTGCCACGTGCTCAAAAACTCACGCAGATCCCCTCCCGCACACAAATGCACGCATTTTGTAGTCACTGAGTATGTCTATCTCAAACACACACACACACACAAACAAACCGATTGACACACAGACTGACACAGCAGCAGCAGCAGCAGAGTTAGGCCTACACACAGTTAGTCAGCAGTGTATTAGAAAGCAGGCTTACGACTGAAAGAGATAATTATATACATTTGACGTAGAGAAGTACACTGCCCTAATGGAAAAGTAATGTTGTTGTTCTATACTTCTTGACTCAGAAAACCGTGGTATTTTTTTTTTTTTATCTCGGTAATTGTCCTGCAAGTGTCACTTAGTGTCAAAGGCTGGAGAAAGCAAAGAGCACACACTCACACGAGAGAGAGAGAGAGAGAGAGAGAGAGAGAGAGAGAGAGAGAGAGACACACACACACACACACACACATACAAACACACACACTGACTCGCTTTCTCATTCCCCTACCGCATCACCGAAGCAATTCAACCCCATCCGACCAAACCAGCAAAACTAATGAAAACTTTTCTTACCAAAATCTCTCTCTCTCTCTCTCTCTCTCTCTCTCTCTAGTTTTCACCCCATCATGTACACAGTGTGACCTCATTTTTCTGTAGCGGTCGAGCTTTCTTTCAAATGGATGATGCCAGATCAAAAGATGAGATTTGCCAAACAGTCTAGCGAAATAAAGACGGGAAAGAAATAGTTCAATTTTACCCACAACAGCTCGTGCGTATCGTACTGGAGGTTTAACAAAAATACTCCCCTCAGTGTTGTGGGCTACATGTATTGCTGCTAACATTTTTGCATGGCTTTTAAAGATAATGATTCAAAACGGTTTTTACAGGTTATCCAAGTCTGACAGAGAGAGAGAGAGAGAGAGAGAGCGAGAGAGAGAGAGAGAGACAGAGAGAGAGAGAGAGAGAGAGAAAGAGAGAGAGAGAGAGAGAGAGAGAGAGAGAGAGAGAGAGAGAGAGAGAGAGAGAGTGAGTGAGTGAGTGATTGAGTGAGAGAGAGAGAGAGAGAGAGATATAGAGAGAGAGAGAGAGAGAGAGAGAGAGAAAGAGAGAGAGAGAGAGAGAGAGAGAGAGAGAGGAATACTCGGACAGTCAAAGTCTACCTTCATTCACAACCTGAGTTCACCAACACCAACAACAACAACAACAACAACAACAATCCTCCTTCATTCACAACTCCGCTTGCACACCCGGCCACAACAGCCAAACAAAGAATGATTTAATACCATGAAGGCCCATAGCGCTGTTGAGTTTCTCTCCACCCAGGTTTCACAGATAACGCCTCGAAATAGCTACAGAGCTGGCAACCAGTTCTTGTGTTGGATGCAGTGGAAAAACAACAACATCGGGTCTGATTTCAGATAGTGCTAATGACAACTTCTTCCTGTGGTTTTCCTTGATACTACAATCGGTGAATAATGGAACATTCACTTCAATTACTCACAATCATGCACTGTTGATAAGAAAACATTCGACGAATTTTTGATAACGTGACACGCATATTCTTGACTAGATGATTACCCGCTTCGCCGGGTACCGGCTTCGCCGGGAAGAAGTAGAGCCGAATACCAGGCTGCGCCGGCGCACGAAGGAAAGGAGATAAACGCGCAAAACACTGGAGACCTTCTAAAAATAGTAACGTGCAGTGACCTTCTAAAAATAGTAACGTAGTAACGGGAATATGGATTGACGCCACACGGAGGAAGGGAGATAATCGCGGCTGAAAACACTGGAGAAGATAAGGAAGAGTTACTGGTAGTGGATCTCGACAAAAAACAAAAAACAACAAAAAAACAAAATCGGTTCAGCGCGCACAGCGCTGCGCGCTGAGAGCACGTGTTGAAATATCTCATCGATGAGGTTGTGTCCGGGGTGTAGCTGAATACGGTGTCCAAATTTGAAAAAGATCCACCGAGAACTTTGGCCGTGCATCGCGAACAGACAGACAGACAGACAGACAGACAGACACTAGTCGTATATATATATATATAGATATTGTACACGTTAAAGGCCCACTTCTTCGCGTGTGAACAGTTCGACTCACATGTGAAAAGACCATCCTTCGGCTTCCACTTGGACCTATACCAAACAATAACACCTTGACTGATTTCTGTCGTTAGTTGGCTCTTTTTAAATGAACTAGTTGTGTGGGTGTTTTTTTGTGTGTTTTTTTTTAATAAAAATAAAGACGGGAAAGAAATCGGTCGGTCGGTCGGTCGGTCAGTCGGTCGCTCGCTCATTGGTCTAAAACGCTTCCCTTTGCTGCACAATATTTACATATGTTTTAGACCAATGAGCGGTGGTATGCATATTCGGTGCCGGATGCATGATTTGACGCAAGGGGGATATTAGCGGCTCGCAAACGAAGATTCGTCCAAATGATGGTTAAAAACCTGCAGCGAACGGAAGCTGAAAACTAAAGGTGCATATAGTTCAAACAATCATCAATGGGAAGAGGCAAACCGTCTTGAACAATATTTTTTCCCAGGAACCGACTCCAAGAACACAGAAGACTCGAAGGTGAGTGACGTACCTTGTAGTCTTTCTGTGATAGTAGTCGTCCAGTGGACGATACCTTCCGCCTGTGGGTCAACCTCGAAACTATCCGTATTGAATGGGGGCCAGGAAATCAGTGTCAAGATGCTTTTGTGTGTGTGTTTTTAGTTTTCTTCCTTCTTCTTCTTGGTTATTTACTTACTACTTGTGCGAGGCCTGTTGGGTGGGAGAACAACTTTTTGGGTATCCCTTTTGTTCAATTCCATGTCTCGCTGCTTATCTGACATCAAATAGTCAGCAACATATCCAAGAAAGTCCTCCACGAGCAACAAGCGTGTCTACAACAACGACGACGACAACAACAACAACAACGACGACGACGACAACAACAACAACGACGACGACGACGAAGTCAAGAACCAGGCAAGGAGTTATAGTGAGAAAAACAGACGATCAAAGGATCGTCATTCAGTATTATTTTTCTTCTTCTTGAAATAGAAAGGGAGTGTGAATGGACGAGCAAAATGTTGTTCTCAGGTGAAGTGACCGCAAAAAAAAGCGTACCAAATCTGAAACCGGCTTTCCTAACTGGAAATCTCGTTAACACATAAAGGTTCCATCACACTCCTGTACCAAAATAGCATATATCTCTGTTACATGATTTATCGTGCCAAAATATACGGATGAACAGTTGTAGACACTGTTGTGAACTGTTGCCGTTTCTCGTAGCGACTGAGACGCTTTCTTTTGGCATAGGTTTTGGGACACCCGCACTTTTATTCACCACACTGCTGGGTTTCATTTCCCGCTCAGTGGACCCGCGTCGTGGGATGCCAGCACGAGCAACTCGTCGGAAATAATACGGAGATTCTTTTAATAACAAGTCGTATTTGTGATGTTTTTGTATTTTTGAGTCACTTGAGAAAAAGTGACTCTATGTAATCGGTCAGTGTTAGTCTGTCCGGCCGGCAAGGTCACAGGTCAGCGTCAAAGGAAAAATTAGACATTTTATATCTTTGACAAAGTTCATCGGATGTGATTGAAACTTTGTAGGATTATTCTTTACATCAAAGTATTTACATCTGTAGCCTTTTACGAACGTTATCAGAAAAACAAGGGAGATAACTAGCCTTTTCTGTTCGGCAACACACAACTTAACGTTGGGCTTTTCTCGGAAACTATAAAAGTGACCGGGCTCAAATTTTATGTGAACGTGACTCATTGTGTTGTGAATAGCAATTTCTTCCTGTAGTCACTTGAGAAAAAGTGACTCTATGTAATCGGTCAGTGTTAGTCTGTCCGGCCGGCCGGCCGTCCGGCCGGCCGTCCGTAGACACCACCTTAACGTTGGACTTTTCTCGAAAACTATCAAAGCGATCGGGCTCATATTTTGTTTAGTCGTGACCTCCAATGACCTCTACACTTTAACGATGGTTTCGTTGACCTTTGACCTTTTTCAAGGTCACAGGTCAGCGTCAAAGGAAAAATTATACATTTTATATCTTTGACAAAGTTCATCGGATGTGATTGAAACTTTGTAGGATTATTCTTTACATCAAAGTATTTACATCTGTAGCCTTTTACGAACGTTATCAGAAAAACAAGGGAGATAACTAGCCTTTTCTGTTCGGCAACACACAACTTAACGTTGGGCTTTTCTCGGAAACTATAAAAGTGACCGGGCTCAAATTTTATGTGAACGTGACTCATTGTGTTGTGAATAGCAATTTCTTCCTGTCCATCTGATGCCTCATATAATATTCAGAACTGCGAAAGTGACTCGATCGAGCGTTTGCTCTTCTTGTTAAAACGATGCTTCTGTTTTGGTGGGATACAGGTACGGTCGGTGTAGATGATACCTTGTTCTGGGGGTATGCAGTGATGTGGCCATTCACACACACAACCGCACGCAAATACGCACGCACACACTCACACACAAACACAGAGGGATCAAACACACCAACACACAACAACAACAACAAAACCTGTTCTCTATGCCCATGTCGGGGGGGGGGGGGGGGCGGGTCCCCAAACAAACAGGTTTCAAACAAAAAGCACAAACGCGACGGATGCATAGAGACAACCGTTATTCTATAGGCGTAGGTGCAAAGAATGCACCGCAGAATATGCACCACGTAGGCGTAGTATAAACCCAGGCACCAGTCTGACATAATCTCATGTCGCCCTCTCTCACACACGGCTAATGTAATCATCTGCAATACAGATACCAACAACAGTGGAAAGCTGTCATAACTGTCTGATTTGTGCGAAGCAATGCAAGAATTACACGACAGAACGAAAACCAACAGAGCTAAGCAATAAAGTGGTTATTGTGGAGACGTAAGAATGTGCATGTATGCGCCTTTCCGCCATACTTGGAGGGATAGAAAGAGGGTGAGAGAGAGAGAGAGAGGGAGAGGGGGGATGAGAGGGAGAGGGGGGATGAGAGAGAGAGGGAGGGAGAGAGAGAGAGAGAGATAGGGGGGGGGGGGCAGAGAAACACGCACGCACAACCACACACACACTGAAAATCCTGCCAACATCGTCTTTTTCTCTCATACGCAGAAACACAAATACCCCGAGAACACTTAAAACAGACAATCGATCAGTACAATTATATTTGCATTGCTCCCGATGCCACATTTTCCAATTTGCGTATCATTGCAATCCACAACAAAACAACCTCCGAAGCCCACCAAATGAAGCGAGGTAACCCTTTGCTAGCTGCAAAGCGCATTGTGTTAGAATGGAAAATCTGGGCTGTTCCAAAGAGTTTTGGACTTGTCAGACACAGACCCCTGCCGAGAATGGAATGGAGTTTTCAACCTCAGCACAGACCTTGTCATATTATTTTTCATCCCAGAGGTTTTGGCCTTTGGGGATTTTGGTTGAGAAGATGTGTGTGGAGGAGGGGGGGGCGGTAAAGTGGTGGGGTAGGGGTTGGTGGTGGTGTGTTTGAGTGTGTGTGTGTGTGTGTGTGTTCAAGCATTTTAGGGGAAGAACCCTGCCGAGTCTGGAATGGAGTTTTCAACCTCGGCCCAGGCTAAGTTTTACTCATTTTCTTCCATGACATTGTCTTTCTTTCTTTATTTGGTGTTTAACGTCGTTTTCAACCACGAAGGTTATATCGCGACGGGGAAAGGGGGGAGATGGAATAGAGCCACTTCTCAATTGTTTCTTGTTTACAAAAGCACTAATCAAAAACCTTCCCCAGGGGCCCGCAACGCAGCACAATATATTACCTTACTGGGAGAATGCAAGTTTCCAGTACAAAGGACCTAACATTTCTTACATACTGCTTGACTAAAATATTTACAAAAATTGACTATATTCTATACAAGAAACACTTAACAAGGGTAACAGGAGAAACAGAATCCGTTAGTCGCCTCTTACGATATGCTGGGGAGCATCGGGTGAATTCTTCCCCCTAACCCGCGGGGGGATGAGATTGTGGCCCATGGTGTTTTGGATTAAGAAATAAGATGCAGGGGAGGGGGGGGGTGGGAGTGTCGGGTATGGGGTGGGAGGGTCGGAGGGGTTATTGTGGTGATGGTGAGTGTGTGTGTGTTGTGGTCATTGTTTTTGTGATCAATTTGGCACGGGATGTTTGGACAACTATTTTGATTTTGGAACTGCGGCAAACCAAGGGTTATGAAAAGCGTGCCCAAAATGTGTCAGCACTTTTGGCACCTGACATGAACATTGTTTTAGCGAATCAAATTAGACTTCCCCTTGTTTCATCCACTAATCGAACCTCAATCTCTGTTTTACTGCTCAGGTATGGCTCCAGCGGACAAAGCAATCTACTCGTTTACAAGGTCGTCTTTATTACTATATCTTCAGACCTGTCATCAAGCATGTACCCCTGCCCCATTAAACAGGTAGACTCGACCACCTGCTACTGCGGCATGATAAGTGAGTTTCAAATCAACCCGTTGACCTGAACATACCGAAGTATTCCTGACAGCAACGGAACGAACAGACGCTCGCAGCGCAGGTCATCAGTCAGTCAAGGAACATGAGGAACGTCATTCTTATCAATACTGCTTGTTAGCTCCATAGTCTCTGGTGGCCTTGGGGGTGTGGCTTTCATTTGTTTGCGCCCTATTCTCAGTCTCTAGTCTAGGTTCAATCTCAGGTCCCCGTTTTAAACAACAATGTTCACGTAGGGGTTAAAAAGTGAAGGAAACTGCCAGCACCATGGAGTCAGGAAGCACCCCTAATTGATTCTTTTTGCACGCCGTATTTGTTCCTACCCCTCCCCCTTCACCTGCCGCACGGCATTCGCCAACAATAACGAATCGCTTACGTCATTAACTGCTGTGCTGTTTGGAGAAGCCATGGTGCAAAACCCGCGGTAACATCACAAAGCGGTAGCACAAGACTTCGTCGTCAAAGCTGCCTTAACCTTTTATGAGGATTCCGTCTTGAAAGAAAAACATCCTTTACTGCTACCTAAAATAAAAAGTAAAAATAAAAACAATTAAAAACTTTTTTTTTTAAATTAGCACATGTGTGAATTTTTTTTATTTAGCGAAGGTAAAGCTTGCACCGGCATCCAAGAGCTCCCTTTCCTTCCAAGGTGATCGGGTTTGGAATTACCTTTTTAGTTTTTATTGCCCATTTGCGGCTTGCCGGACGGACTGTACCTTTAGGTCTGTATTAGACAGCTCCATTTTTCAGAAGACCTGCATGGTGGCAATGACAGCACGAGCCACACGAAGAAAAGGCACAGAGCTGACTTACATTTTCAGTTAAACTTGTTCGGATGCCTGGAGAGGGGCGAGGGGGGTGCATTTATTCATACTAACTAGACTGTATGAAGAAATAGTTGACCAAAGGAGCTTTGAGGCGTAAGCAATTGCAAATAAAAATAAGTATACTTTTGACGAACTTAATCTGTTCCGATGCACATAAAAATACATGCGTGTAGATCATGCGACATTTTCGAAGAACCATTGTTAAGGGCTAACCACAAACGGGCAATACCTCTCCGCCCAGCCCGCACCTCCGCTGCCGTCACCACCACCCCTCCCCCTACATACCCATCCACAACCGCTATCCTCCTAACAAAATACCTACAGGTTTAACAATCGTCTGACCACTCTGCTGACAAATAACTACGTCTTCATGGCATCTGCATCTTCCCACACATCGGAAGCACTACACTTAACCAGAATAAACAGGCCTGATGCATACCGAGGATGTTTCAGGTGTCAAGTTTGCTTGTAAGTCGTCAACAACAACACCACCCTCTTCCCTGCCTGCGTTTTGATCTGACCGTGCAGATAAATGAGCTGACCACAGCCGAGATAATTATTCTACTGCTAAGCCAAGATCTGACCGTGAAGACAAATGAGCTGACCACAGTGGTTACAGGTATCTGGTTTAATTAGCCTCTCGATCTCCATCTCACCTCACTGACCTGCAACGGGTTTGAAGACTGTCGTAAGTGCGGAGCGGCTGTCAGTCTGTTCGCACGAGTTAAGCATACTAATTGTTGCACGGTCAACCCGGTACTCTAGATAAAGTAAGCTACTTTCCCTGAATATAATAATGAAGCCACTCGTTCGTAATAATAACTTGCACAGTTCGTTGGGTAGGCTTCGGATAAAGTAAGCTGCTTGCCCTGAACTGATATAAGCTGCAGCCACTAACACATAATTCCTCTTGCACAGTTCTTCGGATGGAGTGAGGTATTTGCTCTGAATATAAGTTGCAGACACTGACCTGTAATCACTCTGGCACAGTTCTTCTGGTTCTTAGGTTAAAGTAAGCTACTTGCCCTGTATATAAGTTGCAGTCACTACTGAACAGCAAAGAAGTCAACGACATGCACGTGCAAAATCAGCTGTGGATGCTGGCCAAAGCTTGACACCAAGAAAACAAATAGTTCAGGAAGATGAGAGAGTGCAGATCGGTGGTAGAAGAAAGCGCGTGTGTTGTAAAACGATGAACAAACACACACACACACACACACACACACACAAACACACACACACACACACACACAAAAGAGAGAGAGAGAGAGAGAGAGAGAGAGAGAGAGAGAGAGAGAGAGAGAGAGAGAGAGAGAGAGAGAGAGAGAGAGAGAGAGAGAGAGAGAGAGAGAGAGGGGTAAATCACAAACATAGAATGACAAATCCTGTGCACTAATAATTTGGCTAATTCTTATATTCGCCAAACGATAACATACAGCATTCACACCCAAACAACTGCCGTTACAGCGCAGAAAAGGGGTACCTCTCGTTCGCACCTAACATACAGCATTCACACCCAAACAACTGCCGTTACAGCGCAGAAAAGGGGTACCTCTCGTTCGCACCTAACATACAGCATTCACACCCAAACAACTGCCGTTACAGCGCAGAAAAGGGGTATCTCTCGTTCGCACCTAACATACAGCATTCACACCCAAACAACTGCCGTTACAGCGCAGAAAAGGGGTATCTCTCGTTCGCACCTAACATACAGCATTTACACCTAAACAACTGCCGTTACAGCGCAGAAAAGGGGTGTCTCTCGTTCGCACCTAACATACAGCATTTACACCTAAACAACTGCCGTTACAGCGCAGAAAAGGGGTGTCTCTCGTTCGCACCTAACACATAACATACAGCATTCACACCCAAACAACTGCCGCGCAGAAAAGGGGTATCTCTCGTTCGCACCTAACATTCAGCATTCACACCCAAACTGCCGTTACAGCGCAAATAAGGGGTACCTCTCCTTCGCACCTAACACAATAAGTGTTTAAATGTACAACACTCACCTGTCAACAATTCGTATTACAGCATAGGGACGGGAAAGGCATCATAACGATGACCGAAATGACTATGCTTACGACTTGCACGTGCAGGCAGACCTGCACCGGCATTTAAACGGCAAAATCCTTTGCGTGTGGACACTTCGGCTGACCATCTCAGATCTGGCCAGTCTTTAAGTAATTCAATCAATCAATCAATATGAGGCTTATATCGCGCGTATTCCGTGGGTACAGTTCTAAGCGCAGGGATTTTTAAATTTTTTTAAATTTTTATTTTTATGCAATTTATATCGCGCACATATTCAAGGCGCAGGGATTTATTCATGCCGTGTGAGATGGAATTTTTTTACACAATACATCACGCATTCACATCGGCCAGCAGATCGCAGCCATTTCGGCGCATATCCTACTTTTCACGGCCTATTATTCCAAGTCACACGGGTATTTTGGTGGACATTTTTATCTATGCCTATACAATTTTGCCAGGAAAGACCCTTTTGTCAATCGTGGGATCTTTAACGTGCACACCCCAATGTAGTGTACACGAAGGGACCTCGGTTTTTCGTCTCATCCGAAAGACTTAAGTAAATTTAAGTAATTAACACGAGGTGAGATCTTCCCTCCACTTGGACACAGACCAACAATCAAAACTCCAGATGTTTTCTGGGCACAGTGGGAATGTTGTTATGATCAATTTCTAAACGGTCACTAGTGTCTTCATTCTAAACGGTCACTAGTGTCTTCATTCTAAACGGTCACTAGTGTCTTCATTCTAAACGGTCACTAGTGTCTTCATTCTAAACGGTCACTAGTGTCTTCATTCTAAACGGTCACTAGTGTCTTCATTCTAAACGGTCACTAGTGTCTTCATTCTAAACGGTCACTAGTGTCTTCATTCTAAATGGTCACTAGTGTCTTCATTCTAAACGGTCACTAGTGTCTTCATTCTAAACGGTCACTAGTGTCTTCATTCTAAACGGTCACTAGTGTCTTCATTCTGCGCGTCCATGGCCGATTTGGCTTGCCATAGTGTCTACTCGCGAAATTAATTCCTACAAAAATTTTTTTTAAAGCACAGGAAGCACTTAAAATCTTGATTTTTGGTCTTTAAGTCCAAGTAGGGGGAGGGTCTTGTCCCACGTAAAAACCTCCTCATATCTCGGATAGTGAACAGAACTATTTTCACACGAAGGACTGTGCCTTTAAGAATACTTGCAGAACTTGGCCTGCCTTGATCGGACGGTAAACACTTTCCTCTTATGCAATGCTCGCGACGAGTAAACAAATAAATGGTTATGCATGCAGCTAATGTGAATCAGACGATTCACTCTGCTACTGGAGCCGAGCCACGTACTATACTCCTCTACTCATGTCTGGAGGTAACGCATTTATTGCACCGAGCGTTAAAGTCTTCGAAGCGGATTTGAGGTGTAGTAATCTGCCATGCTCTGGCATTTATTGGTGGCAAAATCATAGCGAACGAAAATGTACAACATGCATCGCAGTAGTTGTTGCTTGTGGGTGGACTCATATTTGTTTACTGCATTGCTACCATCGAAGCTTTCCTTAGATAAAATATATCGGTGAAAACACTTTTGTTTTTCTCTTATACAACCTGACAAATACATAAGGTCAATAACCATTTCATTAGCTCACTTCGCCATCTCATACATTTCCTCCAAGTCCGAAGAAAAAAACACCATGTTCTATTTATTGCAAGTGTGTAGTTTCGATTGTGCTATCCGTTTCTACTTGCCTCTCTCCCTGGGCTTTTCATATTATGTATTTCCAATTGGTTTTCATATAATTTTAAGTCACCTTTCCAACGTTTCATGAGTAAAACAAATTGTGACCAAAACAAAACCGGAAAAGCAATCTAAACATTTCAGATAATCGAAGCGACACAAAACCAAATTCTGGACACAAAACCAAATTCTAAAAAGGACAAAGCTGGACACCGCGAAATCCCCACCATGGGAAAGTTGTAACGGCATCTCCTTTTAAAGTATGCAGAAAAGAAATAATGTTTCATTTGTTTCACACAAGAAAGAACAATGTTTCATTTTTATCACACAAGAAAGAACAACGTTTCATTAGAAAGAACAACGTTTCATTTTTATCCCGCTCTCCGACACACGCGCGTGGACAATCTCCTTGTACTGATAGCAGCCGTCACATCAAAATACCACCACCCGGCAAACTGTTCTTTTTCCTCTCTGTCTCAAGCCGACACTGATTGTTTCAGCTTGCCGCTATCAAGGCCAGACATGATGACAACCTCTTATTCTCTCCACCCCAAATCCACCCATTCCTACCCCCCCCCCCCTCCCCTCCATCCCCCTGAACTATACGGGAGACTGTACATGTAGTAAATAAAAGTCAAAAGACAATCTGTTTTTTCTCACAGACATGAATTTCTGGTTTTTTCTCTCGTCTCTGGCTATACCTACAGCTCTTACGTCCGCTCCCCCCCCCCCCTCCTTCCTCATTTTCCACCCTCATCCTCCAATCTCCACCCGTTCCGATCTACCCTTTCTCGGTGGGCCACAGGCCAGAAAGATACAGACATTTCATCACCAGACACCCAGGTTCCGTTGTGGAAGAGGTCATAGAGATATTCAACAAGCAGACGGGGAATATGGCACTACGGGTCTATAGCAATACGATTGGTACAATGATACGAGGCTTCTCGTGGTGAAAATAAACCTCGAGCTTGTTTCCCCTACATGATTATTCAGGGTGAGAGAGATTCATACAGGATCCGTTCGTAGCTTTCTAACATAATCTTGCCAGGTAAGGGGTTTGTTACAGCACGCAACTTTGCTGCATGCAACTAGCTCTACGCAATTGTCTATGGTCCGCAGCTACACACCTTACACAGTTGCACTGATACCCCATTACAATATAGTACTTCTCGTATGACACAAAGGCCAATGGACATTCGCTGTCTTCTAAATCATACACACTTAATTAATGAGTCTACCCCACAGCCTGTTCAGTTTGAATGCAGCTCGCCACGCACTGCAAGCAACATGAGACAGATGTGTTGCAAGGATTCATTTTCTTCCACACATTTGCCAAAACGGCAAAAAAAAAAAGTCTCAGCAGTCTTGTAATTGCTTTACCTTTACCCCCAACCATGACAAATTTCGGCAGTTCTGTCGAATGGAAGGTTATATATTTAGGCGACTTGAAATCATTAAGTTTCGGCGTTTTGCTGACTACCGGTGCCAGAAGGCATCCCAGTGAGAAGACGTGTGACCTGACCAACCACGAGATGCGACGTGCAGTATGTTTATATACAGCTAGATCAATGCAGCAAAACTGAATGGTATACCTTTCCCCTAAAAGCATAGTTTATGATGTATAACGGGCACACGTAGACGGTTAGGTTACCTGGCTTCTGTCGATGTAGTGAGGTGAGCACATGCCAAGTCAGAGCAATATATAACAGTCATATTAATTCACAACTGTCACAAGTGTCCTCGTAAAATGTAAAGCTTGACTGATCGCACTTTTAACCTTTGAAAAAAATGTCACAAACACACGAGTGACAGCACTTTTAACCTTTATACAATATACATACCAATAAATTGTTTACACCAACACCCCAGGTAAGATCTGCCTCAAAAGTGACACTAAACCAAATACATGCCTACGGTAAATTTTCATAATAATTCTTCCTGTTATTCTGTTGCTGTTAAGCAAGTCGATCCACTGAAGATGTCACATACCTCCCCCCCTCCCCCCCCCCCCCCCCCAACATAAGTGATGTAAATTCAAACACAGGAAATATGCTTCAAAAATAGCTCCTCCTCCCCATCATACTTGTACATGCCTTCGGTCACTTCTCAGCAATGTTGCTTTCTGGCATCACTTGTTGGTACGTTATACCCGTGAGTGAGTGTGAGCGTGCTTGTGTTTGCCATCGTGTCTGTCTGTCCGTTTGTGTTTATATATACGCGCGCGTGCGTGTTTCTCCGCATTATACTGCCACTGTCAGACAGAACAGTCGATACAACCCCCTCCCCCCCCCCCCCTTCTCAAAATCGATTTCTAAAAAAGAAATTGTTAAAAAAAACTCTTGGTAAAAAGGGAGGTGAGGTGGGATGGATGGATGGAAGAAGGGGGGGGGGGAGGGGGCTTGAAGTATGAGGGGTGACACCAAACTACAGTCATCTCGCTCACATCTCCGCTAAAATTTCCGCTAAAACTCCGAAGGTAAAACAAAAGAGAGACGCCGAACACCTGGAATCGCTCACACAGCTTACAGGCAGACATCAGAGCAGAAGTGAGACAACAGGTAAGAACCCCGGGCGATACACAAACCTACTTTAACTTGGCACCCCACGAAGGAGACTTCTCTACAGGTAATTAGCACAAAGCTACAACTTCAGCCCCCGCTGTTTGGGTCGGATGTTCTGTTCTGGTGGGTTTTTCTTCAGTTTACCCTTCGTCTTTTTTTTAAATTTTTTAATACTGTACATGATTGATATTCTTGTGTTTTCTGTCTTTCTGTTTGTTTATTTTTCGGCGCAGCCTCGTTAAAAGTGTACAACCTTTTAGCTTCTTTGAATGTACGTATGTCTTCTTATAGGATCGCCCAGAAGCACCCCACAAAGACAATGTCTCATCTCAGTCATCGGTTAATTAGTAAAAAGCTGTAATTTCAGCCCCTGCTCCTTCAAATAAATGTCTGGTTTTCAGCTCTCAAAAGGGGAAAAGGTTGGGAGGGATTGGGGGAGGTGTTGTTTTAATAATAATTCTACGATCAAAGAGAAACGATGAGGAACTGGTTATGCCGTGCGTAAACTCAGGAAATAATGGGTGTATGAACTTCTGGAACAAGCAGACAAGTCTTGGAAAATATTTTCTCCGTAGGGATTACACTGTAAGAACGGCGCAAGGTCAGTGCGGGATAGGGGCGCTCACTTTTTGTCTGTCTTTCTGTATACCAGCCTGTCTGTCGGTCTCTTTGTCCTTCATAAGAACTCGCATTGCCATTGGAATGCGATATGGAAGGTGCTTTTTTTGTTGTTTTTTTGGTTTTTAGTCTTGTGTACTTTAAAAAACAAACCTGTTGTTCACCCATTGTCGCAAAGTTCTGGATCTGGATTCGTTACGTTGCAGGAACCACTGTTGGTCATCTTCGCAACGGATGTATAAAGTTAATTATAGATATCGTTGGTCATATCTCTACAAGATTCAAATGGACATGTTTCGTTAAAACACACACACACACACACACACACACACACACACACACACACACACACACACACACACACACACACACACACACACACACACACACACACACACACCCGTTCTGTCTGTCTGTCTGTCTTTCTCTCTGAAATACGAGTTCGCAAACAAGTCTCAAATGACTAACGTCCTTGTTCTTTGTGTTTCTTGCCAAAATTAGCACCAGAAATATTATGCTCTATCGAGCCATGCAGCGCGCATACGTCTGTGCACTAATTACACAAAGACACACACACAATTTACGAGAAAACTGATCACTACAAAATACACAAAACTGTCTCCAACGCATTTCTTTCCTGTCTCAATTTCATCAGCTTCTGCCAAGGCTAACATCATATAAATAACACACTCCATAACAGCACAGTGTATACACACACGCATACTTATGCACTAATAACCACATGCATACATACATTTTTATTTGAAAGGAAATGTGAGAAGAAGGAATATATTATATACGACTCTGTTTTGGGGAGAAAAAATATACACGAACAAAGAGAGACAGAGACTCTGTCTCTCTTTGTTGTGTATATTTTTCTCTCCCAAAATCAACACTAAAAGCGGGAACCTCTTGCGCAGAAGGTCCAAAAACAACACATGCGTTCCTGAGAACAACTTTGAAAGTAGGTGCTGACTTACTTTTGCAAGCATTCATTGTATGTGTCTATGTGCACAACGGGTTGGTACACCTGGATTGTATCGGTAGGTACACCTGCCTTTTTAACCGATAGGTACATCTTTCTTAATAACAGGTAGGTGCCAGAACTAAGATATTTATGTCCGGGTTTTGGCTGTAACGCTACAAATAATGAGTTATCCACATGAACGCAAACCCATCAAAACGAAAACAACAAGATTAAACAGTCACATTCTAACGCATATGACAGAGACAAGCAAGCTCACACGCACTTACAAAACCACAACCACAAAAGCTACAGCCATTGTAAAAACACACAAAGTTCCAACTTGCACACCAAGTCAAAAATGAAGAGGTTCAAAAGTGTCTCGGTAGGGAAGAAGGAATCTGGTTTCGTTTTCCCTTACCAAAACATTGGCAGTCAGCTGAGCCTTGGCGAGAGGGCTGAAGCAAAAATCTGGTATTCGACTATGACGCAGGTAAGAAGGCTGCTGTTTTCTAAACTTACAGGGGAAAACGAAGGTACGGGAAAAGAGCGTGAGAGAGCAAGAAGATGTGAAAGAGAAAGCCGAAGAGCATCAAAACACGGCGTCACAACAACAGAATCTGACGCCGCGAAACTCGCCCAAAGTGGCGCAATGGGGGATTGAGCTACCTGTCTTCTGCCACAAATTGCCGTTGCGGTGACGACACGTTGACGCAGGTGTGGTTGCCAGGGTAACAAATTACTCTCTTTTTGAGAAAAAAAAACCTTCGCTGATGGCTTCTAACATTCTTTTCTCTATTTACACTGAACTGGTTCGCATGCCAACAGCTGTGCGTGCGTGCGTACGTGTGTATGTGTGTGTGTGAGGTACGTGTGTTCCCCTACGCGAAATCGCGTACGTAAGGGAAGGCGGCATACACAAATAATTGTGCACGTCATTGTTGGAAACTATGATAATAAACACCATGCACATTCACAACAAGCCTACATTTTAAAATAATCTACAAACAAAGAAAAATTCGAACTTGGAAAATTCCACTGCACTTCCTTTTCTTTCTTGAAGCTGGCAACGGATATCCTGTCCTTCCTCTACCATCCGCATTACATCAAAATTTGCAACTGATGCCACAAACTACAAAGGCAGTTTTTTTGGCCCCGCTCATTTACTTACCAAACAGCGCCACTAATCCACCAAAGTAATTATTTCCTGATCTGTTTAATTTGCTGTTAGAAGCTCTTCATTCAAAAGCACATGGATGCTGCATCAAACACAGGATGTAAACCTACCTACCACCCACGTCAATAATACTAGCACAGATTGTGTTCGATAATTCAAACTAAGTTTTTCTTGTTGTTTTTCTCCTTTTTTTTTCTTGAAAAAATGTGTCGCATTGATCATATTCCGCCATGAAATTTCAGGCATGTTTATGTGAGCACTTATAAGTTTTAAACTTGTTGTGCTCCTTCTTAATGATGTTGTTATATTATCATGTGTCTGTTTACGAATAAAATACTGTTTAAACAAAAATAATACCAGCACATCACAGCCTCAACTTGAAGAGTTTCAGGAACTCTTTCGGCGAGTTTCCTTCACCACATATCTGATGCGAATCAAGAGCTTCTGAAAGCGAATGCAATAGAACTATAAGAGTTTGAAAAAGTTAAACTGCTTCAGCGTGTTTCCTTCCCTGAACCTCTATTGGGTTCTTCATATTTATTGTACACTATTTTATACTATTGTATTAAAAAAATTTAAAAAACGGAGGACCAGTGTCCATTTACATAAACATCTGAAGGCGTTGGGCATAACTATACTGCGCTTGGTTGGTGAGCTGTAGGAATAGTGGGCTAGTTGTTCCAGGGACTGTAGAACAAACTGAGTTCTCTACATTTTGTGGTTGAACTTGTTATAACATCGTTGACTTCCACTCATGATCCGTATATTTTTCTTTTCACAAAACGGCAACATCTCATCACATGATCACCAACACGCGTGCACTCACACACAGACAGACAGACAGACAGACAGACAGATATCCTCCAAAAGCAAATCATGAGCACATGGCTGGGGTTTCTTCGCCTGATTACACACAAACACACACACACACACACACACACGCACGCACGCACGCATACACACACACACATACACTGTGAAAAAAACAAACCACACCAAAATTCATGCCAGTTTAAGGAGATCTGGAATTTCCCTGCACGTCAGCTGACAAAACCAACAAGTCGCGTAAGGCGAAATAACAACATTTACTTTAGTGAAGCTGTCGAACTCACATAATGAAACTGAACGCACTGCTTTTTTGACAACATACTCGTAGTTTCGTCGGTCCACCGCTCGTGACAAAGGCAGTGAAATCGACAAGCCATGCAGAATAGTGCGGTAGTGGTCGCGCTGAGCAGGATAACACGCTTTTCTGTATGTATATTCTTTTTAGCTTACTGAGTTTGTTTTTAATCCAAACATATCATATCTATATGTTTTTGGAATCAGGGGCCGACAAGGAATAAGATGAAATTGTTTTTAAATCGATTTCGGAAAATTAATTATAATCATAATTTTCATATTTTTAATTTTCAGAGCTTGTTTGTAATCCAAATATAACATATGTATATGTTTTTGGAATCAGAAAATGACGAAGAATAAGATGAATTTATTTTTGGATCGTTTAATAAAAAAAAATGTAATTACAAGTTTCCGATTTTTAATGACCAAACTCATTCATTAGTTTTTAAGCCACCAAGCTGAAATGCAATACCAAAGTCCGGCCTTCGTCGAAGATTGCTTTGCCAAAATTTCAATCAATTTGATAGAAAAATGAGGGTGTGACAGTGCCGCCTCAACTTTTACAAAAAGCCGGATATGACGTCATCAAAGGTATTTATCGAAAAAATGAAAAAACATCCGGGGATATCATACCCAGGAACTCTCATGTCAAATTTCATTAAGATCGGTCCAGTAGTTTAGTCTGAATCGCTCTACGCACAGACAGACAGACAGACAGACAGACAGACACCACAACCCTCGATTCCCCCTCTATGTTAAAACATTTAGTCAAAACTTGACTAAATGTAATAAAAAGCCAGAAAAGAAGACAACACCCACAATTTTTGGCAACATATTTTTCAAATGCATTTCTCAACACCCCAACCGCCCCCTCCCCCTCCCATACTCCACCCCCCACTCCAATCCCTCCGTCTCCAGCACAACTCTTCCTATTAATTAACCATAAATACTCAACCGCGAGTTCTGCGAAGAGGTTTCTTGTTTTGCAATGCACTTTACAAATGCAATCCCTCTCCATTCCCTCCCCAACCCTACCCACTTGATCCCCGGCACAACGATCACAACCCTCAACACTGATCCTGGCCATGACTTCGCCTGCAAGGGTTGAAAGGGATGAACAGACAGCGCACAAACCAAACACATAAAAAGAGAGAGGAAAAAAAAAAGGGGGGGGGGGGGGTGTGAGAGAGAGAAGCCGCGAAAAAGTCTTGGAAGTGTACCAAGTGAGTCAGAAAGTTTCCCAAAATGTCAACAAAAATAACAGAAGATCGAGCATACGGTCGTGTCTTCGCACCAGCATCCAATCCGTACGCGAGAACTTGCACCCCATACAGTGCATTTGTACACGGGGAACAAAATGGTAAACGCTTTAAAAGCGGTCGCACAGGCGTATACTGCTAACTGGAATCAAAGGGTAGGGGAAGCTCTTTGCTGGAATGAGAAGTTACGGTATGCCAGTGCCAGAGCTTATTTTAAGAAAAGCTACAGAACGCCGATTGGAAAACAAAACAAGTAAAAAAATGCATCCCTTCACGGTGAAAAAATAGCAAATGCCCCACAACGGACGCACGAGCTGTTGTACCGCTGACAGGACTGGGGACTAGCTTATGGTACGCCATTGCGAGAGCTTATTTTCAAAAGGCTACAGAACGCCGTATGAACAACAAGAGCCCAAGTCAATTTAAAGAGATATAGCACGCCGATGCCGCTTACCTCAATTGTAAAAGTTATGGAATAAGAGTGCTAAGGTCAGTTTTAAAAGAATGCCAGTATTGACAACAAAAGCATAATACCGCCTGCGTGTGTGTGCGAGAGGCAGTGCGTGTGTGCATGCATTCGTGCACGTGCGTGCGTGTGTGTGTATTCACTCAATACTCCCGTGAATACATAATAGACACTTCTCTCTTTGATGTTTTTGGTTCTGATATATGTAAGTTTGCCCAAGAAAAACAAGAGGCGAAGCCTTCAAGTCTCACGTAAGAAATAGACAAACAGTAACACAAACTCAATCACTCCGTCACACATACACACCCACACACACAGTAAGCTTAGGTGACACTGTGCAAGAAAGAGAGACACTCGATCTAGATCTGTCTGTCTGCATGTAGCCTACTTACAGGGACACGACTGCCAAATAGTCTCGGCCCGCTCAAAATAACAATGACCGAGACCACACACACCACGCGAGAGAGAAAGACTACAGGGAGGCATGCCGTCATGATGCATTAATTGACGTCAAACACTTTTGACCGTGACGTAATCTTATGCGAGCTTTATCCATAGTCTTGGATAACCACTCACACATAGACTCGGAAATGTTAAAGTTTCTACCACAGACATACACACACACGCACGCACACACACACGCACAAACGCACAGACAGACAAAGTTACGATCGCATAGGCTACACTTCGTGAGCCAAAAAGTTACGATCGCATAGGCTACACTTCGTGAGCCAAAAATGAAGAAAGAAAGAAGAAGCACCCATAACCAACGCACAAAAGCACCGCACAGAATGTAAGTCGCCTTCCTCTTACAACAACCACCCCTCCCTTTCTCCCCTCCCCCCCCCCCTCCCTTCACCAGCGTCTACTCCCCCACCCCATCCCCCGACCCTTAACCGCCACCCTCACCCCATTCTTCCCAAAGACAGCACAAAATCACTATTTTTAGCAAAGCCAACCCGGCAAAGTTTTGCATCAAAACTAACAAGACAGAAGACAGGCAACAGCTGCGCTCATCAACACAAGAAACATCTTCCAGCGTCAACATCTTCTTTGGAGAGAACTGGGTACATGCAAGTACCAGTTAGAGTGGAACCCCCTGATAGGACCTTGAAAAAATCAGGTCTTAAATACAAAAACAAAATGGAGGTAGATTTACAGACGCTTAGAACAGAAAGACTCAGAAAGCCGCGCCATAAAAACAAAGGGGGGGTCCTTAATTCTGGGGTCTTAAACAGGGGGTTCCGCTGTACTTCAAAAAAAAGCTATGTGCAATAATATCAAACACGTTCATTGATATCAAACGAAACAGGTTGACACACAATAGACCATCAATGAAGTTCAATTATTTCTAACACACACACACACACACACACACACACACACACACACACACACACACACACACACACACACACACACTCACACACACACACACACACACACACAATGAGAGTAGAAGAGGGAGAGGTGGAGGATAGTATGCCCAGCAACTGACTGCATGATGAAGGTAAACTGACATCCCCAAAGATAGAATGTGGCCTCCGTCATTGCAAATATGTCATTAAATAAATGTCGTCATTTTCAAGTAGCATAGCGTCACATTTACCAGAATAAAGAAAACTACGGTGGAAAGGTCCACGTTGAATAAAATCCGATGGAAAACTATGTAACACTCACACACGCAAACACACGCACACACACCCACACGCAAACACACACTAAAACACTTTATGCATTATTTGAACCGCACTGCAAGCCACTTACTAATTGGTGTGAATATCAATCGCAAAACGATTCCTGCAGAGAGAAATATGCGTCCCGGCGATGTAGAAACGGATGGCAAATTGGAACTAATGACCAGACTTTGCCTCGAGACTTGATTCCCATAGAGGATGTTTATCATAGTTCTGACGGGAGGGGTAGTTGACAAGTTGTTTTGCTTGTTTCGTATTTTTGAAAGAGAGGAAGGCCTCCCGTGTGTTGTCAATGAAAATTTATAATAAAGACTGAGAAACAAATATAAAGTACGGTCTTTATTAAAATATCATTGTTGTACTGTTGAATCTTCTGGAAATATGTTTCATTCACTTGGCATATGCAATAATGAAGTATGATCAACAACAACAAAAAGCAGCACAAGTATCTTACAAGGTATACTATGCTCAAGGTAAAGACATTAACGAATAGCACGAAACCATCACATTTGCTGATGTGAGAAATACACACTTTTCTTCTGCACAATGACAGGCTCCGCTGCGCTTTGGTTTCAACAAACTTCAGATTTTCTTCTTCTTTTTTTTCTCTCTCCAAAACTATGAGCACAGATATGAAAACTACACAGCAAATGTTCAGTACAGTCAAAGTACTCATATCTCCAAGCCAATATAAAAGATAAGTCGTCCTCGGAAACGGTGAACTTACTGGTTGCACTTTCTTCTTAAGTAAACTTGATCATTTGGGACAAAATGTTGAAATGTTCGTATTTTTCCCTATTCAAAATTCTTCTTTAATGCACACTAAAGTAAGATGCTCTCAATAAGAAAATAAAAACTTCAACATTTTCTTTCACCGAATGACGACCATACTAATTGACACACCGGTCCACATAGAACTGCATCAAAGTTCATTGTCACATAATTCACAAAGTCACTCAGCGTTAGCAAAAAAATCAACTAAGTGTACTCCAATGGAAAGATCCCACGAAGGCACAATAAAACCTAATGATTCTGCACAACAATTGTCACACAATTCACAAACTTGTTGAGCGCACATACAAAATCCATTGCGTACTCCAACCGGAAAGATCCAATGTCAAATGCCCATGACACAATGGAAACTACTGATTGCGCACAACGGGAGTCTGCTAAAAGTGAAGATTGACCTTTATGAATTATGCAGCCTTTTTCCCTCAGTGTTTCAGAGCGTCTCGCAGACACAGGTGACTAACCTTTGCTTGGCCGCTGTTTTTCGCCAGTGTCAGACATTTTCGCGCCGACATTTACACACCTCTGTATCCAACGGCAACAAATAACAGCAGTTAATATACATGTCCCAAGACAATCATGTGGCGACTGGTTGCGATTTACGTCTTCATATGATAAGGGTGCTGGCTCTGGGAGAATGCAGACGAGAATGAAAGAACACGCATGGGCACGCATCTTGAGACTAGACGCTCCATGTCTTGACTTGAGGTCATGGGAATATACAACGCTTTTGAACGGAGAGTGTGTACGAACATGTGTATGTTCACCTGCACTTTTGTCAGACTTTCCTGAAATTCCAATTCAGTTGACCTCTTTTTCAACCCCTTCTTGTAAGGAGAAAGGTTATGAAAGCCTGGCAGGACGGGGAATTATATATAAACACTAGCAGTTAAGCCCGGCTTCGCCCGGGAGTAAGCGGAGCCCTGTAGCAATTTAAGACGCTCGCTATCCCATTATCATTAGCTTTACCTCCTTTGTTTGGATACAAAAAAAGAGTTATCTCCCTTACCTTCTAGAAATTTCCGGAACTGTCCAGTTAATTTTTCTTTCTTCATTTCTTCCCCTCATAGGAGCAATAGCGAGTCTCTAATATCACTGGCATGATGTGCTTGCTACAGGTGAACAGTAGGCACTGAACTGGTCTTGCACCATATAGGCTGTATTCAATAAATGGGAGGTCTATAATCTGAGAAAGTCGGAAACAATGAATCAAGAAACTAAAACCCAGGTGCACATCTGCGGCACCTAGGGAGTGTACGTTCACACTATCTTGTTCCTGCCTCTTGCCATGTCAGAGGTATGGCGACCACAGACAAAAAAGAGTTATCTCCCTTACCTTCTAGAAATTTCCGGAACTGTCCAGTTAATTTTTATATTTAGTCAAGTTTTGACTAAATATTTTAACATCGAGGGGGAATCGAAACGAGGGTCGTGGTGTATGTGCGTGTGTGTGTGTGTGTGTGTGTGTGTCTGTGTAGAGCGATTCAGACTAAACTACTGGACCGATCTTTATGAAATTTGACATGAGAGTTCCTGGGTATGAAATCCCCGAACGTTTTTTTCATTTTTTTGATAAATGTCTTTGATGACGTCATATCCGGCTTTTCGTGAAAGTTGAGGCGGCACTGTCACGCCCTCATTTTTCAACCAAATTGGTTGAAATTTTGGTCAAGTAATCTTCGACGAAGCCCGGACTTCGGTATTGCATTTCAGCTTGGTGGCTTAAAAATTAATTAATGACTTTGGTCATTAAAAATCTGAAAATTGTAAAACAAAATAAAAATTTTATAAAACGATCCAAATTTACGTTTATCTTATTCTCCATCATTTGCTGATTCCAAAAACATATAAATATGTTATATTCGGATTAAAAACAAGCTCTGAAAATTAAATATATAAAAATTATTATCAAAATTAAATTGTCCAAATCAATTTAAAAACATTTTCATCTTATTCCTTGTCGGTTCCTGATTCCAAAAACATATGGATATGATATGTTTGGATTAAAAACACGCTCAGAAAGTTAAAACAAAGAGAGGTACAGAAAAGCGTGCTATCCTTCTTAGCGCAACTACTACCCCGCTCTTCTTGTCAATTTCACTGCCTTTGCCATGAGCGGTGGACTGACGATGCTACGAGTATACGGTCTTGCTAAAAAATGGCATTGCGTTCAGTTTCATTCTGTGAGTTCGACAGCTACTTGACTAAATATTGTATTTTCGCCTTACGTGACTTGTTCATTCTTCATTTCTTCCCGTCATAGGAGCAATAGCGAGTCTCTAATATCACTGGCATGATGTGCTTGCTACAGGTGAACAGTAGGCACTGAACTGGTCTTGCGCCATATAGGCTGTATTCAATAAATGGGAGGTCCATAATCTGAGAAAGGAAACAACGAATCAAGAAACTAAAACCCAGGTGCACATCTGCGGCACCTAGGGAGTGTACGTGCACACTATCTTGTTTCTGCCTCTTGCCATCTCAGAGGTATGGCGACCACAGACAAAAAAGACCCTTACCTTCTAGAAATTTCCGGAACTGTCCAGTTAATTTTTCATTCTTCATTTCTTCCCCACATAGGAGCAATAGCAAGTCTCTAATATCACTGGCATGATGTGCTTGCTACAGGTGAACAGTTATCTCCCTTACCTTCTAGAAATTTCCGGAACTGTCCAGTTAATTTTTCATTCTTCATTTCTTCCCCTCATAGGAGCAATAGCAAGTCTCTAATATCACTGGCATGATGTGCTTGCTACAGGTGAACAGTAGGCACTGAACTGGTCTTGCACCATATAGGCTGTATTCAATAAATGGGAGGTCCATAATCTGAGAAAGGAAACAATGAATCAAGAAACTAAAACCCAGGTGCACATCTGCGGCACCTAGGGAGTGTACGTGCACACTATCTTGTTCCTGCCTCTTGCCATCTCAGAGGTATGGCGACCACAGACAGACACACAGACAGACACTCTCTTTTATTTATATGTATAGATGTATAGATGTATTACCATGGGAAAGAGTTTTTTTTTTAATCAACTCATTGTCGTGCTGCAAGTCGAGAGCGGCTGCAGTCCAAAATGGATTCGGTGAAATGAACAGATTGAAGAAGAGGACACCGGTGAAGAAGTGATCCTCGCTAAACCCGGGCAACAAACTAACCAACCAGCCCAAACCCATCAAACAAAAACTTCCCACAACAAACAGACAAACAAAACATTCTGACATCTTCACACGTGAACAGAAAAGAAGAACCACTCACCTTTGGAGGCAAGAGCACCAGCGGTGTTGACGAGTGCCTCAGTGGTGGCGGGCAACAGTTCTCCATCCTTGACAAGCTCATTCCATAGTTCACTCAGTCCTTCATGGGTCAAGGCAAGCTGAAAGCAGTGAAAACACTACAGTGACACCTGCAACGTGAGACCCCTTGGGTGTGAAGGACACCTCCTTAGAACGGACATTCCCTAGCTGTTGTCCCTTTGTCTATTATCTTGATCAAAATATACCTGTCATGAGAGGCCACCTGCAAAATAATGTTAGGACACTTAGTTGGTCCCTTGGGTGTTCTTTCATCACAGGTAACACTGTATACACATCCACTTGTCATTTTTCATAAGCTGCTATTTTGTGTATGCTCTCTATGCTTTAAGAGAGCTCTGTCTCTCAGTGATTCTATTCTTGACAAGCGCATCTCATAAGTCACTCACAACCGCTTGCTAACCATGCCGTTCAGGTCAAGGCAAGCCAAGTCAGTGAAAACAGCCAGTACAATGTAGATTTGCATACACTAACTCTTGCTTTTGATAGGAGCTCGTCGCATTTATCACGCGGAGCGTTCCTTGAAACGGATTTGTCTCCATCATCTTAGACATGACAACATGCAGGGGCGGACGAGGGGGGGGGGGGGGCACAGGGGGCACGTGCCCCCCCCCCCCCCCCGACAAAAAAAAAAGAAGAAAAAAAAAAGATTTGTCTATGCTGATTCTATGACCATTTCTAAGTTCAAATGGCACCAGATGGCACCATTTTGCTTCTTTGGGCACATTTTTTTTCCGGGGGGGGCATGCCCCGGACCCCCCTAGCAAATTCGGGCGCTTCGCGCCCATCACATTCACTTTCGATTCAAAGTGCCCCCCCCCCCCCCCTTACAAAGCAACTGATCCGCCCCTGACATGTTGGCTGTGATTCCCATCGTCAAA
>NC_090250.1:44135895-44208110 GCF_037325665.1 Littorina saxatilis
GGAACACACTCTGTTCCTGTTATTACAACAGTACCCCCACCCCCCTGTTAAGACTGCCCAAAATCAGAGAAATCTAGTTCTCTAAACTTAAAAGACAAAAAGTCTGAAAATACAGGTAAATGTACAGATTCGACAAACAGAAATTCAGACACAGTACACTCTGAAAAGGAGGGAAGTCCTCAATGGGAACATATTCAAAGGGGAAATATTGTACTCTTACAGAAGTTACACACATAGTATTTGTTTGTTTGTTTGCTTAACGCCCCCGACCACGAAGAGCCATATCAGGGCGGTGCTGCTTTGACATATATAACGTGCGCCACACACAAGACAGAAGTCGCAGCACAGGCTTCATGTCTCACCCAGTCACATTATTCTGACACCGGACCAACCAGTCCTAGCACTAACCCCATAATGCCAGACGCCAGGCGGAGCAGCCACTAGATTGCCAATTTTAAAGTTTTAGGTATGACCCGGCCGGGGTTCGAACCCACAACCTCCCGATCACGGGGGCGGACGCCTTACCACTAGGCCAACCGACACACATAGTTAAAAAAAAATTTTTTTAAAAACACCAATGTATACAGAGGTGCATGCCTGCAAGGAAAGGACAACCATCGGGCTAGCAAAAAGTGTCCCCACATTGTAGATGGCCTATCATAACAGGTATATATTTTGGTCAAGATAATAGACAATGGAACGACAGAAAAGGTCTTTTCATGGGAGATGTTAATTCTCTTATGGGAGAGGCCTCATATCACACCACTGTAAATTGTAATGCACAGAACAAACTTGTTTTACCTGAATGTTTCTTTTCAGCCATTTTCCGTCTAATCTGGATTGTGGACGAAGTCGTGCTTCAGTAATCCACTGGGCACTCATTTTGGCTGACCCTGGTCATCTGCAAATAAAGCACAAGTGTTAATTGATCATGCACACTCAGTATAAGCCTTCATTATAACATGCCTTGCACTTGGCAATGTTTAATGACAAAGGTCATGACTACCATCCCACACTTTTCAAGAGATGGGAACCTAGCAGTAGCACGAGAAACTTCTGGCTGAAAAGAATCTTCAGTGAGGTTTTTTTTCTTATAGATGTATTATCATGCAACATCATGCTTAAGATGCTTTTGGACAAATGTGGTAGAATAATTTTGTTAAAACTTTTTTCTTCATTTTGTTTTTCTCGCTTGAAATAATTCAAAAGCAAGGGAGCTTACTGACTGACCTCAACATCCTTACCACATTTATAGAATAAGGATCTTTAAATTTTCTCTCAACTTCTTGTTCAAAAATAATGTTCAATAGTTTGACAAGCTATGCAGAGATCCACAAAAATTAGTTGGGGAAGTGAGAGAAGCACCTAGCTTCCCTTAAAAAAAACACCAGCAACAAGAACATTTCAAACCAACCCTTATAACACTAACACTAATAGTAATAGGCATAACTTCAATGAATATTTGAAGTGTTTGCAAGGTTAACTGTCACATTTCTAAGGATGTAATTAGCCAATAGGTTACATGTTTTAAAGCAGACATGTACATGTGCAGACCTGGGAACTTGCACTTGCAGTATTCTCAAACAAGGTGTATTTTCAGAAAAATGAGCGTACTCCACATAGCATTTGAACATCCATGATTCAATGTATGTCCATCGCACTGTTATATAAGTTAACCAATACATTTAAAACAATTTCTTCTTTCCAATTCCATGTTTACCGACAAAAACTGTAATCATGTGTCAAAATACTGGATCGGCTTCAGGATGCGCTTGTCAAGAAAAGTAGTCTAGGAATTTTTCTTGTCGGATTTTTTCTCCACTGACCGTATTAATCCGTTCAATAATCGGCTTCTAGACAATCATGCGTACAAAATACGACAAAATAAAATGGGTTCTCAGGTCTCTATGTGCTATCAGATTTTTTAAAAAGCTGAGTACATGATCACCAAAAATGTAACACGCATAGTAGCCTAGCTATCACATCAAAAACAAAGAAAGAAGCTAACAATTCAGGCAGGAGGCATAATCTAAGAAACTGTTACTATACACGAGTCTGTGATCCTCAATTCTTTTCACCAGCTATGAATCTCTGTAAGAAATGTGACATTCTATAACATCAAGTTCAACAACTTTTCGTCCTTTTTAAACTGAATTTTAACCCCAAAAAACAACTGATCAGCAACAACAATGTATTCTTTCTTTTCTTTCTTTATTTGGTGTTTAACGTCGTTTTCAACCACGAAGGTTATATCGCGACGGGGAAAGAGGGGAGATGGGATAGAGCCACTTGTCAATTGTTTCTTGTTCACAAAAGCACTAATCAAAAATTTGCTGCATGGGGCTTGCAGCGTAGTACAATATATTACCTCATTGGGAGAATGCAAGTTTCCAGTACAAAGGACTTAACATTTCTTACATACTGCTTGACTAAAATCTTTACAAACATTGACTATGTATGCAACCACCATCCTTAACAGTACAATTATATACAAACCAACAACACTAAAAGAAAACTAATATCCCCATGAACGGTCCCATCTACAACACTCTCCACGGCAAATCAGTAAACGAACAAACTTGAAAAGATGATGCATGGCAGAATCAACAAAAACCACCCAGAGAAGCCAGGGTCAACCTATGTAACAAACGTGTTTGAAGGCCACTGGCCTTCTTGCACTGGAAGAAATAATGCTGTATGGTTAGGCGCAAAAATGCAGCACGATAACCTTTATCACACGAGTTTCGTGTAAAAGAAAATTGTACATAATAGGAATGTCTTTTCCGCATTCGTTTCAACTTTCGGTTCAAACCGACAGGCTCCGTGTAACGCAAGTGTGCAACGGTACACTACAAAATGATAATGAGCTTGTAATATTTCCTTCACAATCTAATTCTGCCCAGAAGAAATCAAACTAACGTGGTACATACAATACAAAACATTCAGCAATATATACATAACTCCAAGACAACTAACCAGCGCCAGATATTGTTGATTTTCACCGTGTTTTCAGTTCGACACAAAATGTTGCCAGATGATCTTCGTCATGTTTCGTCTGGAACTGGAATATTAGCCGGAAGTCGAAGGGGGATCACTCTGTTTACTTTCCTTCACAACACTAGACTTGGACGAGAGAGCCGAAGTTTTTTCGACTATTTCCACGTTAAAATGTGTTCAGAAAACCTTCCTTGTCCAAGCTGACGGTCGGTTCTTTTAGATTTTAATATTTTTCTTCGCAATATGCAAACTTTGAAAGAGGTCAGCATGATTTCCAATCTGTAGATCGCAAGATGTCAGAAGCTGAAGTTGGCAGCCAAGAGGGAGGAGGAGCCCCACTTCCTCCTAAACGACCAACCATCATCAGACCAACACAAGGTGACTAATTGAACTGATTTGAAAGCACTATCGAATCAGTGCAGCTATGTGTCATGATACTCCCTCTTATTTATCTTCATTTCTTTACATTGCTAAGTTTTTCTTCTCACGTTGATTTATGTATACATTGTTTACATACATGTATAAATAAAAGTGTACATGTCTGGAAGTGTAAAGTTAACTTTACTGAATCTCTCTCTCTCTCTCTCTCTCTCTCTCTCTCTCTCTCTCTCTCTCTCTCTCTCTCTCTCTCTCTCTCTCTCTCTCTCTCTCTCTCTCTCTCTCTCTCTGTCTGTGTGAATTAAATTCTGAACTGGACACTATACAAGTTCCACTAGCTTTCATTTCCAAAACGAAGGGGCTGGTTTATGCAAGGCTCGAAAACTGGCTCTTGCTCTCGCTTTGGTCTGTGACTGCATGATAAATCTAAATCAGTAAATGTATTCCTTTTCATGAAGTACACGTACAGGTCTTTCAAAGTCTGAAATGGATGGCTGTATAAACTCATTTTATACGTACCAGAAGAATTAAAGTTAAAACCTGTAATCTAATGAGACCAACTATAGGGCATTGTTTCTAGTCCCTCCTTGTCCTTTGCCATATTATATACCCTTTCCCCTTTTCCCAGTGCATGCCTCCCCTTCCTCTGCACAGGGGGAGATTTGTCCTCCTGATATGAAATGTTTTTTTGTATCACTATCACAGTATCAGTGTAATTTTAACCATTCCTCCAGTTTGATACACATATTTCCTCCGAAAGCGGCGTATGGCCGCCTAAATGGCGGGGTAAAAAACGGTCATACACGTAAAATTCCACTCATGCAAAAACACGAGTGTACGTGGGACTGTTTCAGCCCACGAACGCAGAAGAAGAAGAAGAAGAAGATACACATATGATGTCTCTTTTTTCCTCCAATTTCTTTGTTGGGGTGGGAGGGGGGGGGGGGGGGGGGGGGGGGGGGGGGGGGGGGGGGGTGGGGGGGGGGGGGGTGGGGGGGGGGGGGGTGGGGGGGGGGGGGGGGGGGTTCTGGTATGTTCTACACAATTGTGTTTTTTGTTTGTTTGGTTGAATAGTTACATCAAATGGATTAATCAAAGGATGCAGTATACAAACCAGTCTATAATTACTACTGTACAGTATTACAGTATTAGAAATTCAACTTTGTTAGCTTTTGACCTTCCTGCTTATACGTTTATTTATTTTTAAACAAGTAAGAAAGTTATGACATACACTTTTACTCAATCTAAGCATCTGGTAAACACAATCAAATCAACCAATTATTTATTGTAATCCTCTGCCTTGTGTGTCAAATTTTGTTTTGTTTTCGTAAAGAACAAACAAACAAACAACCAAACATAGCAATTCTATTTCTATTTCTAAAGTTTAGATAAGCCCTGGAACAGAAATCTACACTTAGAACTACATAGTTCATGTTTCATGATTGTGTAAGTGTAGCAATACTGTAGTAGTAACATTCCTTACGTTGGGGTTCTTCTTCTTCTTCTTCTGCGTTCGTGGGCTGAAACTCCCACGTACACTCGTGTTTTTGCACGAGAGGAAATTTACGTGTATGACCGTTTTTACGCCGCCATTTAGGCAGCCATACGCAACTTTCGGAGGAAGCATGCTGGGTATTTTCGTGTTTCTATAACCCACCGAACTCTGACATGGATTACAGGATCTTTTCCGTGCGCACTTGGTCTTGTGCTTGCGTGTACACACGAAGGGGGATAAGCCACCAGCAGGTATGCACATAAGTTGACCTGGGAGATCGGAAAAATCTCCACACATAACAGTATTCTGATAGACAAATGGGGGGGTTGTGATTGGATAGTCTCTTGGCTGTTCAAACTGGTGGCACATTTGGGATCTCTGTCATGGTATGTTTTCAGATGGAAGCAGGCCAGTCCCCACTCGCCCTGCCCCGGTCAGACCTGCTCCTGCTGCCCCTGGGGGGAGACCCCCACCTGCTGTTCCCCGGCCCCCTGCTGCTGCTTCAGGTATGGTTTGGCAGACCCTGTTCATTCATTTAAAGTGTTATTTGGCATTCATTTGTCATGCTCTTGACAGTGGTGTGTAGTTCTGTCTAATCCGTCTGTCTGTCAGTCTGTCAATGTGTGTGTGTGTTTTAAGGCATCATAGTTTAATGTGTGTGCATGTATCTGTCTGTGTCCGTGTCTGTGTCTGTGTGTCTGTATACTTTGTAGTTGAATAATGTGTGTGTGTTGTTTCATTCCTTGTTTTTATTGACACAGGGGCACCATCACCTGTTCTGTCCAAAGGTCTGTCAGGCTCGGCCCCTTCACCTGCCCCCACCAGAAAACCTGACCCCCCAGCCAAAGATAATGGGAAACCAAAGTCTCGGGGCTCAGTTCGAAAGTAAGTGCTTTTTGAACTGTTGTTGTTTTTCTTTATCTTTGCGTGTGTGTGTTTAAAGGCTAACATCTGCTGGTATGCTGGCTGGATAGATTTTTAGCTGTTGTGTCTGCACCATATCCGCCACTGATGTTGCTCAGTGTAACTCCTTGGGCTTTGAGTTTCACTGTTAAAAGCACTGGTGCCCAGGACACCAAATCTGCGACTATAAAGGCTGTTTCCAGTTACCTGTGTAGATTTTTGTTCTGTCCCTCTTTTCCTTTAGTTGCAGAAGAGAGGAAGAAGAGGTAAACAGGGACAGCTGACTTTGCCAGACAGGGAGAATTTGGTACAAGATAAGCTTAACAACATGATCTCAGAATCTTTAAAGTCTGTTGTTTATTTGACTCTTTTGAGATGCCTGTATCTGTTATTTATTCCAGACGGCCAGAAATCACTATTGTGGAGGCTCGCCCCATGAACCAAGCAGGATTCAGGGATATGACAGCTTTGGATAATACAGCAGTTCCTAAGCCTGTTCACAAGACTTCTGCCGTTACTGATACTTCATCTAAACCAAGCAGTAATGGGAGTGTGCCAGGTAAAAAAGAAAAAAAGACACATTTAAATACATGTACTTAGAAGAAAAAATCAACCTGTGACTGTGAATCTTGGTGATGAAATTTGTCACACTAAAAAGAGAGAAAAAAATTAGAAATAGTAAAGAAAAAGGTAAAAGGCTCAGATGGAGGACAAAAAATGGGGAAAAACACATAGTACCAGTGATTCAGTTATTTTTATCATTTTGTAAATAACTTGCCCAGCGAAACAAGAACATGACCACTGAGCCTAATCAAACAGTTTCTTAAGGGTGCAGTTTGTCATTTATGTTAAACTAGATCAGCAATTAAATTAGCTGATCAAAGACATTGAGTACTTTTAGTACATAACTACAAAGACGCTTTTCTCTCAGATATACCAAATCGACCTCCACCAGCGTCAACATCGGCACCATCACAACCTAGGCCACCTGCACCCCCATCCAGACCCGGGGCCCCCCATCATGCTCCCCCTCCAGTCCCAGGAAAATCTGCTTTGCCTGATAAACCTGATGCAAACCATTCAGACGCTCCACCCAAACCTTCCAGACCTACCATTCTGCGACCTGGTAGGCCGAAATCTGCCGTCTCCACAGGCGAGACGGCTCCTGTGCAGAATCAGACATCTCCCCCACCCCCATTGCCAAAGCGTTCACCTTTGATGACAGAAACGGCCGTAGTAGGTGATCTGATGGGCTTCGACGCCCCACCCAAGCCAGAAAGATCGCCTCGCTTGAACAATGATTCGCAAGGTGATGAGAAGATTGGTGCGGAGGATGTAGAAAACGGTGAAGGTCATGTAGTTCCGAAAAAGCCGACCAGAGTGTCCATCATTCGACCTCCTTCACGTCCCAAGCCTGTGGCAGAGGATGGGCAGAGAACTGCAGAGAGAACTGGTGAGTATAACTAACCATGCAGCGCCTACCTTTTCTTCTGTGGCAGTCAAACAAAATGTACAAAGCGTACAAAATGCACACACATGATGTCTGT
The DNA here is from genome assembly GCF_037325665.1 of Littorina saxatilis. Classification (NCBI taxonomy): domain Eukaryota; kingdom Metazoa; phylum Mollusca; class Gastropoda; order Littorinimorpha; family Littorinidae; genus Littorina; species Littorina saxatilis. Next base: position 44,143,216 of record NC_090250.1, read on the forward strand.
AAAGTTTGTTGAGATGAACCTTTTTCCTTTAAACATTTACTTGGTAGAAACATATGGTGTGCAGCAGCAAAGTTGTGATGGTTCCATTTTCTTTTGTTTCCCTTCATTCAAAGCTGAAACAGACTCAGATATTATTTTCACTCAGGCATCCCATTAAATTACATATTCCTACTCCGAATCACATGTAGCAGTTGACTCAGTCTAAAGTGCTAGGTCTGAAAAGGCTACCCGTCTAAGGGGAGCAACCCCAACTAAAAAAGTGTAAACGTAGCTATGGTAATGACGACGCACCCAGGGAGTTACCTCCCCTCCTGCGTACTACGTCACTACTGCTACTGACCACGTGACCCCTATCATTCGACACTTCAGCTTTCTAGGGAGCAGGTCGTGAATTTTTTGGCTCTAGTGGAAGTTCGCTGTTTGGTGTTTGCTTAGACACCCACCGGCACCCACACCCGTCTCTTCACCCGCTGCACTGGTAGTTGGTGAGCTCGTTCCTTTACTTGTATCGAACGTAATTTTTCAGTTGCTACTTGAAATTTTCGGCCACGTGTTGGTCACGTATTTTGTGGTAGCCATTTTGGAATTTTGTGTCTCCATTTTGTTGTCAGCATGTCTGACGGAGACAAAAAGCGCGAGCGCGGCAAGGCTGATGCGAAGGGGAAAATTAAACCCAAGTCTTCCACTTCTGTCCCTAAGCCTATTTTGGTTGTTGTTTCTGACGCGGCTAACAATGCTGTTATGACGGTCCCTATTTCTGCCCCAAATGACCAGCCGGTTGGGGGGCAGTCTAATCAACCTACGCGTACCGTTGTTTCTCGCTCGTCTTCTCTGCCTCTTGCAGATTCGACGTCGCTGGTTTCATCGTTGCTTTCTTCGCTGGTTCCCGAGCTTCGCACGTTGGTGAGAGAGGAGATGGTGCGTTCTCAGCCTTCGACTTCCGTTGTTCCGTCGATGGCTTCCTTTCCGCTTCCGGCTGTGACGCTGTCCTTGACCGAGGCGGTTGCTTCTGTGCCTTCTACCGCTGTGGTTGGCGACACAAGTAAGTTGGGCTTGTCCGTAGGTCCTCGTGAGGCCGCTGGACGCTCCCTGCTGGGAAGCAGCCCTTTTCTGCGGGTTCACGACCCGCAAACCCCTGTTCGTTCTCACTTTGGCTTCACGGAAGACCATCGTGTCGATGAGCAATGGCGGCATTTGGTTCAGGCTTCGACGCTTCCGGCACTCGCCGGAAGTGTAGGTCCTCCGACGTACGCACCCGCTGGGGTCGTTTCCGGAGTCGACCAGCCGGTTCCGTCTGCTGCGCTTCCGGCACTCGCCGGAAGCATAGGTCCCCCGATGTACGCACCCGCTGGGGTCGTTTCCGGGGTTGACCGGACGTGGCCCTCTGGGCAATCGGCCTTCCGGCCGCCGTCCACAGTGTCTGCGCTTCCGCCTTTCGCGGTCGCGTCTGATACTTTTCCGGCTCAGACCGGATCTGCTGCTTCTTCCGCTTCCGCTTCCTCTCGGGTGGCGGTCGCGGGGGGGCATCACCAGCCCTTTGGGCAGGTGTCTCAGCCCTGGCCGGGGCAGTCAGCGCTTCCGTCTTCGGTTGTTGCTTCGACTGCGGTTCCGGTTCCGGCGGCTGTGGGCATGCCGTCCTCGTACTCTTTCCCTATTCAGGGCATGAGTTCGGATGGCATTGGAGTGGACGGGTTTCCGGTTTCCGGTTACGGTGTTCACCGCCCTTCTACCAGCAACGTGGACTTCGGTCCTTCGCCGGATGTTTCGGATATTCAGTCCGTCGCCAGCGAGGCTGCACGTGTTGGTTATCCGGAGAGACTCAAAGTGGCTCTTGAGGCCGCTGCTGAGGTCACTTCGAGATATTTCGCGGAAGGGGCTTCGGTCTCTTCGGCTGCCGCTTCGACGGCACCGTCCGCGATGGCTGATTTTCGCTCTGGGAAGGAGGATGACTCATACTTCCGGTTTTTGGAGTCTCCATCCATAGCCTTTCAGCTTTCTCAAGTTTTGGCCAAGCCATCTCCTTCCGGAAGCGGAATTCCTTCACTTCCGGTTCCGCTGCTTGTGCCTCACGGCTCAGTTCCGGAGCTGGCTCAGCAGTGGATGGCTTCGCCTTCTCAGGCTTCTGCATTCGCTCTGTCGTCTCACAAGCGGCTGGTTTTGCAGAAGTCTCCTAGGAACTTGTTGGATGCTTTCGCTCTCCCGCGTTCATCTTTGACAGTTCCTCCGGAGATGCTGGCCTTGTTGGCCAAGCCTATCAAGAAGGATGACGGCGTGCTCTTTTCTGAGAACACGCTGATTGCTTCTGAAGAGGCAGGGCGTCAGCAGCTGGAGCTTGCCTCCATTGCTGAGACTCTCATTCGGGCCCTCTCTCGTGCCCTCACTGATTCGCTGAATCCGTTCTCTCTCAGCGAGGATCAGGATGCGGATGACGTCTCCACTTTGTTGGCCGCTCTTGCGAGGGTCAATGAAGAACAGATGAGACTTTCTGCTGTGCACTATGCGCACTCTGTTATGTGTCGTCGGGATCTCTTCCTGTCACACTCTCAGTTTTCGGATCAGGCGACCAAGGACACTTTGCGTGCCTCACCGGTCTTGGAGGGTTCCCTCTTTGGGCATCTCGTTTTTGATGCCCGAAGACAGGAAATTCAGGCTAACAGGGACCAGCAGTTCTCTGACTTTTCCCTGCACAGCCTTAAGCAGTCCAAGCAGTCTCAGCCTTCTCAGCCGAAGCAGGCTAAGGTTGCTGGCCCTCCCAAACCGGCAGACAAGGGTCGGGGACGTTCCTCTTCTCGGGGCTCGAGAAGACGACCGTCTTCCGGCAGGGGGAGAGGCGGCTCTGGAAGCAAGCCTCACCCCCAATGAAGTGCTCCCGATCTCCCCCCCACCCCGCCCTCCACTCTGGTGATGGCGGGGGGCCCTTCCCGGGCACTTTCCCACTGGCTCGTGTCTGTACAGAGTCAATGGATCGTGGGGGTCGTGAGGTCGGGCTTCCGTCTTCTCTGGAAAGATGGCAAGGCACCTCTGGTCAGGCGTCCGCCGGCGTTCAGGCCTCCCTCCTCGCAGGAAGCCATTTCCGTCCTTCGGTCGGAAATAGACTCCCTGGTGCAGAAGGGCGCAGTGGAGAAAGTCCTCGACCACAGTTCCCCTGGGTTTTACGGACGGCTTTTCGCCGTCCCCAAAGCCTCAGGGGCATGGCGTCCTGTCTTGGACCTGTCGTTCCTCAATACCTTTTTGAGGGAGATAAGGTTCAAGATGGAGACGCCAGCGTCGGTCAGGGACTCTCTCCGCCCGGGAGATTGGGCGACTTCCATCGACCTGACGGATGCATACTTCCATATTCTTATGCATCCAGCCGACCGGAAATGGCTTCGTTTCCGGTGGGCAAGTCAGGTTTACCAGTTTCGCGCCCTTCCTTTTGGCCTGTCTCTCGCCCCTTGGGTCTTCACCATGGTCGTGAGACAGGTCTGCGCGCTGGTGAGGTCGCGGGGTGTCCGGCTACGTGCCTACCTGGACGATTGGCTCATCCTGAGTCAGAGTCAGGCGGGGTGCGAGCAGGATACCCAATCGGTTCTTCGGGAGGCCAACTTGTTTGGCTTCTCGATCAACCGATCAAAGTCGGAGCTGACACCGTGTCAGACGTTCACCTACTTGGGGATGTCTTTCGACACGGTGGCTTGGACTGTTCAGCCCTCTCAGAAGAGGGTGGACAAGCTCCAGGCGTGCATACGCTCCACTTTGCCTCTCCCGAGGGCCTCCCTGCGGACTTTGGCCTCCATCTTAGGGCAGATGGAGTCCATGGCTCTCCTGGTCCCCTTGGGGAGGGTCCACAAACGTCCCTTTCAGCTGGCGCTGAAGCCGTTCGTGGACTCTCCCACGGTGGATTGGAATGCCCTCATCCCTCTCCAGGGATGGTTCCAATCCGCTACCCTTCCGTGGCTGGACACGGAGTGGGTGTGCAGGGGCGTGCCGATAGCCCTTCCTGCCCCAGATTTGGACCTGTTCACGGACGCGTCCTTGATGGGGTGGGGGGCTCACACAGACCAGCTGACTGCGTCAGGTCTGTGGTCGGCAGATCAGAGGATGCAGCACATCAACTTGCTGGAGCTAGAAGCCGTGGCTCTAGCTCTGGACAAGTTCCGGCCCTCCCTTCAGGCCAAGCATGTTCGTCTGTTTACAGACAACACGACAGTGGCAGCTTACATCAACAAGCAGGGAGGGTCGCGGTCTCCGTCGCTTTCGGTCAGGGCCTGCGAGATCCTGATTTGGTGTTCAGAGCATCAAATCAGGCTTTCGGCCAGGTACCTGCCCGGAAGCTTGAACACTCTGGCGGACGCGCTCAGCCGCTCCGACAGAGCGCTTCAAACAGAGTGGACCATCACTCACGGAGCGCTGGATCGTCTCTGGTCTCTTGTGCAGAAACCTCAGGTGGACCTTTTTGCCACCAGGTTCTCGAAGAGACTACCAGTGTTCGTCTCACCATTCCCGGATCCCGAGGCGTGGGAGACGAACGCGATGGACATTTCCTGGTCAGGCCTGGAGGCTTACGCGTTCCCGCCATTCCAGTTACTCACACGAGTTCTCAGGAAGGCGGAGCAGGAGGGCCCGTCCCTCCTGCTGATCGCTCCTCTTTGGCCGTCTCAGCCGTGGTTCCCGGACCTGCTGAGACTCGCCCAGGGCCCTCCCATTCCTCTCGCTCTCACGCGAGGAGAACTGGTACAGCCTCACACCGGCAGCCTCCACGCAGAGCCTCAGATGCTGAATCTTCACGCGTGGAGGTTGTGCGGTCTTCTCTGAGGCGCAAAGGGGCATCAGATCTGACCATGGACCTGGTAGGACGCTCGCACAGAGCATCTACCTCGTCCGTTTATGAGTCACATTGGAGGGCCTGGGTTACCTGGTGTCACGAGCATCGGCTGGATGCTACGGCGCCCCGCACGATGCATGTGGCGAACCATCTTGCTTTCATGTCCTCTCAGGGAGCTTCTGCTGCCTCGTTGAAAGTAAGAAGATCGGCCATCTCGGCGACCCTACGCCAGATAGGTCGCTCTATAGATGTTAGTGGCGTGATCGCTGGAGTCATCAAGGGCGCTTCCCTTGCTGACGTCAAGTCTCGTACGCCCGTTCCTAAGTGGGATCTCTTATTGGTCATGGAGTTTCTGCGTTCAGCGGATTTTGAACCTCTCAGAGATGCCAGTTTTGCGAATCTTACACGCAAGTCCCTTTTCCTTTTGCTGCTAGCATCGGCACGTAGGGGCAGTGAGATCCACGCTCTTTCCGGTAATTCGGACGACATTTCCTTTGAATCAGATGGGTCCGTTACTTTGCGGTTTCGACCTGAGTTTCTTGCGAAAAACCAGGCTCCCGAGCGAGCTTCTCCTTTGGTTCATGTCAGGCCTTTGTCCACTATTCTGGCTCCGAATGATCCAGACTTAGTAAATTGCCCTGTTAGAGCCCTTCGCATCTACCTTGCCCGTGCTCAGTCTCTTAGATCCGCAGCTCAAAAGCTTTTGTTTATTTCTCTCAATACGGAGAGACATAAGGATATTACTAAGACGACTCTGGCCCGGTGGGTGTCGGCGCTCATTAAGCATGCTTACGAGTGGAGCCGCCGCAATGAAGGGGGGACACAGCCTGTCCTTCCTCTGGAATCAGCTCGGGCTCACGAGACGCGAGCTTGGGCCTCCTCCTTGGCCGTGTTACGATCAAGAAGACTGGAGGAGGTGCTCCACACCGCATACTGGCGTTCCGAGGATGTCTTCATGAATTTTTACCTGCGTGACATCTCGGCTCTTCGCCAGGATGGATCTAGAGCTTTGCCTGCCATGGTGGCAGGAGGTCAGCTCTTGACAAGGATTTGAGAGTGAGTTTGAATTTTTTCTTTCCCACCGCCTTGTTGTTTCAATCTGCTACATGTGATTCGGAGTAGGAATATGTAATTTAATCGAAAATTTTATTGTAAATTTTCATTTAATAAATATACCTACCCGAATCACATATCGTAGTCCCTCCCACCTACCCCGCTTATGATTGGGAGATTTTATTCTTCGAGTCGAATGATAGGGGTCACGTGGTCAGTAGCAGTAGTGACGTAGTACGCAGGAGGGGAGGTAACTCCCTGGGTGCGTCGTCATTACCATAGCTACGTTTACACTTTTTTAGTTGGGGTTGCTCCCCTTAGACGGGTAGCCTTTTCAGACCTAGCACTTTAGACTGAGTCAACTGCTACATGTGATTCGGGTAGGTATATTTATTAAATGAAAATTTACAATAAAATTTTCGATTTGCTTGCTAGAGAGGAGTTAAAACTTGTTTAGGGATGCATAAAAAGAAACAATTTGAAATAATTATATTAAACACCATTTTTAAGTCAAAGGTGTTGCTTTTCAGATGAAGCTGAGGAGGCATCTAGTCAACACCCGTCTCGCCCCAAGCCTCCTGTCCCCCCTTCCAGACCTGTGGCTGTTGTAGCTGCCAATCCACGAGACTCCTCCCCCACAGACTCTCCACGGTCAGATGATAGTGGACATGCTGCCACCACACCCCTTCCTGTGCCTTCCGCCAGACCCAAAACCAGCCCCAGGGATCACGGACCGATTGACAGAAAAGCCTCAGAAGCTGAAAAGCCTGTGGGCGTTCCGGAGAGACCCAGACCCCCTGTGCCTGTCTCCAGACCTCACGTGTCCCCGCCAGGTGGTAGTCCTAGGCTGCCTGATCATCCCGTGCCATCTAAACCGCCTCCACCTTCCTCCGCCGCCCCCCCTGTGCCTGTCTCACGTCCCCCCGGGTCATCATCAGGGGTTCTTCCCCCACCCTTGGTTCCGTCTAAACCCCCTCCTCTTGCTGATCATAATGCTGAGGGTTCTCTGTACGCTGTGTCCGAACCGCTAGAAGACACGCTAGACAAGCACATAGAAATCCAGTCTTCTCTGGAGGCCCAGCCATCACGCCCCCCTCCCCCTGTGCCTAAGACAAGGCCGCAGCCGGCACATCCCCCCTCCCCTATGTTGGGACGTCCCCTTCCCTCAGTGCCTTCACCATCCTCTGTAGGCAGCCTGTCTCCGGAGCAAGGACATGTGTATGAAGATGTGGAGTCGGTCAAGACTAAGAGGCAGACTTTGGTGAAAATGGGCCATGTTGACTCTGGTCAGTCAGACAAACCTGACTTGTCTCCGAGAGAGAAGTGTCAAGCTGGAGAACCTTTTGTGGTGGATGACATTGATGCAATGTATGCCAAAGTGAACAAACCCAGTAAACAGAACAGAGCACAGAATTCCGTGGAAGATGCCAGCCCGATTGAAAGTGCAGCGCCAAACCCCTTTGGTGTAAAATTAAAGCGTGTCGCTCCTGAGAAATCACCAGATTCTGAAACACTGCCTAATCAACGAAGCACAGACAGTGATAACACAGATGTGAAAAAGCCCCCTGTTCTGGCTCCTAAACCCAAGCCTGGAGTGCAACCCAAACCACAACCTGCAGCCAAACCCAAATCTCCAAGAAATGAAGCAACAGCAGAAACTCCACTGCATCCCCCTGATGTAGCTGCAAAACCTGAGCTTCCCGCAAAGATTGAGTCCTCAGAGGGGAGCAAACCTGCACTGGCTGCCAAACGCCCAACCATCATCCGCCCTACCAGGTCTGCTGCTGAATCAGCAGAGGCAGATCATGCAGCAGCTGACGACAGTGAGGATGTTCAGATGCGAAGCAAAGGAAAAGCTTCTCAGTCAAGACCTCAGTCCGAGCTTCCACTGAACGAAGATGCCAAGAAGCCTGTTGCAGAACTTCCGGTGCCCTCTAAACGCCCTGTGACCATCATAGGATTCCCTCACCACAAGCAGAAATCTAGAGACACTGAAGAGGCGGAGAAGCTGGAACACACTCCCCCTCCTGTTCCCAGGCATCGACCTGCTCCAACACAAGCTTCTCCCAAAGATGAGGCAAAGAGAACTCACGAATTTGTGCACAAGGAAGACCATACAGCTCAGGAGAAAGTAGCGTCTAGACCTCCACCCCCACGTCCAGGGGGTCCGCCTTCAAAACATCACCAAGGTCAACCAAGCCCGCTTTCTCCAGACTCTGAATCGGCTCCTCAAAGACCTGCATCTCCTGCTCCAGCTAGACCTGCACACAAGCCAGCACCTCCCAGGGAGATGACATGTTCTGGTGGTGGTGCAGAGCCAGGCGGCGCAGCTGCTAGGTCCATCCCTAGGATCACGCCGCCTATCAAGAGCAAGGATTCTGCTGAAGAAAGAGAAGGTAAGTGTCGATGTGAAATTTCATTATTGTCTTATCAAGTGGTCTCAATGGGACTGTCAATAAGCTTGTTATCTTAACAGATCCTGAGTTTGCTGCAGTTTTCTAAATGGAATTTGTTGAATCTCCAAAGATCTGAGAAAATCAGGTCTTAAACTTTAAAGGGGAGGGCATCTTAACTCTTTTCTGACAGGCTACGACTATAGTCGTAACAGCTAAACAGTCTCTACTGCCGAGCTACGAATATAAACGTAACAGCAAAACTCCGTACAAATCCACATCTCAGTCCATGTTTTCAGTGCATAAAAGTGTTTCAGTGGTTACTTCCCTTGACCACTTCCTGTGTTTTCCCGATCACGTTTAATTTGGAGCATTATCTGCCGAAAATGAATCGAAATCGAAGATTTTCTTTACAAGAGGTTGTGAGAGAGCTCCAACTTGACTCTGATAGTGACATTGAAGACGACGATGATATTGAAGAAGCAGAAATAGACGATTCGGAGGAATTAGTGCACGGTGTTAGAGTTACGATGGACGACTCGAATGAACCACAGCCCAGCACAAGTGATGAACGGTTAGTTATTTGCTTTTATTTGAAGTTATCCATTTTTTGGCTGTTTCTAAAAGGCAGTCTCAGGCAGGCATGATTGCTAGATAAAGGCTGTGTCAGTCAGAAAAGGGTTAAAATGGTGGTAAATTTACAAATGTTATGAACAGAATTTCAAACAAAAATCAAGGTCTTAGAAAGGGGAAAGTCTTGAATTGGGGGGTGGGAGTGTCTTAAAAGTCAGGTTCCACTGTACTTTTGTAAAACTAATCATGACAGTAACAATATTTGTACATAACAGAGGAGGTGGACAGACGGCCAGCCAGACCAAGCGGACCACCAGGAAGACCCATGTCAATGCCTCCGATCAAAGCACCCCTGTCTGCTGTTGCTAAACAACCTTCTGCTGCCAATAATGTCAAAAGGTTAGAAGTTTGAAGAACTGCATAGTTTGGTGAAAATAATGATACAGCTTAATATTTCGCTTGTGATTTGAACATATGATTGAATACCTAAAATGGTGTGTGTGTGTGTGTGTGTGTGTGTGTGTGTGTGTCTTTGTCTGTGTCTTTGTCTTTGCCTGTGGTAAATGTCCTTGTTGTTTTACATTAACTTATCTAGGTGTTTTAATGCCATACATTGTATTTGTTTCTTAATAGGTAACACTAACACGCTCGGGTATTTGATAGAATTCAAGACATTTGGAGCAGGGTCTTTATTTATTTGTTCTCTTCTTGCAGTGAAAAGCCAGGAAGACCACAACCCATGCGACCGGCTGCACCAAAGGACGCTAAACCTGCATGTAAGCCAGTTTCTTTCTATGTGTATATATCTGCATGTCAACATGTGTTACTTGTGTTCACGTATGTATGTATCTATACTCTTGCAAGAATGCTCATGTGTGTGTGTATTTGCTTGTTTGTCTATCTGTTAAACCGTCCTGTAAGCCAATTTATTTTTTATGTGATATTTTGTGTGGTTTTTTGTAGCACTCCCAGCACTGCCGAAACGCCCAGGACTGGCTCACCCTCTGTATGGCTACATGGCCAGTCAACCACACGCTATTGCCGTACATGACTACGTCGCCAATCACCATGACGAAATGTCATTTCAGGTTTGAGGCCTTCATTGGCAGTGTTGTTGCTATTGAGCTATGTGACTGACACTTTCTTAGTGCATGTTTTAGTTTGCTGTGACTGCAGGCTGAACAGTGGAAAGAATAGGTTGTGGTGTCAGTGCTTATTCCATTTCTGTCTGTAGTTTGTTGTTATGGAGAGTCGATATGTAGATTTTTCATTTAAAATATGTGTGGAATATGGAATATTTAAAAAAAACATTTTTTTTTTATTCTGACATGTGTGCGCATACTTTGCTGCTATATTTGTTGTTGTAGCTAATCAATTGCTGCAGGTGTTTACCATTTAATGTCATTGTCTCTGCTACGTAGTTTGACCAAGTTCATGAGTAATTTATGCGTAAATTGTCATCAGTTTCCTTTCTTTGAATCGAGTTTATTTGTGAATACATTAGAACCCCCCTTTTAAGACCACCCAAAATCACCGGCACGGTTGGCCTAGTGGTAAGGCGTCCGCCCCGTGATCGGGAGGTCGTGGGTTCGAACCCCGGCCGGGTCATACCTAAGACTATAAAATTGGCAATCTAGTGGCTGCTCCGCCTGGCGTCTGGCATTATGGGGTTAGTGCTAGGACTGGTTGGTCCGGTGTCAGAATAATGTGACTGGGTGAGACATGAAGCCTGTGCTGCGACTTCTGTCTTGTGTGTGGTGCACGTTATATGTCAAAGCAGCACCGCCCTGATATGGCCCTTCGTGGTCGGCTGGGCGTTAAGCAAACAAACAAACAAACAAACAAACCTCCCAAAATCTGACAAAAATAAGGTCTTAAAAAAAGCAGGCAGTCTTAAAATGGAGGTAAATTTACAAATGCCATGAAGGATAAATCTTACAAATCACGGTCTTATAATGGAGAGGGGGTGATAGGGTCTTGAAAGGGGGGTTCCACTGTATATCTGTTTGCATACTGATTTGCATATTGAGCATTGTGTTGGCAGGAGGGAGACACAGTGGTGCTGCTGAAGCGTGTGGACGAGGAGTGGCTGATGGGGAAGGTGGGCGACAAGGAAGGAATGTTTCCGCAGAACTTTGTCACCATCATCCACCCCCTGCATGATGAGGTAACTTGAATAAAACGATGACAGCTTGAGTGCATGTGGCAATGCTGGAAGCTGAAATTCTGATGTTTTGATAGGTTTTTTAGCACACATCCCGAAAGCGGCGTATGGCTGCCTAAATGGCGGGGTAAAAGCAGCCATACACGTAAAATCCCACTAGTGCCAAAAACACGTACGTGGGAGCCTCAGCCCATTAACACAGAAGAAGAAGAAGTTGTAGCACACAGTGTGCCGGAAGAAAGTGCAGGTCTGGAGCAAGAGTCCAGGAAAAGTTCAGGCAAAGCTTTTATTCTGTACATGCACTCATGTGACTGGGAAAAAAAGGGAAGGAAATGGGGGACCTGAGAAAAGAAAAGTTGAGATGTGGCATGCAGGGGATGATTGGAGGAAATGTAGGAGTTTTGGTAGGACTTGAGGCTTTCTCAAATAGATAGGTATGTATCTGTTTGTGTGAGTGTATGGATCACAACAGTGTTGGACTTTTTGCATCCATCATGTCTTAGCGTATTCTTTGTCTGCCTTTGCAGTACACTTCCTTGAAAATAATGACCAAGTCTGCAGTGTTTTTTACATTTAGTCAAGTTTTTTTGTTCTTAAGATTTAATTAACACTACAATTTCTCTCACAGCTTCCAGCATCAGCGATTGATGACATCATTGATGAAGTGTTTGATAGTGCTTTGGAAGAGAAACCAGATCTACTTCGAGGACCTCGTTGCCGAGCGCGCTTCGACTTTGATGGTGAAGGTCACGGAGATCTGGCGTTTGAAGATGGTGATGTCATCCAACTGCTGGCCCACTGCGGAGGTGACTGGCTGAAGGGAGAATTGAACGGAAAGCAGGGAATTTTCCCAGCATCCTTTGTGGAAATCATTGAGGATTTGCCAGAAGGGAAGGGAAATGTAGCAAAGCCGGTGGAGGAAGGAAGCGAGGTGACAGCCCTCTTTGACTTCAGTGGGGAACATGGAGAATTGTCTTTTCAGGTAAATACAGTTGTATCATTTTCTGCGAAAGGGTGAATGTTACACAAAGAGTAATTAAGTGCTGAGATGCAAGTAAAATGTGATGATACGCTCCTTTAGTTATAGTCATCATATTGCCACCTAAGATTGGATGGCAACAGATATCAGTATCTCTCTGGTGTTAATGCTGTGGTTTTTTTTTGTTGGTTTTGTTTACTGGCTGGCAATTTTTTGGAGAATAAAAGGAAGGGAAGTAAGTAGAAATTACTTAATATGTGACCCTCCACCACGAAATGAGTCGCATGTCACCTCACGCGGTTCTGTGCTAGGCATAATATAAGTCCGGGGGGTGTCTAGTAACAGTGTGAGGGTCACCATAGTCACAGACTTATAACTCGAAAAGTGTTCACTCTTTTCTAAAACGGGTTTCTCCACTGGATAGAGAATAAAAAAAAACTTCAAGAAAATGTAAAAATATGAAAATCATGAAAAGGTGACATGCGACTCATGCCGTGGTGGAGGGTCACATATGTGATCAAAAGTAATAATAAAGTGGGATTCGTCTATAAGACGTTGTAAGACCGATGCTCCAATGCAGTGGGTGTTGTTTTTGTTTCATTCCTTCATGAAATAAAATAAACATTCTTTCCAAAATGTATGTAAATACGCAATCTTCTTTACACTCTGTTTCTCTTTTCACAGGCTGGGGACAAAATCTGTGTCCAGAGCAAGGTGAATGATCAGTGGTTGTTTGGACGTTGTGGGAACAGCGAGGGGAGTTTCCCTGCATCTTTTGTGGATGCCGTTAACCTCCATCTTCCATTACGTAAATCCAGCACATCCAGTCAAACCTCAGTTCATTCATCACAGCAGAGAGAGAATTCTGACAGGAACAAACATGGCAAGGTTTGTGTGTGTAATTAATAGAACTTTTTTTCTCAGAACAGACTATCTTCTTCTTCTTCTTGGCGTTCGCAGAGGTTACACAATCAGTCCAGCACTGGTGATAAATGTTGTCGTTTTCTCCAACTCCTGTCGACTGCCATATAGTTTGGTCTGCAAGGGAGTTGGTGACGGCCTAACTTCTTTTCGTTCCTCGTCTAGTAAGGGACATCGCTGTAAGATGTGTTCCGCTGTTTGGTCCTCTTGACCGCAGGCACAGGTTGGAGATGGCGCCAGCTTGAACTTTTGGTTCATGTGAACATGGAGCCTGTTGTGGCCAGTACGCAGCCTGATGAGGTTGAAGAACAGACTATCATCCCTGCTGAAGTTTTTTTTTGTTGCTCAGATAAAATGTTGTCTTCATGTTAATTGCAGAAACATAAACATGATTTAAAATGTGAAACTTCATGAGGACAACATTTTACATTTTAAATCATGTTTATGTTTCTGCAATTAACAGGGCTCTGGAATTGCTGAAAGTGCAGTAGAATAAAACATTCATTCTTTGTTTTCCATAATAGGAGGCAGAGTTATTTCAATGTGAAAATGCTGAATCAGGTTATGAAAAGAAGAAGATTGTCCGACACTAGTATCATATTCTGTTTATTCACACTCTGTTGTGCAGGGGAACCCCCCTTTTAAGATCCCCACGCTAAGACTTCTCTGTTTTGTTCATAAGATTTTCTAGTTTCCTCTATTTTAGATTTGCTTGCTTTACAGCCTGTTAGATCTTAAAAGAGGGTTTCACTGTTATGGCAACACACAACACTTTTCATATCTCAGCAAGCATACCTTGAAAACTCCTTAGTTTTGAGATGATTTATTTTGAATTGTGTGTTCTGTGTTTGACAGCCTAAGCGTTACTGCACTGCACTGTACAGCTTTGAGCAGACGCAGGAGGGTGATCTTGACTTCCATGAAGGTGACCTCATTGAGGTCCTGGAAGAAGTGAGCAATGATTGGTTGAAAGGGAGACTGGCAGGCAAAGAGGGCGTGTTTCCAGCAACTTTTGTCCATCTAGAAGCTGGTGAGTTTTCAAGTTTTTGTGAAACAACATAGTACGATCATGCGGAATGTTGTCCCAGTGGAACTTAAAATTATGAATCCCAGGCATACTGCATGAAAAGCTTTCACTTGACAAAATAACTGAAGGTCAGCTCCGATCAAGCATATGATTTATATATTCATCATTTATATCAGAGGGTAGCCTAAAGGACTGAAGTCAAAGGGTTTATTTTAGTGTAAACCATATTAATTTATATATTGCTAGCTGTTTTTTGATTCTTCATCTTTAGTTTTCATATATAATAATACTGTGTTGTTTGTTTTAGCAGGAGCAAGTGCATCCCCCTTAACAGGGTTTGATGACACAGATTGCCACACTGGCCTGGAAATGCACTCTGGGCTGGTAGCTGGGAGGGCTTTGTTCGACTTTGATGGCCAAGCTGATAATGAACTCTCATTTAAGGTGTATATATTGTTTTGTCTGTTCAGATGCCTCCTTCTGTGTGTGTGTGTTTGTGTGTGCGCGAGTCTGTGTGTGTGGTGGTGTGTGCATCACTGTATGTGTTCTGATTTATTTCATTTCATTTCTTCATGAGTGTTCATAAGAGAGAAAAGACTGATTGAGACAGGCATTGGCGGATTGAAAACAAGCCTTAACGTGTGTTACATGCATGCTGGCGTATGAACAAGTGTCTGGAAATCTTTCTCTCTATTTGCACATGTGTATGTTTTGCTTCGTGTTGTGAATGACATTCTTTCTGCTCTGGATAATGATGACCTATCAGTTCTGCTTCTCTTGGATAACTCAGCTGCGTTCGATACGATCGATCACTCTGTTCTGCTCTCTCGTCTCGAATCTGTTTTTGGCATTCACTCTACCGCTCTTCACTGGTTTAGTTCATATCTACAGGGCCGTAGTCAGTATGTGTCTGTCAATAATCTCTCATCTCCTCCATCTCCTCTCTGTTTCGGCGTTCCCCAGGGATCAGTTCTAGGCCCAGTTTTATTTGTACTATACACCACTCCTCTCTCTGCTGTCATCAAGCAACACGCAGTCAATCACTACCTCTTTGCAGACGACACACAACTCCAACAAGCATGCAAGCCTACAGAAATCCAAGCGGTGACGCACACTCTCCAAAACTGCACTTCAGATATTAAATCATGGATGACAAACAATATGCTCAAGTTAAATGATGACAAGACTGAATTTCTTCTTTTCTCAGGAGCTTCCTCTTCGACCACTTCCCTTCCAGCCTCCATCACAGTAGGTTCTAGTGACATTTCTCTCTCTGATAGTGCTAGGAATCTTGGGTTCATCATGGACTCCCACCTCTCAATGAAACAACACATAAAAAAAAGTCTGTCAGACATGTTACTTTGAGATCAGAAGAATAGGTTCCATAAGAAAATTTCTCACTGTTGATGCCACTAAAACTCTCGTTACATCCTGCATTCTGTCCAGATTAGATTACTGCAACTCCCTTCTCATAGGCTGCCCTGACTCCACTCTCCAACCCTTGCAAAAAGTACAACACTCTGCTGCACGTCTCATTTTCAGAGCACAGCATCGACAACCCTGCACTCCTCTCATGAAAGAACTTCACTGGCTTCCTGTATCTGAACGTATTAGGTATAAAGCTGCCTGCTTCTGCTACAACATCATCTCTGAATCGGCACCTGCCTATCTTTCTGAACTGGTCTCTCTCTACACTCCCTCTCGCACCCTTCGTTCTTCTGATGATGCTCGACTTCTCCGTCAAGGTCGCTTTAAACGCAAGGCTCATGGCTTCCGCACGTTTTCGTATTATGGACCTCAGTTATGGAATTCACTCCCCTTTCAATTACGTCACTCTCCATCCATTTCATCTTTTAAGTCCAATTTGAAAACTCACTTGTTCCAACAACACTACGGATAGTTCCTTAGTATAGAGTCTGGGGATGTGAGATGTGCATGATGTGTTGTTTGAATTTGACAGTGATTGTATGATTTTTGTATACATGTATTGTCACGCGCTTTGAACTTCTGATAAAGGCGCTTTATAAATGCCCGTTATTATTATTATTATTATTATTATGTGTGTGTGTGTGTGTGTATGTGTGTGTATGTGTGTATGTGTGTGTGTGTGTGTACGTGTGTCTGTGTGAGCATGAGTATTTACATACGTTCTTGCATTTGCTTTCCAACAACCTTACTTCTTCTTCTTTTTCAGGCTGGGGATGAAATAATCCTTGGTGCTATGGTGTCCGAGGAATCCGAGTGGCAGTGGGGGGAACTATATGGCAAGAAAGGAATGTTCCCTGCAGACTTTGTGGAAATGATTTGAACACTGTGTGCACCTCAGTCCTCGAGAGTTGTGCTCCATGTGCGCAGACAGTGGGCATGTCTATCAAGTAATTGAAGAAAATAAAGAAGTGTATGTTCCTTGCTGGGTTGCTGGAACACCTCCTCGTCAATCTGGTCAGTCAACATAGGACGGCTTCACTTGTGCAGGCAACAGTTATGTCTGTCTGCAGTTGATGGGAGAACGGTTTGATTTGAACTGAATAGAATAGGACTGAACTACAGTGTCTTTTAAATGAAGGAGTGAACAAGGTTTCTTTTGTAAAGCATGTAGAAAAAATGAAAGAAGCCATATAGCGAATGAAGAGTGGAAGGAGTTAACTTATCGCAATGTTGGTGCCTTAATGATACGAATGTGGAAAACTCACCAGTTAAAAATGTGGGTATTTACAGAGTATATACATATGCAAGAACTTGGAAATGAACAAGTTCTGGTTTGAAAAATGCAAAGGCTGAGTGAATGTGGATACCGAGAACAATTAAGGTCACAGGTTTGGGGTTTATTTATATTTTTTATTTTTTATTTTAATGTATTCTACAGAAGGGTATATGAACTGAAGAACATGAAAATAAGCAACATGACAGTTGATTGCATTGATGTTTACACTCTCTATCCCTCAAAAGGAGACTTCAGATAAGGGGTGGCGGTATCAACGCTGATATTTGGTTTAAGCGTGTTTTTATTAATTTTTCCTGTATACACGTTTTAAACAGTAACAACATTAAGAACGTTAACAAGCAGACTGCTTATGGACAATGCTGATATTTAAGAGTGTTCTTGTGCAGTCTCTGCAGTTTGTATGCATCTTTTTTTGCTTTCAGTAGTTTTATTAAAAAGCCACTGGTGGCTTTTACAAAATTAATTTATATCAAAACAAATCCAACTGTGCACAGGAACAACCTGGGCTGTTGAATTGTGGCATGTGAGCAAGTGGAGGGATGGTCTTATCCCATGTAAAAGACTGGCCAGATCGGAGATGGTGAGTCCAACTGTTTACACGAGGAGTGTGCCTTTAACTACCCCCCCGCGGGTTAGGGGGAAGAATTTATCCGATGCTCCCCAGCATGTCGTAAGAGGCGACTAACGGATTCTGTTTCTCTTTTTACCCTTGTTAAGTGTTTCTTGTATAGAATATAGTCAATGTTTGTAAAGATTTTAGTCAAGCAGTATGTAAGAAATGTTAAGTCCTTTGTACTGGAAACTTGCATTCTCCCAGTAAGGTCATATATTGTACTATGTTGCAAGCCCCTGGAGCAAATTTTTGATTAGTGCTTTTGTGAACAAGAAACAATTAACAAGTGGCTCTATCCCATCTCCCCCCCCTTTCCCCGTCGCGATATAACCTTCGTGGTTGAAAACGACGTTAAACACCAAATAAAGAAAGAAAAGAAAGTGCCTTTAACTCTCCCTGGCTGTGCTCTGACATGTGCCGTTGCCTTCACCGCTCTAGTCAAATGAAGAACTAAGTACATGTATCCTGATGGCCAGGGGGGCCCGTTAGCTCAGTTGGTAGAGCACTGGACTTGTGATCGGAAGGTCGCAGGTTCGAATTCGGGCCGGGACGGACACGGGTCAACTTTATGTGCAGACCCAGAGACGGAAGCCATGTCCCACCCCCGTGTCATCACGTACAATGGCATGTAAAAGACCTCGGTCATTCTGCCATAAGTGTAGATGGCTGATACCACCTAAACACGCATACACTTGTGTATCTCGTCAAAAGCCATGAGGGCGTAAAACTCGAATCATATAACCTATATCTTGTCCTTAAGAGGCGAAGTATTTAGCCTGTAGGACATAAAGCATTCTCTCTTTCCTTTTTCTTGATGGCCAGGTGCGGAAGAAAGGGTTAGTTGCTAAAACCAGACCATTTACACTGTGTGAACCATTTTGGTTTTTGACACTGCTGAGGTTCTTGAGTTTGGAAAGTGTTGCTTAGCAGAGGTTGTTTTTGTTCTCAAAAGATTGCATACAGGCATAGATAATAATGTACAGGGTGACCCCCAAAAAAGAGTACCCAAACAAAATTGAATAACTTTGTCAATTTTAACTTTTTTTTCTTTCTTTTTGAGGTGAGTCAAGCTAATCCACTGCATGGTTGGATGAAATAAAAGCTGTTCTCACAATGAACTATACTAATGATCAACGGACGTTTTGCATAGAGACCTATTTTCGCACAAAATCATACAGAGATGTGCAAGTACAGTTCCAGAGACACTTCGGTCAGCGCGATTTCTATCTTTGGGGGTTCCTGAAAGACAACATCTACAGGAACAACCCACAGACAATCACAGAACTCAAGAGAGCCATCACAACAACCATTCGCGGAATCTCGCAACAGGAGTGTGTGCGGGTGATTGATAACTTCGCGGCGTGTTCAAGTTTGCCTGCAGCGGCGTTTGGAGCATGTTCTGTAGAATGAGCATAACTTTCCTGAAAGACAAGCTAGAACGCTAAAATTTTCTGTGCAAATCATGCAGAGGCTACTTGTGTGTGTAAATAAATTTTATGAAGATTGCTTTATTTTTGTTCAATTTATGACGTTTTGTTTGGGTACTCTTTTTTTTGGGTCACCCTGTATGATATTTGTTCAGATAGATTGGGCTTTCCTTGTTGATATGCCAAGAGGAAATTGAATCGTGAATCGTGTGTTCTTAAGTTAAATGAAGCGTTTTTGTTGAAAGGTAGATACTGTAGTGGTAAAGAGGTAACTAAAATGTAATGTCCCTCTGAAGATGGGTTGTCTCCCAATAAAAGACACTTATGTAATCTGTTGCTTGTCATAATTATGGTCAGCTGGACTATACTTCCACTATATCCACTCTTGCTACATTGCTATGGAAAGCCATGCTGGTCTTGTCTAAAACAAACACCACATACACACGCACGCAAGGTATATTATTCATTGAATGAATTATTTCATGCCATTTTTCCTGCTTTTCTTTTGTGTATGTGTCTCAAACATAGCTAGCGTATGAAGTAAAATGTTTATGAAATGAAGTATGTGTATCATATGTTGATTGGCAATTTTTGTGCATTTTTATATGTGAAAAAAAACCACAAGATACTTCAACGTACTGTCACTACTTATACTTAATTAATCCTACCAGTATTGCATTATTTATTGACAGTGTGATTTATACCAAATGTACAAGAAATGCTTGTTTATTTACTTTTGTCATAAGGTTTGATTCCTTTGCAAATACTGAAAGACAGCATAACCAATGTGCATGAAATTGATATTTTTGGAATTGATTTTTATATTGTTTTTTGTTGATTGTGTAAAAATAATTCTTCATTTGCTATGTTTTCTTCTGGAATGTGGTGGGATACACAAGTGCAGATGCATTTTATAACTAAGCTTTTGATGTGGGTTTGCATGTGTTTGCTTTTAGAAGAGATATGCCATTTATTTACACAGTTTGATAAAAATTGACTTTTACAATGCTCTGTGATTCCCTAGTTGTCTCTTTTGACTGAATATCTACCACCTTTTAACGCCACCCTCCCCACCTCCACTTGTTCCCCTTTCCTTTATCTATTAGTCATGAATAATTCCTTGCATTTCATGTTAATGTTAAAGTGAGCATTAGGAGGTTTGATCTGCTGCATGTGTACATGACCGGTTATTATCCCCCCCCCCCCCCCCCCCCAATTGTTTAATGATGAAAGATCATGTGTTGATCAAGGTATTACTTAGTGACTCACTTACAATATACATGTATATTAGAGATCTTTTTTGGGTTGCAAATTGAAAAAAAGAAAGAAAACAAGTTGCGTGAAGCGAAATTTTTAGTCAATCTGTCAAATTACAGAATGATACTGAACGCACTCCATTTCACACACAAAAATCCGAGACCAAAAGCGCAGACATTCACATGCAAAACATAGCGGCCCGCATTCACTTGAAGTGACAAGCCAGTATAGTGCAGTAGCGTACAGCGCTTAATAAGAAAGCGCGCTCTTTTGTATTCTTTTTAACTTTCTGAGCACGCCACCACCCTCATCTTGATTCCCAGTCTATGTTAAAAACATTTAGTCAAAACGAGATTTTTCAGGGGATCTAATTCTAAGACAAGTTAGTCTCACAAAATTAGCACTATTGCTAGCAGGGCCACTTGCTACAGAGTCACTTCGAACTGTCATCCAAATATTATTCTGTTTTCAATCACCTGCCATTCAGGCATCCGTTCTCCATCTCCAGAGGAAGAGACATAGATAATATGACATAGTTTCACCCCCCGCGGGTTAGGGGGAGTCCCATATTGGTTGGGACGAGGGCGAGGATGTAGCTCAGTCGGTAGCGCGCTGGATTTGTATCCAGTTGGCCGCTGTCAGCGTTCGTCCCCACGTTCGGCGAGAGATTTCTTTCTCAGAGTCAACTTTGTGTGCAGACTCTCCTCGGTGTCCGAACACCCCCGTGTGTACACGCAAGCACAAGACCAAGTGCGCACGAAAAAATCCTGTAATCCATGTCAGAGTTCGGTGGGTTATATAGAAACACGAAAATACCCAGCATGCTTCCTCGGAAAACGGCGTATGGCTGCCTAAATGGCGAGGTAAAAAACGGTCATACACGTAAAATTCCACTCGTGCAAAAAACACGAGTGTACGTGGGAGTTTCAGCCCACGAACGCAGAAGAAGAAGAAGAAGAAGGTTGGGACGAGAAAGAATTTACCCGATGCTCCCCAGCATGTCGTAAGAGGCGACTAACGGATTCTGTTTCTCCTTTTACTCTTGTTAAGTGTTTCTTGTATAGAATATAGTCAATTTTTGTAAAGATTTTAGTCAAGCAGTATGTAAGAAATGTTAAGTCCTTTGTACTGGAAACTTGCATTTTCCCAGTAAGGTAATACATTGTACTACGTTGCAAGCCCCTGGAGAAAATGTTTGATTAGTGCTTTTGTGAACAAGAAACAATTGACAAGTGGCTCTATCCCATCTCCCCCCTTCGCGATATAACCTTCGTGGTTGAAAACGACGTAAAACACCAAATAAAGAAAGAAAAGAAAAATGACATAGTTTAGGCGTTTCAGAACAACTTAAAATCTTCCCCATGCAGGTATAAGGGTATAGTATATGTTGCAATGAATACATCACTGGTATTCTAAAGTACTATGCATGATGCATTTAAAACAAATCTAAAGTTACAAGTATTATGACAGGCTCAGAATTTGTTGCACTTTTTATTTTTTTTATTTAACAAAATATTGCAGAATCGTCAATAGAGCAGTTAAGATCAAAACCATTTATCGCTGTCCGACAGACAATGCATACATATGCAATTCAATTGTTATCATTGCATGTACACATATTTACCCTTCCACTGTGCAATACTGCCCTCCTCTGACAAAACACAGTAAGTCCAAAAATCACGTTTAGAGAAAAACGCGGTTTTCTGTTCTTCGCTTTATATTTAAAACAAAAGCATTTTTGCTGGAAATGTTACTAGAATAAAGCGTCTGGATGAATTCTGAATTTCTAGCTTTAGTCCATTTAAAAAATAGTGGTAAGAAAATAGTGGATGTTTTCTTTGAACTCGGGTTTGTTAAAAACAACGGCAGAACACAGTAAGGGAAGTTGCTGTGTTCTGCAGTTGTTTTTTGAGAACTTAAATCGTTTTAAATGGACTTACTTTATGATATCTCAGGAACTAAACGTAGTTGAGACTTGATATTTACTGATAAAATGCGCGCTGATGTGCTCATAATGATGACATAAAAATCTAAGTTTTGACAAAAATGGACTTACGGTGTTTTGTCAGAGGTGGGCAGAATACTCATCGATGTGCATATTGAAACATATGTATTGTTACATGTGTCACATTGTTCATAATACAACACTGCATTAAAAAGACACATCTTGGAAGTTCGGATGACTGTTTTTTAGAGAAAATATTCATTTTAGATGTATAAACACAAATTAATGCCTGAAGATTAGCCTGCTTTTGAGCTGTTTTAATCTTGTGTTGATTTTTTGTTCTATTTTTATTTTGTGTTCATATTCCGCTTTGATTTTGTTTGTTGAGTTTAAAGATGAGATATTTTCTCAGACAAGTAAGACTTTAATATTTCATTTCCAGCATTTTAAGCTTTTTGTTCAATTGTGCTTGTTTGTATATACATGCTGCGATGCATTTGGTTTTTTTTACTCTTGTTCAGTAAACCTAAGACAAGTATGTGAACAAACAAGATACATGAAAAAAGTAACTAAGAAAAAATTTTAATAACAATTGTTTTACATGAACATTTGAAGGAAATTGAGAAATGTTTTGTGACTGAAAAGCGATTCCTCTTCCTAAAGAGAGTGGTTGAGCCAAACATTGCTATAATAAAAGGTAAAGTGTGCAGTTAATGATAATAATAATACGAGAATTTATATCGCGCACATATCTCCCCACAAGGCGACTCAAGGCGCACAGTACGAAAATATGAGAGCCCTGAAATGCAGCCGATCGGCGCAGAAGGGACAGCACTCTATATTTTGGGGGAAGCATGCTGGGTATTTTCGTGTTTCTATAACCCATCGAACTCTGACATGGATTACAGGATCTTTTTCGTGCGCACTTGGTCTTGTGCTTGCGTGTACACACAAAGGGGGTTAAGTCACTAGCAGGTCTGCACATAAGTTGACCTGGGAGATCGGAAAAATCTCCACTCTTAACCCACCAGGCGGCAGCGACCGGGATTTGAACACACGACCTTCCGATTAGGAGACGTCTTACCACCACGCCACTGCGCCCGTCTAAATGATATATTGGTAGAGTGATGCTGTGCTTCTTGTGGGGATGTGAGGCAATGATATATGGGACAATTTAATGGGTGGGATTCTTCCGATATATGCCGGAAATCTGGATTCGTAATGTCTGTGGTGACGGTTTTTTGGTTGTTAATTATACAAATCCTTCAGCGTCTGGGGGCCCCCAGACCCCCCCTTAAAAATTCTTAAGGATTAATGACATTTTTCAGTCCCACCCATGCAATTTGGAAACAAGTACACCGAAAATATGCGTGACAAATATTGCACATTTGCCCATTTTTCACTGCTGTTTAATTGGCCTGTGTTGGGTCTTGGTGAGGGGAGGGGGGGGGGGGGGGGCAGGGAGCACACTGCCATTTTGATTCTATAAAGCTGTGTCTAACACAAGGTGCCAGACATGGTACAGGTCACTTGAATTCATTGACCCCAGGTCAGTTAGCAGAAAAGGACATCCAAACTTCCTTAAAAAGTACAGTGTTACCTGGGATGTGTCGGGGCCCCTGCGACAGGCCATCTCAGGACACTTTCTGTTGTGTCTTCTGTATTTACCAGAATATACCAGAAATGACAGGCAAACTGCAACATAAGTGACAAGCTTCGTGGCTAGCAACTCTTGATTCAATCACATATTCTTACCTCAACTCACATAAATGGCATTAACTTCAGTTCATTGCTAAGATATTGAAGTAGTACTCGACCCTGGTAAGGGGGGAAGTAACTCCCTAAGAAAAACAATCCGTAGTCAAGGACGGGAGTCACCTCCCCTACCGGTAACCCGCACATGCGCGGTCCTGCTACCGGCCGTCATTCCACCCACTTCAACACTACTGCACAGACGTGTTGTTGTACTCCGGCATATTTTTTGCCTTGGCCTTTTTGTGGAAGGCCATTTGACCCTGGTCTTTGCGTTGCTTTCTTTAGGTAAGATCGTTTCACTTCTCTTCGCTACGCGTTGCGTTTGTTTGAGTATTTTCGCTGTTGTAATTCTTCTCCACGTGCGCGTGTTTGATATTGCAAATGGCGGACAAAAACTCTAAAAGCAAGGGCAAACTTGTTTCTCTGCTCTCTTCACCGGGGAAAGAGAAGGATAAGGACAAGTCTAAGTCTAAATCAAAGACGCGTGCCTCGGTAACTTCGTCACAGGCTACGTCTTTAATTCTGGTTACTGACCCGGTGACTAAGAAAACAGAACGGGTTTCGCTCGACTCCACGTCACCGTCACCGGTTTTTCCCACGCGGGAACGCTCTACTTCTCCTCTCTCGCGCTCGCAGACGCCACGGTCTAGCGAGTCCGTGTCTCGAGAAGAAATTCTGGCAATGTTTGCTACCTTGAAGCACGACCTAGTTGCCTTACATTCTGCGGAAAGACCTGTCGCTCCCCTCCCGCCTGGCGTGGGGGGGGGTGGCCTCTCTTTCTAGGCTGCGGCCGTCAGCGACGATCACGT
Source organism: Littorina saxatilis (assembly GCF_037325665.1). NCBI lineage: Eukaryota > Metazoa > Mollusca > Gastropoda > Littorinimorpha > Littorinidae > Littorina > Littorina saxatilis. Next base: position 44,167,661 of record NC_090250.1, read on the forward strand.
CGGCTGATCTCGGGCCGGATTTTTCTGGTTTGGTTGCGGATTCCCCTGCCTTTTCAGGGGGGTTCGCGGCCTTAGCGCCGCCCGGTTCCAGCGCTTCGGCGTTGGGCGGCGTTTGTGGGAGTCCCCATCTTTTTGGGGGCTCACACTTGCCTGCGGGCCCGGGTTACGCTTTTGCGTCGCCGGGTTCGCAGACGGCTCCTCCCCGGCAGTACACCGTCCATCACGTGGCGGGTGCGCTAGGGAGCGGCGAAGCGCGCCAGCCTGCCCCCCTGGGATCAGTTTCGGCTGTCCCGGCCTCTGGGGGGCAGGCAGCAGCGTCTTGTCTGTCCAGCTCTGGCCTACAAGATTCTGTCGGCGGTCATCGACCTGTAGCTCTTGGTCCGGCTGCCGCCGTTCCTGGTTCGAGTTCGCAGGGGGTAGGCTCCTCTGGTTGCCCCTCGGGGCTTCCGGTCGGGCCTGCCCGTGGGTTGTCGTCCTCGACTTCCGGTTGTGCTGTGGCAGGCACTTCCGGTGGAGGACAGCGGGCTAGTGGTTCCGGTGGCAGTGTCCCTGCTATCCCGTCCCTGGTTACGCATCGACTTCCGGCCCCGACTTCCGGTTCCGCCGCGGCGGTTCCGGTTGTCGGCGGTGCTGTTGGTGGACAGTTTGCGGCGCTTCCGTCTATTGTTCAACCGACTCTTGCCACTTCCGCTTCCGTGGACGGGTGGGTTTCCGGTTTGCCGGACCCTCCTTCTGATGGAGATCAGGAAGGTTTTGGAGAGGAACAGGAAGGGGATGAAGATTGCTCTGAATCTGTTACCCCTTTACGGATTCCCAATAAACTGGGTCCTACTCTGGAGTTGGCTGCGGAGATAACCTCACGGTATTTCCCTGAGGGTGTCTCCGCCGATTCTACTGTGGTCGCACCCCCTCCTTCTGCTTTGGCAGATTTTGCGGGCGCGGGGGACACGAAGGCGAAGTTCCGGTTCATTGAATCTCCTTCCGTCCCTTTTGTGATGGCTCAGGTGTTGGCGGACGCTCACACACCCTACCCTCTCTTGGCTGCTCATGGGGAAGTCCCCCCGTCTGCTCAGCCTTGGTTAGCCTCGGCTCAGGCAGGCGGCGGCCTCCCAGCTAATTCAAGAAGATCGCGGCTGCCTAGCAGGCCACATTCTCTTCTCTCCTCGTTTTCGCTGCCCACAGCTCCACTTCCGGTGACTCCGGAACTGGCTCGCTTACGGCAGGACGGGTATAGCCGAGATAGGACTGCCGTGTGTACGGAACAGAGTCTACTCGGGCTGGAGGAGAGCGGGCGTTCTTCCCTCGAACTGACCTCCTTAGCGGAAACGCTCATCCGGTCTCTCACGAGAGCCATCGCTTCGTCCATCGAACCTTTTAGGTTCCGTGACGATGCCATTGAGGCTGATGCTGCCATGCTCTTGGCGGCCCTCGCGAAGGTCACTGACAGTCAGATGACTCTTGCTGCTCGGCTCTACTCTCAGGTTGTGTTTTGGAGGCGCGAGGCTTTTCTTAACGGCTCACGCCTGACGGATAAGGCCACCATAGACTCTTTGAGAGTCTCTCCCTTCTCAGAGGGTGCGTTGCTGGGATCACGCTCTTTGGATGCCCTCCGGCAGCAAACGGAGGAGGCTCGTGACCATCATGTGGTGCAACTGACGGAACTCGCTCTTAAGCAGCACGGTAACAAACCACGGAGTTCTGCACCAGCCGCAGGCAAGTCCTCGGGGCAGAAGTCGTCTCAGGCAGGTAGGGGTGGTTCACGTTCCCGCCCTTACCAGCGTAAACCTTCCTTTGGGAAGCGGGGGTCTGGGCGCAAGCCCAACCCCCAATGAGACCCCCCCGATCCAGTCACCCCCCCAGCCTCTACCCTTTCGGTAGCAGGCGGCCTCTCCCGGGCCCTTCCAGTGTGGCTGTCTCGGACAAGCAGCCTATGGATCATGGGGGTGATTCGATCGGGGTTCCGCCTTCCTTGGCAGGAAGGCAAGGCCCCTTTGTCCAGAGCGCCGGCCAATTTCCGGTTTCCGGCCAGCCTCGACGCTCGGGAGGCAATTCAGGCGGAAATCCTTCTCTTGCTGCAGAAGCAGGCTATAGAGGAGGTTCTCGACCACTCCTCCTTGGGTTTTTACGGAAGAATCTTCGTTGTTCCCAAGGCTTCCGGGGGGTGGCGGCCAGTCTTAGACCTCTCTCTCAATTTGCGCAAAATTCGGTTCACCATGGAAACGCCGGCGACCGTCAGGGAGGCGCTTCGCCCGGGCGACTGGGTGACGTCCGTCGACCTGACGGACGCCTACTTCCACATCCTCATGCACGAGGCGGACCGGAAGTGGTTGCGTTTTCTGTGGGGGGACCGAATCTTCCAGTTTCGAGCCCTTCCCTTCGGGCTGTCACTTGCTCCCTGGGTATTCACCATGGTGGTGCGCCAACTTTGTGCCCTCGTTCGGCAGCACGGGGTTCGGCTCAGGGCATACTTGGACGACTGGCTGATCCTTCATCAGCAGGAAGCGCTCTGCCTTCAGCATACCCAGTTTGTCCTTGCCCAGGCTCAGGATCTCGGCTTCCGAGTCAACCACACCAAGTCCGAGCTGACTCCGTCGCAGACCTTTACTTACCTTGGCATGGCGTTCGATTCACGGGAGTGGACAGTCCGTCCCACTCAACGCCGGGTGGACAAACTGCAGGCTCTTCTGTCTTCCCTGTTAGGGCTTCAGTCAGCTCCAGCCCGGACGCTTGCGTCTGTACAGGGCCAGATGGAGTCCATGTCGTCCCTTATTCCGCTAGGCAGATCCCACAAGCGCCCGTTTCAGGCGGCGCTCAGTTCAGTCTGGAATCCGACTTCACAAGGCTGGGACGTTTCGGTCCCGCTCGGGGTCTGGTTTCAGCAGACCACGCTTCAGTGGATGAACACCCCTTGGCTTCTGCAGGGAGTGCCCATAGCGCTTCCTCCTCCCTCCACGCATCTCTTTTCGGACGCGTCTCAGAAGGGTTGGGGGGCTCACGTGGACACACACACGACGTCCGGTCGGTGGTCACAAGAGCAGCGGCTTTGGCACATCAATCGCCTCGAGCTCGAGGCAGTCTTTCTGGGGCTTCAGCATTTTCTCTCCGCCCTTCAGGGCACCCATGTGTTGATTCATACCGACAACACGACAGTTGCTGCCTACCTCAACAAACAGGGCGGTTCCCGATCTCAACTGTTGTCCAGCCGAGCATGCGAGATCCTTTCTTGGTGCGCTCGCCATCAGATTCTGGTCTCGGCTCGCTACCTGCCCGGCTGCCTGAACGTCCTGGCCGACGCCCTCAGCCGGTCCTCTCAGATCCTCCACACAGAGTGGACCATCGCACATCAGGCGCTCCTCCGCCTTTGGGCGCAGGTAGAGCGACCGATGGTCGACCTCTTTGCCACGAGGTTTTCGCGTCGCCTTCCGATCTTTGTCTCCCCGTTTCCGGACCCGGAAGCGTGGAAGATCGACGCGATGACGATCAGCTGGACAGGGCTAGTGGCTTACGCCTTTCCTCCCACTCCACTCATCGGAAGGGTCCTGCGAAAAGCCGACTTAGAGCGGCCTCGTCTTCTTCTCGTGGCACCGCGCTGGCCCAGTCAGCATTGGTTCCCGGACCTCCTGCGGCTCGCCAGCGGCCCGCCAATTCCGCTCAGCCTCCGGCGAGGGGAGCTTCTACAGCCCAGGACGGGCATTCTTCACGATCGCCCCGAGTTCCTGGATCTTCACGCCTGGCGACTGTTCGGCGATCACTGAAGCGCTCAGGCGCCTCAGATCTTACTTTGGACTTAGTCCAGAAGGCTCACAGGCGTTCCACCTCCTCTGTTTATTCATCGCACTGGCTAGCTTGGACTCGATGGTGTGCAGCTAACAATGTTGTCCCGGTCGCCCCGCGGTCAATGCAGGTCGCAAACCACTTGGCATGGCTCTCCGCTCAGGGACGCGCCGCGTCCACTTTGCGCGTTCGCCGCTCAGCCATCTCGGTTACTCTTAAGCAGCTTGGTCGCTCCATCTCCCTCGGGGGAGTCATCGCGAGTGTGCTAAAGGGCGCGGCCCTCAGTTCTGCAACGGAGAGAACTTCTGTTCCGGCTTGGGACGTTCTGCTAGTACTCGAATTTCTCCGTTCTAGTGCTTTTGAACCTTTACAAGACGCTAGTCTTTCTGACCTTACGCGCAAAACTCTCATGCTCATACTGCTCGCTTCCGCGCGAAGGGGCAGCGAGATCCACGGCCTCTCAGGTTTAGACCGTGATATCACTTTTGAAAGAGACGGCTCGGTTGCACTGCGTTTCCGTCCCGATTTTCTCGCCAAAAATCAAAAACCTGACCAACTTTCACCGATCATTTCCATTCGGCCTCTTCGGGACATTTTAGCCCCCGGCGATCCGGATCTTTCTAACTGTCCGGTACGTGCGCTTAAGGCTTACTTGTTGCGTACCGCTCCGATTCGAGCATCAGCTCAGAAGTTGTTGTTTATTTCGATTAATACAGCCCGAAATAAAGACATTGCAAAAACCACGCTTACCAGATGGTCTTCCACACTTATAAGGCATGCCTATCAGTGGTGGCAGACACAAGGGGGGGGGCAGTCAGTCCTTCCTCTTCGATCACCTCGGACTCACGAGGCTCGAGCGTGGGCAACTTCCTTAGCTGTCCTCAAGTCTGGTAGGATGTCAGACGTCCTCAAAGCTGCATACTGGACGTCTCAAGATGTCTTCCTCAGCTACTACCTCCGGGACATTGCCAGCACTCACCCGGACGGTACCAACTGCCTCCCAGCCATGGTTGCCGCAGGCCAGATACTTCCAAGAGTTTAATGTGAGTATCCCACCGCCTTTATGTGCAATCTGCCATTTATGTGAGTTGAGGTAAGAATATGTGATTGAATCGAAAATTTCAAAACTAAATTTTCATTTAATTAATATACTTACTCAACTCACATCGTTTATACCCTCCCATCCATCCCCGCTAACATTATATGTGTTACAGGTGTGTGTTTCCGTGGGGGAATGACGGCCGGTAGCAGGACCGCGCATGTGCGGGTTACCGGTAGGGGAGGTGACTCCCGTCCTTGACTACGGATTGTTTTTCTTAGGGAGTTACTTCCCCCCTTACCAGGGTCGAGTACTACTTCAATATCTTAGCAATGAACTGAAGTTAATGCCATTTATGTGAGTTGAGTAAGTATATTAATTAAATGAAAATTTAGTTTTGAAATTTTCGATTCAGACACTGTACTTGAAAGAAAACCAATATGCTCAGGAATGTTCATAAAGATTGTGATTGATTATTAAGCAATTGTATTTTATTCAGCAAATTATATTCACTTTGTGTATCTAGAATTCACGATTGCAGGCACTGGTGTTTCTCACACAATCCAATATCTTTGAAGGGGAGAAGGGAATAAAATTATGCACTTGTTATTGCAGTATGAACAATAACGTTTGATCATGGCAATGCAGGAGTGGTCTTTGTTATCCGTATGATTGATTGGTCTTTGGCGCACAAACACACACTCACACCACCAAAAAGAACCACCAACAACAAACAAAAGAAAGTGCCATGAATTGAAGCATGAAAGTTGTATTTTGTTGCAGGAAACAATAACCAAACTTGTCATCTTTTATTTTGGAAATGGAACAACAAAAATGTCATTCAACAGTAATTCCCAATGCCATATTCAGCACTACTTGTTCATGCAGTGAGCAAACCTTACAATGATTTCACAATGCATTAAAGCTCAAGAAACTTGACCAAAGAACGCTCTATGGTGTCTATGAAAGAAGGGCATTAATAGTTCATAATACCCAGCATATCTAAATCTTCCCTAGGCACCTTTTTGGCAAAATACGCTTGCATGCCCATACACATTAAGAATACAAATGAACAGACAAAATCTGACTGATAATGTACACTGCCTTAATCTGTGTCAATAATTATATATAATGTGAGTTAAAAAATATATACATGTACAACCATTGAAAGATTATGACCGAAGTTGCTATAATAAGGCAAGTTAGTATTTCATGCAAAAATACATAATGCTATCACAGTTGAGTACTTGTGCAGGAATGACATAGCACTTCACCAGATGTCGTCATCAAACTCATCATGATCACTGAAATTAGAAACACAATGCATTATAATAACACGGCAGACCTAGTGAGGTAATAATTTTTTTTTTTAAACATACCAACAGCAACCAAGCATACGTATGCATGCATTTGGAAGCACACACACAAATAGAGAGCCATAGATACAGAGAAACATATTACATAAACAAGAACAACTACTTAGATACAAAGAAATAGAAGACTACGTCTAGTGTTACCGACAGTGGAAAGAAGTTTTTTAAAAAAAGTCATGTCGGCCAAATAAAGTTGGAGAAAAGCTACACAAACCTTTTAGCATCATCAACCACTGAGATGTCTTCTGACTGTGATGGGCTGCCCCCCTGAAAAACAAAATCAAAGTGTTACTGGAGCATAAAATAAAATGCTCTTCAAAAATCTGGTTTGTTCATTTTCAGACCACAGATGTGAACACAATCAATCACCAGCCAACCAACCATGCCTAGCCTTCAGAAGAACAGACCAGGACAGGTACAAAAACAGATTGTTCTACAAAGTGAACTGTAATCTGTGTTAGCTGCATAACTTACTACGACTCACCAAGCTATGCAGTAAGGTAGTGATCAAATATATATAAAACAAAGAACGAATTTCTTTGCATCACATTGCCTTCAACGAGGACCAACTCCCCCCCCCCCCCCCCGCTTCCCCCAAGGGGAGCATGTGTGGAGACACACCCCTCGCTGGTAACTGGCCTATAATGCAAAGTGAAAAAATTAGCCTCAATAAAAACCAAGAGTATTCAGTCTCTTACAACTCATAACAAGAAGGGCAAAGCCCATACGACTCACATGCTTTACACATTTTTCCTACCAAAATACATGTGACCTTGACCCAAGGTCAAGGTCATCCAAGGTCATGCAACACAAAGCTGTTAATTCAAGACATAGGAAGTACAATGGTGCTTATTGGCTCTTTCTACCATGAGATATGGTCACTTTTAGTGGTTCACTACCTTATTTTGGTCACATTTCATAAGGGTCAAAGTGACCTTGACCTTATGTGACCAAATGTGTCTCATGATGAAAGCATAACATGTGCCCCACATAATTTTTAAGTTTGAAACAGTTATCTTCCATAGTTCATGGTCAAGGTCACTTCAAAATATGTATACAATCCAACTTTGAAGAGCTCCTGTGACCTTGACCTTGAAGCAAGGTAAACCAAACTGGTATCAAAAGATGGGGCTTACTTTGCCCTATATATCATATATAGGTGAGGTATTGAATCTCAAAAACTTCAGAGAAAATGGGAAAAATGTGAAAAATAGCTGGTTTTTAGGCAACATTTATGGCCCCTGCGACCTTGACGCAAGGTCAAGATGCTATGTATGTTTTTTGGGGCCTTGTCATCATACACCATCTTGCCAAATTTGGTACTGATAGACTGAATAGTGTCCAAGAAATATCCAACGTTAAAGTTTTCCGGACGGACGGACGACTCGGGTGAGTACATAGACTCACTTTTGCTTCGCATGTGAGTCAAAAACCCGACAGAGTTACTTCCAAACATTGTCTATTTTGATAAAACCAAAGGAAACACATAAACACACTAACCAACTCATTAATTAACTTTTAAATGAAACTGAACATTACCTTGACAACCATAGTTTTGGGGGTTTCCTTTGGACCCTGCAATGAGATTGGCATACGCCAACACAAACATACACAGTGTACTTCAACAGAAGACAAATATGAATACAGTGGAACCCCCTTTTAAGACCCCCCAATTTAAGACTCCCTCCCTTTTAAGACCTTAAATTGTTTTCTCAGACTTTCTGTTCAGAACCTGTGTAAATGTACCCCCATTTTAAGACTCCCTCCTTTTCAAGACCTGATTTTCGCAGATTTTTGGAGGTCCTGTTTGTTCGTTCGTGGGCTGAAACTCCCATGGCTTTTAAGTGTATGACCGTTTTTACCCTGCCATTTAGGCAGCCATACGCCGCTTTCGGAGGAAGCATGCTGGGTATTTTCGTGTTTCTATAACCCACCGAACTCTGACATGGATTACAGGATCTTTTTCATGCGCACTTGGTCTTGTGCTTGCGTGTAAACACGGGGGTGTTCGGACACCGAGGAGAGTCTGCACACAAAGTTGACTCTGAGAAAAAAATCTCTCGCCGAACGTGGGGACGAACTCACGCTGACAGCGGCCAACTGGATACAAATCTGAGCTACATCCCCGCCCTGACTGAGCTACATCCCCGCCCTGACTGAGCTACATCCCCGCCCTGACTGAGCTGAGCTACATCCCCGCCCTGACTGAGCTACATCCCCGCCCTGACTGAGCCACATCCCCACCCTGACTGAGCCACATCCCCGCCCTGACTGAGCCACATCCTCGCCCTGACTGAGCTACATCCCCGCCCTGACTGAGCTACATCCCCGCCCTGACTGAGCTACATCCCCGCCCTGACTGAGCTACATCCCCGCCCTGACTGAGCTACATCCCCGCCCCGACTGAGATACATCCCCGCCCCGACTGAGCTACATCCCCGCCCCGACTGAACTACATCCCCGCCCCGACTGAGCTACATCCCCGCCTTGACTGAGCTACATCCCCGCCCCGACTGAGCTACATCCCCGCCCCGACTGAGCTACATCCCCGCCCCGACTGAGCTACATCCCCGCCCTGACTGAGCTACATCCCCGCCCCGACTGAGCTACATCCCTGCCCCGACTGAGCTACATCCCCGCCCTGACTGAGCTACATCCCCGCCCTGACTGAGCTACATCCCCGCCCTGACTGAGCTACATCCCCCGCCCTGACTGAGCTACATCCCCGTCCTGACTGAGCTACATCCCCGCCCTGACTGAGCTACATCCCCGCCCTGACTGAGCTACATCCCCGCCATGACTGAGCTACATCCCCGCCCTTTTTGGAGATCCTAAAAGGGGGGAGCCACTGTACATAAGTATATGCTACTTTCCATGTTTCACTTGAAACAACAAGGATGAGCACAAAGACATACACTTGGAAACATTATTCATAATCCAAAACTTATTGCAACAACAAAACCGAAAATCACATATTCCACCTATCTCCAGTCTTTTTATGACAGACAGGTACATGCAAGATTACAATGGATTTCTCATGCTTTGTGTGTGTCATCTAGCTGTGTATTGTGATAGTTGAAAGCACTGTGGGCAAAATGCTGAATTAAAACTTTTAACCTTGAACCTTAAAAAAAGCTAGCAATATTTAGATCACCTGAATAATGACGTAAGCACCGAGAGAGATATTAGTATTTTCTCTTCGTCCATTTCTGTCCATTCTTATTGTTTCCCGAAAGGTAGGACTAACTCTTCCCGAATGACTCACCTGCCCCTCTTGTTCTTTCATTGCCTGAACCCTAGCCATGTACTGCAGCATCACAGGGTCTATGCCTGCTGCGTCCCCATCAGCTTTCTCCTGTCATGCATAACAAAAATGTGTGTAAACTAAAGAAAAGCATTCTTCCTTTTAGGGGTGCTGAAAAGCAGTGGGTTTTTCTCTGTCTGCCGTTCCAGCATAAATATATTTGGCTATGCAGATGTGATTTTCAAGCATTCTGTATATTTTTAATTCTTATCTAGGAACAGTCGTGCCACTGCAGGGTTCAAAAACTAGGTCCACATGCTGTACACTATGCATTAACCACTCGGCCACTGACCCGGTACCCTGTAAGGCAGGCAAAAAGAACCCTACCTCTTCCTCCTTCTTCTGATCTTCCTCTTCTTCTTCCTTCTTTCTTCTCTCCTCCTCCTCTTGTCTCCTCCTTTCTTCCTCCTCTCTCTGTTGCTCTTCTTTTCTCCTCTCTGCTTCTCTGTCAGCCCTTGTATCTGGGGCTGCAAAGACAGTGTATGAATTAGTTAACTATCATCAAATACACAAACACTGCAGATACTGATTTTGCCTCAAGCAGAAATGCAAGGTAGTTTCCAGTTTACTATAAATCCTGTTTGAAGAATTAGGTATGGATTCCATAGTGGACAAACTTACGATACCTAGAAACCTTGAACTATTAACGTATTCCCCAAGCATGGACAAATAAATAAGACCAGGACAGACAGAAATGCAATGATTGAACACTGGATTTTCTTTCTTTAAGCCATGTGATGTAGGGGTCCCATTAAATTTGTTTATCTAGGTGACTAGCCAAGACTGGTTTTCAATAGTAAAAAAGAAAAACAATTTAAACTAAAATGGGTCAATTCATAAATGTTATTTGTGTTTTTAAAAATTTTTTTTTATCAAAACACAACATTTGACACAGATCTTAACTTGCGCTGTCTTGTAGAACAATGACTGTCTTGATCTTGTCATCTGTCACACTTAGGTCAAAAATACAAAAATAATGTATACAGCAACAACTTCACTCACTCTTCCAAGCATCGTCCAGTGAAGCAGAGGGTTGCTTCCATGCAGAGTCTAGGGAGACTGGCTGTAGAGTGCCTGGTGGTTTAGAGCCACCGCTTGGTGTTGAAAGAGGATCTAGTCTTGTTGGTTGCCTCTTCTCTTCTGAAAATAATGAAGGTACATATACAATGGAACTTCCTTTTCAAACTTCCAAGATTCTGAGAAAATCATGTCTGCAAAGGGAGGAACTGTTAAAATGGGGGTAAATTTACAGACATTATGAACAAAAAGTCTGAAAAACTAGGGCTGTAAAAGGGAGGAACTGTTAAAATGGGGGTAAATTTACAGACATTATGAACAAAAAGTCTGAAAAACTAGGGCAGTAAAGGGAGGAACTGTTAAAATGGGGGTAAATTTACAGACATTATGAACAAAAAGTCTGAAAAACTAGGGCTGTAAAAGGAAGGAACTGTTTAAAATGGGGGTAAATTTACAGACATTATGAACAAAAAGTCTGAAAAACTAGGGCTGTAAAAGGAAGGAACTGTTTAAAATGGGGGTAAATTTACAGACATTATGAACAAAAAGTCTGAAAAACTAGGGCTGTAAAGGGAGGAACTGTTAAAATGGGGGTAAATTTACAGACATTATGAACAAAAAGTCTGAAAAACTAGGGCTGTAAAGGGAGGAACTGTTAAAATGGGGGTAAATTTACAGACATTATGAACAAAAAGTCTGAAAAACTAGGGCTGTAAAAGGGAATCTTATAAGGAGTATTTCAGTGAAATAAATATTTTTTAATTGGTTTGCATTCTGTATGTAATATTTGTGTACATGCACTGGATGTCCATGTTTATGTTTCGCAGAGATGCTTTTAGACAGTCCTTGAACCTCTTTTTTTGCCGCCAACAGCACGCTTTCCAAGAGACAGTTTGCCGTATTGGGATGCACTTTTTTGGTCAAATAAGCCATTAAAGTCTCAAGTCTACACTTAAAGCGCTGTCAGGGACGACTGAAAAGAAAAAAAACAAGTACCCTGCTGTGGTGGTGGACTGCTCGTGCCAGCCGACCCCGACTCAGCGACAACCAGCATACTGGGTGACCCTGGTCTTGCCTCAAGGTCATCCACTGTGATGGGGCGAGACTTCACATGTTTGGTCTCCAGACCGCTATCACAGTTCAGGGTCAAACAGCGTGCATAATTATTTGCAGTAAATTTTTCTGGTAGCTTTCTTGGTACTCAAGTTTCTATTGCAATCCCTTATCATTTAAGTAAAATATCAGTGAAAATCCTTACTCTCCAAGCTTCATGTGTTGTTCTTACAATGCACTTTGATTAAAATAATGTCCTCCTACAAAAACAAAACAAAACACTATACAAACTTTGAAAGGTTATTATGTGTCAAATGAGAGGAATGAACAGTTGACAATCAAGGTTGTCTTACTTTATGCGACAATTTCATCTACTACAAGACTTCAAGCTAATTTGGAAATATATCAGAAGCGCTGTAATTAAACCAACACATCATACACGTGCAAAAAAACTCAAAGAAGTGAGTGAAAGACATGAGTTAATATCCTTATTCAAGGGTGTATGTGAAAGATATGAAATTGTTTGCCTAAAACATTTTTGAAGACATCTTTACCACGAGGTGAACATTAACTCTTCTTTGGTTCACACCTTTATTACTTTTACTCCAGTACACTGTCTGCCACAAGGATATCAAAGTTATAAAATTCGATCTAGCTTTTAAGCATTGTCACATGCAACTATTACTATCTTTTTGTTTCAAACTCACTCTCTGCCATCAACATCGTCTGACATGTTGGAAAAATCAAGCTGGGGAGGGGCACTTCTGGCTTCCTGCATTCTCCCTCCACTTAGCTGTGCAAAACTGTCTGCAAACAAAGATTTGTCATATTGGGTCAATGATTTATGCAACTGCAAGGTTAGGTAATGAACAGAAAATGAGACCATCTTTTAAACAACACACTATGTTGAAATTGCAATCAGAAAAGCAACATGCAGAGTGGATACAAATAATATATATATACGACTAGTGTCTGTCTGTCTGTCTGTTCGCGATGCACGGCCAAAGTTCTCGGTGGATCTTTTTCGAATTTGGACACCGTTTTCAGCTACACCCCGGACGCAACCTCATCGATGAAATATTTCAACACGTGCTCTCAGCGCGCAGCGCTGAACCGATTTTGGTTTTTTTGGTCTGGATCCACTACCAGTAACTCTTCCTTATCTTCTCCAGTGTTTTCAGCCGCGATTATCTCCCTTCCTCCGTGTGGCGTCAATCCATATTCCCGTTACTACGTTATTATTTTTAGAAGGTCACTGCACGTTACTATTTTTAGAAGGTCTCCAGTGTTTTGCGCGTTTATCTTCTTGCCTGGTATTCGGCTCTACTTCTTCCCGGCGAAGCGGGTAATCATCTAGTAATATATATATTTTGAGCATATTCTTCATCAAGGCAAGTCACAGGATGCTACACTGCTTCCACTTTTCTGCTGATCACTTGAAATAAAAATAACCTGCTCAAAACATTCTCACTAAAAGGTTCATGCACAAACTTGTTCTCATATTTACTGCTTTGAAAGTCCAAGTCGGGAAGCTTTTTACAAAAGTCTGGTTTTGAAAAATGTTACTCCCCAGGAAATAAAGTATAACTTCCTGAATGGTCATATACGTAAAAGATCACTTATGCAGAAAAACATGAGTGAACGCGCGAGTTGCAGCAACGGATGCAGAAGATGAAAACTGTTACTTCAAGTAGTCACTTTAGAAAACCAAACAACATTTTGACACTAAAAATGCCAATGAAAATCCCATGTAAAACTCTCCGGTGCTCTCGTTTTAATTAAAACCAACATACAACTGGAGGGAAGAACAGCAACCTACCATCATGATAGCTGGGATCAGGACGTCTTTTGTGCGGCGTGGAAGACAAGGGTTGAGAGTAAGGGATGGGGCTCGGTGGTGGTGACTCCATCGGTCTGCTGCCGGAACCTGATCACAAACAAAACTTGACAGTCAAAGATCAATGCTACACAAGGCCTGTATTCCGTTTAATATTCAAAATTTTAAAGTGTGAAGATTGATCAGTGCATGATAAATAGCTCTCTGTTGAGATTAAAAAAGACACATTTTAATTTAAAGTTGTTTGCTCCTGTCTCTAATTTTATGTGTCTATTCATGCGTCTGTGCATTAGACCAAACATCTGTGACTGTGTATAATATGAATGCGTCTGCATGTGTCCTTAATTAAGCCTGACGTTGACTTCGCAAATACTCAAAATACTGAAAATTCTGCGCAAAAAGCTTCATGCATCAAGTTTCGTGTAAAAAATACCATCTCACACGGCAGAAATTAATATTGTAAAGCGCATTGAGCATATATATGATTATGCGCTATAACAAATATCCATTATTATTATTATTATTATTATTATTAAGTAGACTTCGCCCTATTAATATCAGCTTTCAAAAAAAAAAGACAAAAGATGGAAGAAGACATTAGCAAGATCTAGATGTGGCACAGGAACGTGTACGGGTAACATCATCAAATCTAGTTTTTACGTCACGCGTTTGCCAAGATCTGCAGTCTTGGTGGGAGCAAAACAACGTATGATTTGGAACATTGGAGAAAAAAAGTGAGTCACCGGTGACGCAATATCTACACGTACTCGTACAGGTCTTTGCTACACGTTCGATCATCTACAACACTGTATTACCTGCCAAGCCCTGAGAGCGATGACTGGCGCTAGCGGGCTGGTGTGCAGGAGGAGGGTCAGACGGCAAGGTGTTGACGTTGGTCATCTGGAAGTGAAAGTCCTGGTACGCACGCTCTAGGTTCTGAAGATGAATGAGAAATAATCAATATAAAAGATTACCTAGTGTTTCACAAGGGGGTGGTTTTAAAACGAGTCTCAAAGGAGGGTTCCACTGTAATTCAGGCAAATGTCTTGCTTCTTGACATAAGACGTTAGGTAATCATATTCATATCACACACTTGTACTTTTCCACTTCAGACTTGCAGATGCTGCTCCATCCCTTTACACAGCTCCAAAAATTCAAATCCTACGTGCGTGCAAGGAGTAGAAGTCAACCAAGAGTTGTCCTCTCTTTGTAATTCATTCCCAACTCAAAGCTAAAATAAAACCACAAATTACAAATTCCTGTCCCCAGAATCTTTCATTTTTGTTTAAAATATCCAAGCTTTATGATTACTAAAAATGTACACAACATTCTGGAAACATGTTTGACCTTCAATTTTCAAATACCCAGTATTTAAAGTGTATTTTTTCCCATAAAAAAAACCCTCACATGGGCCTCCTTCTCCAATCCTTTCAGCCTGTATCGTGTCTCTGCCACGATATCTGCCGAACCTGCTGAGGAGTGATCGTCAGAAAACTCAGACAAGTTTCGATGCCTGGAAGATGGAGCTAGGTCAAGGTCAGAATCAACCTCATTATAAACATCACGGTCCGCAGCGAAGGTGAGAGGTCCCCTGCTGCCACGAGGGTCAAGGTCAGACGAAACCGCTCTCAACGAGTTGTGGGACCCATGAGGAGCTGGGCCAGTTGAGCGACGCGAGGTGTTCAAGAGAGACCTAGGATGTTGAAAGACATAGGTTTTGTAAGTTCATGTGATTCAAATTAGTCAGTTTAGATAAAAAGGAACAGAAGACAGTGACAGACATAAAAGAAAGACAAAGTGTTTTTTTTCTTCTTGCCTGCCTTTGTTCATACCTGCCTGTGTGTGTGTGTGTGTGTGTGTGTGTGTGTGTGTGTGTGTGTGTGTGTGTGTGTGTGTGTGTGTGTGTGTGTGTGTGTGTGTGTTTGTGAGTGTGTATGTGTGTGTGTGTGTGTACAGCTGTGGGTGTGTTGCATGTGCACTATGTGCAAGCCCATGTTGAATATGTGCATATATATGTGTGTGACTAAATGTCAACTGATAATGCTTCTCACACTATTTCATAATTCCTGTCTAGTCAGCATGGAATTTACACTGAATATTAACATAAACTTTGCAAGTTACACGTTAAAAGGAAAATAAGAAATAAAGAAGCGAAATGAATGAAACAAAAAAACATTACTCACTGGTGGTCAGTACAATCCTTGGGCTTGCCATAGACCTCATTATTCAAAACTGAAACAGACAACATTTAAACAAGTTCAAAAGACCATGAAGCAATTGGCAACTAGTCAAAGCTTTGGGCTATTCTTTTCTTAATCAGGTTTACGCATAAAAATATTACATAATCACTGCATGCTTCAACTTGTTCTGGATGCTCGCCGTGGTGCTATCAGCAGATTTTGTGGAGCAAAGATTCATCTAAGTAACAAAAAACTGATGTGAAATTCCTTTATTACAATCACTGCCTGAAGAACAAGCATAAGGTCCCCACCTGTCTGCGTCATGGCCAGTTGCTTCCGGAGGTCCACCACTTCACGGTTCATTTCCTTCATCTGAAGCATCTGCTCCTCCAGGCGCTGAACCAGCTCTCGGTTACGGTCCAGCTGTCACACAAACAGATGTGGAAACTTTCAGTAGGTAAGTGCATATTCCAGCTTCCCACACAGACCACAAACAAAACAAAAAAAGTTGAAATCAGGTGCTCTTAAGAAGCAGATGATCTCAACTTTGTCATTGTTAGTGTTATTCTAGCAAGGCATTTTCAATCAAGGCAAGCCAGCAAGAGGGAAATACAACAAAATGAAGACTGAAGCTGACCTCATCTTTAAGCCTAGACTCCAGCAGATTTTTCTGTTGCTCAAAGACCACTTGTTCTTGGCGTAGGTTTTCACGCGCTCTCTCAAGGTCGCGCTGCATCATCAGAGTCTCTGGTGAAGGTCGGCGAAGTTCTCTCAACAGCTCTTCTTGACCTGGGCATGAAGAAATACAATCACATGAAGATGCATTTGCATGTTTCTTGTGTGTGTGTGTGTGTGTGTGTGTGTGTGTGTGTGTCTGTGTGTGTGTGTGTGTGGAAGGGGGGAGGGGGATGGTGTCCTTTTCAGTTGCTTCTGATTTGAAAGTTCTTGGTTTTTTTTCAAGCTAACACTAAATCATACATACAGAAAGAATGGTGAAAATGCAAAGAGCATACACCTAAAAGAAGAAAACTGAGCCCATGACTGTGAACCATGAGTTGTCTTTTTCAGTCCTTACACGCTTTGCTTTTAATTTGAGAGGTTTTTCAAGATAACAATACATCATACAAACAGAAGAATTTATGAAAATACTAACAGAATGCAGGTAACAGCATTCAGTAACTTACGTCCGCGTTCTCTCTCATTCATATTGAGCACCTCCGATAGCCGCCTGAAACAAAATGCAACATCAGATTACCAGCACATACATCCCGATGTTTCTTTAATCTTATCAGTAGCTTTTTGCCTCATTTGGTTATGATTCTTGAAGGTTACTTCTTCTTCTGCGTTCGTGGGCTGAAACTCCCACGTCCACTCGTGGTTTTTTTGCACGAGTGGAATTTTACGTGTATGACCGTTTTTTACCCCGCCATTTTTTAGGCAGCCATACGCCGTTTTCCGAGGAAGCATGCTGGGTATTTTCGTGTTTCTATAACCCACCGAACTCTGACATGGATTACAGGATCTTTTTCGTGCGCACTTGATCTTGTGCTTGCGTGTACACACGGGGGTGTTCGGACACCGAGTAGAGTCTGCACACAAAGTTGACTCTGAGAAATAAATCTCTCGCCGAACGTGGGGACGAACTCACGCTGACAGCGGCCAACTGGATACAAATCCAGCGCCCTACCGACTGAGCTACATCCCCGCCCTGAAGGTTACTTCAATCTTTCATCTTTTCCTTGAAAAAGTATACTACATGTACATCATTCAAAGAGAAAACACACACATGCATTCTTTGTTATTGCTTTTTCTTTTTTAAAACAAATTTCTTGTTTTCATTACATTCAAAGTCCTTACATTATCTAAAATGCAAGAACGCTGTATGAAAGAAAGACGGAAACAAACAAAACAAGACTAACAACTTATCAACAAAATGACTTACGTTCTGAGGGTTTCCAGCTCATTTCGTTGTGAAACACTTTGTTCTTTCAGTGTTTTGTAGTCTGACATCTGCGACAGACAGCAACTAATAAACCCACAGGTGACGTACACTAGTTGTAAGGCGTTACCTCTTTCCTTAAAAGCTGTGAAAATTAAGCAAGCACGCTCTTGGATATGTCACCCTAAACTCCATGAAATACACACATTACGCTTTTTCCAAATGACAAGTATTTAATAAAGTGGTACACATGTATCTGCGATGTGAAGCCAATCCAGTGAGAGGATACTTCCCACAAAAAGACATCTCCTGCAGTCCCTTTGTCTACAACAGTGGAACCTCCCGTAACGACCTCTTCCAAGAACGACCCCCTCCTTTTGCCGACCGAATTTGTCGGCACGGATGCTTTTCACACTGTAACTAACCTCCCAAGAATGACGCCCTCCTTTTTACGACGACCGACCTACCAACATAGGGTCAATAACGACTTTGACCTTTTAACCAGTAAGTGTTAAAGTTCGTAATTACCCAGCACACGCGGAACACGCACGCCATTAGTCACGCATCAAGAGTCAGGGGTGGTAGTCTGTAGTCAGTAGTGCGTGCAAGTCCATGGCTGTCATCTTCTCATCTATTGCTGTCACAATTGAAGGACTGCCCTCGAAGTAGGGGGGAGGGGTGGGTAAGGGCAGTTATAACGACAACTCAATAATGAATTGCTGTGTACGTATTCTGTGAGTGTGTGCTCACCAACTGACCCTCGGGTCAATGACCCATGCTTGCCAATGAGCAAGTTTTACCCTCTGGGACGGTCTCCTTTGATGTCTGACAGAAAACTCTTCCTGTCCCAGGTTACAGACACTGACTTTCTTACCCGAGGTCAATTACTGAGTTTTACCTATGAGAGCGCGCGCGTGTGTATGTGTGTGTGTGTTTGTGTTATGTCTGCCCGTCTGTGCGCTGGTGTATGCATGTACATCATGCTTATCCATATGCACATCAAATGGGAACAAAAATAGGATAACGGACACAACTTTTACGACTGAACTGCCCAACAGTTGCCACCCCTGTGAAAAAAATTAGACCTCCTAAACTCCCAATAAAGACCCCTTCTTTTTACGACCGAATTTTCTGGACATTTTCAAGGTCGTTAGCGGGAGGTTTTACTGTATCATGACCAGATTATACCTGCCATGACAGACCATTGGAATTCACTTTCTGCTGGTTCCAAAATTCTCCTTACATCGCAGGTACCACAGTACATCTTAGCAGAAAGTGATATCGAGTAATAAATAAAGTGTTTGAACATTAAAGATGCAATGATGAATTCCAGAGACACCAATAATATCTAAAATCTTAATGCAAATGAAATCTGTTTGTAGTTGTTTTGTTATCTCAGGCTCCACAGAGACGCTGCTTCTGACATAGTGTTTTCTAAACCCTGCTGACAAAGGTACTCACATCCCGTAACTTGGCATTGATGAATTCGTTGTGTCGTGTGGCTGAAACTTCTGAATGCTTGGCTTCCTGGAGTGACGTCTGCAAACAAAGAATCATTCATCATAGAAATCAAGGATCAAACACAAATCAGTGGGATGCTTGCAAATGCATCTGATGTTTTTCCTGAAGTATGCCAGTTCTCAGCATTCATTTGCGCTTATTTGTCACCTTGTTCATGGAAGCACATCAATATTTTAAAATTTACCTGAGACATGTAAAGAGATATAAAGCTGCACGCAATTTTGAGATTTTTATTACTTTTACTTCATGAAAACAAGACTACAACAAAAAGTGACTTCAATTCTCCTTTAACTCAATATTTGTGTAGATTTTGATCTATTTGTACCTACTCTGAAATAAACCAAGCACACAATTAAGCCATCAATGAAATAGACAAACAAATCTTACCTCAAGTTCATTAACTCTGTGAGTTTTATCTCGAAGTTCATCTTTCTGTGCTTGCACCTTGGACTTCTCTTCGGATAAAATTCGCTCCTCCTCTGGAAACATGGCCATACCAATGAGCACAGTAATAATTCAACACGCAAACAAAATCTTTTGAAAGCTACGGGGCATGTTTTCTCCATGGATTAATTCAAATATCTCTTCAGCGAGTATACTTCTGCCTCAACTAAAGGAAAAATGTATTGCTTGGAAGATGCGATCTCAAGACACATTTCAATTTTGACCAGTCCCACCCAGCGCTTGGGTCCCACCCAGTTAAGCACTTTCTTGTACACACCACCCAAACTCAATGCAGGCACACTGGAAGTAGCTTCATCTTCAGTGCATCACTGTGCTATCCTCTGTTAGAGACATTCATACTCATATTTTTTTTTACCGAGATGTATGCCGAAATGCGCTTGCAGTCTTTCTAACAGACACTACCATGCAAAATGCATTGAAAATCGTAATTCCATTAGATGAACTTGTTCAACATTCAAAATAGTGAGGCCCCTCTGATGAGAGGACAAATCCCAAGAAAGGACACCTGTTGTCCCTTTGTCTATTCTAGTCTGTACCAAAACATACCTGCCACGACAGGCCACCTGCAATGTAGGGACGCTTTTTGCTACTCCCAAGGGTGTCCTTTCATCACATGTACCATTGTACGACTACACAAAATGTCTGATTACATCCATACACAAGCTTACCTTTCACTTTAGCTTCTCTGACTTCCACATTCTGTATTCTGTCAATGAATTTGGCTTGCTGGTCCAGTTTGAACCTGCAACAACAATATAATATTTGAATGTTTGGACAGCTTGTTGGTGGAGAAAGACAAATTTCAAAGACAGCCAGGATGCATACTTGGAAAAACCTGGTTTGGAAAATGGCCAGTGCATTATTTTCTTCTCAGCTGATGATAGTAAACACACATACACACACAAACACAATGTGAAAACATCAACAATGCTGAATATGACCACCCGACTTGTTGGCTAACCACATTTGTCTCCAAGCTGAGAAGCACAAACAACTATGCTGGCAAAAAACGTAATGGTAGGCATTCGAATGCCTCAGATGACTATTCAGTTTGACTTACTGTGCCATTTCATTCTGTAGTCGCTGGTCAAACTGAATTTCTTTGTTACGTATCTCCATCTCACGCCTCCGCAGCTCATCCTCCTTGGCTCTGCTGCGATCTTCTGTCAACTGCTTCTCTCTGTCAACAACAGAAAACAATTCGATCTTAAATCCTCCCAATATGGAGTAAGGCTGCCTATATGGCAGGGTGAATGAAAACAGTTGTTCACGTAATCTTTCGATTTTGCTGAGTGTCACCCTCCCGGTACCAAGTGGCCCTAGGATAACGTCAACATCTCCAAAACTCAGCACGGTCATTCTTACCAGCACTTTGGAACACAAGTCCTGAAGAACATAACAGCAGTACGTAGAGAAGTAACTTTTTTTTTAAACGTTATTATAAGTGGTTCAATATCTCTGAATGACCTTTTTTTTTCTATTGCCACTCCTTACTGGCTTCCTACCTCCCTCTCCTCTTTGTTCATACTGAACTGTGTCCTACTCATTTTGTCCGAAGCTTAATACCCCGATACAAAAGAACCCCCTTCTCAAGACCTTCCTTGTTTGAAGACCTCAGTTTTCACATCTTCTGGCCATAATGTCTGTACATTGACCTTCATTTTGAAGACCTTAGTTTTCACATCTTCTGGCCATAATGTCTGTACATTGACCTTGTTTTAAGACCTTAGTTTTCACATCTTCTGGCCATAATGTCTGTACATTGACCTTCCTTGTCTTAAGACCTTAGTTTTCACATCTTCTGGCCATAATGTCTGTACATTGACCTTCATTTTGAAGACCTTAGTTTTCACATCTTCTGGCCATAATGTCTGTACATTGACCTTGTTTTAAGACATTAGTTTTCACATCTTCTGGCCATAATGTCTGTACATTGACCTTCATTTTGAAGACCCAGTCCCTGATTTTGTCAGAGATTTGAAATGTCTTCCAAATGTACAGACCTAGCTTGGAATGACCAACAAAAATAAGCATCCTACCGTTTGTTGACCTCTGCCTCTCTCTTGACCTCTGCCTCTCGCTGGCGAATGGATTCAATCTCTGCAAGCAGCATCTGTCGCTGAGAGTAGACCTCCTTCTCTTGCAGCTGTCAGCAAAATAAATTCTCATTGTTTAAACAAATATACGCGCAAAAATGTTTCTCTTCTTTTAATCTAAGAAATCATGCATACCACAGCGCTTCAACCTTTTACAAACTCCCTGTGTACAAAACTTTTATATCAATGTATTGTCGAGCGTGTCAGGTGTTTCTACTGGAAATGCAATCACCATATCCGGAGCGTTAGGATTTTCTGTCTCATCAGCGTGTATTGATACTGAGGCAATAAATGTGTGAATACACATTAACTAATTAGATGAGAAAGCTAATGTAGCTCTCATTCAGCAACTGGCAGAGTCAGCTCGTAAGAGACTGAAGGTTCACTACCACTCTACTTCAACAGTCAGTGTAACATGAATCACAAAATCCCACACAAAACATCAGGCAGGCATCTGTAGCAGCAGCAAAGGGGTACAACATTAATCTGGTTCAGTCACAACAACGTCTTACTTCTTGTTCTTTTTGGAGTCGCTCTATGGAGTTGCGTTCTCTTTCTACCAATGAGTCATACTTTTCCTGATACGTCCTCTGCAACTATTCAAAACAAGAAGAGCAAACGCTCGATCGAGTCACTTTCGCAGTTCTGAATATTATATGAGGCATCAGATGGACAGGAAGAAATTGCTATTCACAACACAATGAGTCACGTTCACATAAAATTTGAGCCCGGTCACTTTTATAGTTTCCGAGAAAAGCCCAACGTTAAGTTGTGTGTTGCCGAACAGAAAAGGCTAGTTATCTCCCTTGTTTTTCTGATAACGTTCGTAAAAGGCTACAGATGTAAATACTTTGATGTAAAGAATAATCCTACAAAGTTTCAATCACATCCGATGAACTTTGTCAAAGATATAAAATGTCTAATTTTTCCTTTGACGCTGACCTGTGACCTTGAAAAAGGTCAAAGGTCAACGAAACCATCGTTAAAGTGTAGAGGTCATTGGAGGTCACGACTAAACAAAATATGAGCCCGATCGCTTTGATAGTTTCCGAGAAAAGTCCAACGTTAAGGTGGTGTCTACGGACGGCCGGACGGCCGGCCGGACAGACTAACACTGACCGATTACATAGAGTCACTTTTTCTCAAGTGACTCAAAAAGGAGAAAACAAGGTCAGTGAAGCAAGCAAATGAAGTGAAGTTGTGCCTGTAACTAGTGTAATGCCAGGCTCTTCTTGTGCCTGTAACTAGTGTAATGCCAGGCTCTTCTTGTGCCTGTAACTAGTGTAATGCCAGGCTCTTCTTGTGCCTGTAACTAGTGTAATGCCAGGCTCTTCTTGTGCCTGTAACTAGTGTAATGCCAGGCTCTTCTTGTGCCAAGACACCTTCCAATAAGACACCTGTTGATCTGTTGTCTATAAACTTGAGGGAAGTATACCTGCCATGACACCTGCAATGTCAGGACCTTTGGATGGTCCTAAAAGTGTCCTCTAAATACTAGTACCAGCATAATAATTCCACTCTTTAGCTCAAACTGCAAGACAAATTTTGCCCTGGTGTAGGGATTGTCTAACTTTGCACTTTCAAGATTAAAACACTGCACGAGTGACATTTTGTTCTCATTACAATATGCATGCTTTCCCTTCAATGGCCACTTTGCAAAACGGCACTTCACAAATACTTACTTCCCTTTTCATCTGCTCCAGCTCTCTGCGACCGTTCTCTTTTTCCTCCATGCGCATGACAGCAATTTCAGAATCTCTCATGCGGGCCAACTGAAACAAAATTTTCATTCTTAAACATTTCACCAAGTGATACAAAACACAGGTCAGTGAACAACAAGAAGGGCAAAGCCCATACGACTCACATGCTTGACCTTGACATGACCTTGACATTCAGGGTCAAGGTCAAATAACTAAACCTAGCAATGACATCATACACTAAGAACTGCTTTACACATTTTTCCTACCAAAATACATGTGACCTTGACCCAAGGTCATCCAAGGTCATGCAACACAAAGCTGTTAATTCAAGACATAGGAAGTACAATGGTGCTTATTGGCTCTTTCTACCATGAGATATGGTCACTTTTAGTGGTTCACTACCTTATTTTGGTCACATTTCATAAGGGTCAAAGTGACCTTGACCTTGATCATATGTGACCAAATGTGTCTCATGATGAAAGCATAACATGTGCCCCACATCATTTTTAAGTTTGAAACAGTTATCTTCCATAGTTCAGGGTCAAGGTCACTTCAAAATATGTATACAATCCAACTTTGAAGAGCTCCTGTGACCTTGACCTTGAAGCAAGGTAAACCAAACTGGTATCAAAAGATGGGGCTTACTTTGCCCTATATGTGTGAGTTTAGATAGAGCGGACAGCGTCAGATAAACTCTATTTAAACGAGACAGATTAGCCGCGGGTGGAGGAGGATGTTAGATACTTGAGGTAGGCCTAAAGGGATCAGTGTTGGCAGGTAGGGAAGAGAGGGTAGTAAAGCAGGATATCAACACTTAGGCCCGTAATTAGAAAGAGAGGGGAGAGGAGGACTTGTGAAAGTCAAGGAGAATAGCCCAGCCGCAATGTCCATGTTGCCGGGGGGCTTGCACGTGTGATGCATCAGCGGGGGTCTATAAGAACGGGAGAGCAACACATTGTGGTCAGTCCTTACCAGCGCGGCGCAGCGGGCATATGCCAACTATTTCTTATAGTGTTACCTTTGTTGGGGCCGATGGACCCCAAGGCGCAGGTCTTCCCGATGAAAGGATCAGACTTTAATAAGAAACTGCGCTTGACTACCGCTGTTGCTGGGGGAAACTTCTCCAGCCACAGCTTTCGGCGGGGTGGTGCCGCGTGGGCGTTGAGTTGTGGTGTGCCGGGGGAAATTGTCAAGGTGATGGGGGATTGGAAAAGCAACGCGTACTTAGGCTACTTAGACCAGCTGCCACAAAAGATCATCTTACAGATCACATGTAGCCCAGGCAACTCCTTCATGTATAACATCACAACAATCCTAAACCTCCCACCTCTAACCTAGTATACTGTCTTTAGTTGGGCTGAATAACGAGTAGTACCTCTAATTTGGGACTTATCACTGCACAATGATATCTCTCATTGTCAGATGGTATTCTCTTGAATAAACTGCCCTCGTTATTTGCCCAAATCAATACATGACTTCGCTATGTGTGATGTATGTGCGCACGAGAGTGATTGCGTGTGTGTCAGGTGTATGTGAGTGTGTGCGCGCGCAGGTGTGTGAGTATAACTGTAAGTAATAAGAGGGAGAGAAAGAGGAGTGTCATTTCTTTGGGATTATCGTGTGCTCTTGATTTGCGCCGGGGGGGGGGGGGGGGGGGGCGATAAGTGAGTAGTTTAAGTGTGAGTTTAGATAGAGCGGACAGCGTCAGATAAACTCTATTTAAACGAGACAGATTAGCCGCGGGTGGAGGAGGAGGATGTTAGATACTTGAGGTAGGCCTAAAGGGATCAGTGTTGGCAGGTAGGGAAGAGAGGGTAGTAAAGCAGGATATCAACACTTAGGCCCGTAATTAGAAAGAGAGGGGAGAGGAGGACTTGTGAAAGTCAAGGAGAATAGCCCAGCCGCAATGTCCATGTTGCCGGGGGGCTTGCACGTGTGATGCATCAGCGGGGGTCTATAAGAACGGGAGAGCAACACATTGTGGTCAGTCCTTACCAGCGCGGCGCAGCGGGCATATGCCAACTATTTCTTACCCCCCATCCACCCCCGGCATCCACCGTTGTATTTTGTTAGCAATCCGTTGCATGATGTTTTTAATTTTGAGGCAAATGCATGCCTGTTTGTGCCTTCACTTGAAGTGAGGTTGTGCATGAAGCGACTCGAACCTTGTTAATGTTATGTAATCATTATTCACGGTGTTTAAATCTTTGAGTGAGGGCTCCTTGTGTTTGTTGTTAGTGTAACCAAATGTTTGTTGTTTTTTGTTGTGGACTTATGGGACTTATCACTGCACAATGATATCTCTCATTGTCAGATGGTATTCTCTTGAATAAACTGCCCTCGTTATTTGCCCAAATCAATACATGACTTCGCTATGTGTGATGTATGTGCGCACGAGAGTGATTGCGTGTGTGTCAGGTGTATGTGAGTGTGTGCGCGCGCAGGTGTGTGAGTATAACTGTAAGTAATAAGAGGGAGAGAAAGAGGAGTGTCATTTCTTTGGGATTATCGTGTGATCTTGATTTGCGCCGGGGGGGGGGGGGGGGGGGGGGGGGGCGATAAGTGAGTAGTTTAAATCATATATAGGTGAGGTATTGAATCTCAAAAACTTCAGAGAAAATGGGAAAAATAGCTGTTTTTTAGACAACATTTATGGCCCCTGCGACCTTGACCTTGAAGCAAGGTCAAGATGCTATATATATTTTTTGGGGGGCCTTGTCATCATACACCATCTTGCCAAATTTGGTACTGATAGACTGAATAGTGTCCAAGAAATATCCAACGTTAAAGTTTTCCGGACGGCCGGCCGGACGGGGGGGACGGACGGACGGACGACTCGGGTGAGTACATAGACACACTTTTGCTTCGCATGTGAGTCAAAAATCATCAATCATAGATTTCAAAATCTCCTGAAGATGTAAATGCAAAGCTGGTAAAGAAATAAAGCATCGATAAGTTACCAAACAAGAAGAGCAAACGCTCGATCGAGTCACTTTCGCAGTTCTGAATATTATATGAGGCATCAGATGGACAGGAAGAAATTGCTATTCACAACACAATGAGTCACGTTCACATAAAATTTGAGCCCGGTCACTTTTATAGTTTCCGAGAAAAGCCCAACGTTAAGTTGTGTGTTGCCGAACAGAAAAGGCTAGTTATCTCCCTTGTTTTTCTGATAACGTTCGTAAAAGGCTACAGATGTAAATACTTTGATGTAAAGAATAATCCTACAAAGTTTCAATCACATCCGATGAACTTTGTCAAAGATATAAAATGTCTAATTTTTCCTTTGACGCTGACCTGTGACCTTGAAAAAGGTCAAAGGTCAACGAAACCATCGTTAAAGTGTAGAGGTCATTGGAGGTCACGACTAAACAAAATATGAGCCCGATAGTTTCCGAGAAAAGTCCAACGTTAAGGTGGTGTCTACGGACGGCCGGCCGGCCGGCCGGCCGGCCGGCCGGCCGGACAGACTAACACTGACCGATTACATAGAGTCACTTTTTCTCAAGTGACTCAATAAAATCAATACAAACAAAACATTCACATCCATAAATCACTGTAAGTTCATTATTAGCTTAAGAATCAGTTCACCTCACACATTTAATTAATTCTGCATGACATCTGTGATAACTTGCAACATATGTATGCCCTTTGGTAAGTTTTGACTTCAGTAAGCTAAATGATAAACACTCCAAAACATGACGGCATTTACCTCCAGTTTGAGCTGCGAATTGTAGCGATCTTCCAGCTGCCTCTGGTAGTGCAGCAACCTCTCCTCTACAGCTGTGCGATTGCTGCGACTCAGCTCGTCTCTTCTGGAGGAGTACAGCTCCTCTAGACTGTGCAGCTTGGCATCTGCACCGCAAATACAGCATTAAAATATACCGACCACATAAACAAAGAAGGACTGCTTTGTGTAAACAATAACCCAAAAGGTATCTGACATATCATATATATATATACACTCTGCAAAAAGATTATTGCACCCATTTTCGAGGAGAAAGCCAAATCAATTATCTATCCAGAACAGGTTGCTTTGTTTTGCTATCTTGTGTATCTCTTGCGTTATGTCATTTCGACTGATCTAGGTGTGCATCTGCTCAGCTATTCAGGTATCAGATTCAAAAGGAATGGAGCTAATGCAGATGCTGAAGAAATGATAGCCATTCAAGTTCAAGTTTTAATCTCACCAAGAGACGTGACTGGTCCTGATCGAGTGAGATCAACTTGTACGCCGCTCTCCTGTGTGGCCCGGGAGTGGAGGGCAGACAACTCTGATAAAATCTGCCATAGCAACCCTGCACATGTATGGGGATATTATAGATTAACCTAACACATATTGACTGATCACTGGGAGTACAATCATTTTAATATTAGAGGCCAAATTAATTTTCTCAATTTGATTACATCTGCCCTAGAAATATATGGGGATATCATATTCTACTACTATGCATATCAATGGTTTGGTGTTGAATAAAATTGAAATTGAAGAAAACATTTCTCGATGTAATCACATCCATTAAAATTTATAAGGATTCCAAAGCTTAGGCCCAGGCCTTTCAGTTAAGTGTGAGAGAAAGAGAGAAAGAGAAAGAGAGAGAGAGTATGCATGAGTGCATGAGAGAAGAAAAAAGAAAGAAAAAAAGAGAGAGAGAGAGAGAGAGAGTATGCATGAGTGCATGAGAGAAGAAAAAAGAAAAAAAGAGAGAGAGAGAGAGAGAGAGAGAGAGAGAGAGAGAGAGAGAGAGAGAGAGAGAGAGAAAGAGAATGAGAGAAGAAACAAGTCGCGTAAGGCGAAAATACAATATTTAGTCAAGTAGCTGTCGAACTCACAGAATGAAACTGAACGCAATGCAACGCAGCAAGACCGTATACTCGTGGTCCACCGCTCACAGCATTGGCAGTGAAATTGACAAGAAGAGCGGGGTAGTGGTTACGCTATGCTGCATAGCACGCTTTTCTGTACCTCTGTTCGTTTTAACTTTCTGAGCGTGTTTTTAATCCAAACATATCATATCTATATATTTTTGGAATCAGGAACCGACAAGGAATAAGATGAAAGTGTTTTTAAATTGATTTCGAAAAAAAAAATTGATAATAATTTTTATATATTTAATTTTCAGAGCTTGTTTTTAATCCGAATATAACATATTTATATGTTTTTGGAATCAGCAAATGATGGAAAATAAGATAAACGTAAATTTGGATCGTTTTATAAATTTTTATTTTTTTTTACAATTTTCAGATTTTTAATGACCAAAGTCATTAATTAATTTTTAAGCCACCAAGCTGAAATGCAATACCGAACCCCGGGCTTCGTCGAAGAGTACTTGACCAAAATTTCAACCAATTTGGTTGAAAAATGAGGGCGTGACAGTGCCGCCTCAACTTTCACGAAAAGCCGGATATGACGTCATCAAAGACATTTATCAAAAAAATGAAAAAAACGTTCGGGGATTTCATACCCAGGAACTCTCATGTCAAATTTCATAAAGATCGGTCCAGTAGTTTAGTCTGAATCGCTCTACACACACACACAGACACACAGACACACACACAGACACACGCACATACACCACGACCCTCGTTTCGATTCCGCCTCGATGTTAAAATATTTAGTCAAAACTTGACTAAATATAAAAAGAAAGGGAGAAAGCAAACAAGGAAAGAGACAGAATGTGTGCGTATGTGTGTGTGTGCCTGTCTTTGTGTGGGATGGAATATTTTGAAAAAGGCTTCCGTTTTTAGTTGGTAAGTGTTCCTGTGTTTATCTTCAAGGTTGTTTCATTGGACAAAGCCTACCTTTATCAGCATCCACCTCTGCTTTCATCCACTGAAACAAGTCATGATATTTTAATTTGTTTAATTTCAAGTCAAATCTACACATCTGTGTTACAGAGTAAGTTTGTAATGACTGTATACAGTGAAAATGACTTTTATCTCGTTTAGCTGTTCTCCATAGTAACGTGTTTGTAACTAACATTCAAAATATCTTGAGCATAAAAAGATTAGCAACATTTTAAAAAGTTATTGAAAACTGGATGCACAGCTTTCCTTCTTCTTCCAGCACTACAACCAGTCCCCTTTTTTGGAAAACAAGGCGCTCTGTGTTAATTTTCTTCTCTTTTTTTTGATCTTCAAGATACTTGACTCGCTATGTCAATGTTGTAAATGTCTAGTGGTCTCACCAGCTGTTTGTAGAGACGAGACTGAGGGCTGATGTGTAACAGCCTCATCAAGTCTTCTGGTTTGAACATCTGAAAGGAAGCATTTGAGTACATAAACTGTGAGTGTTTGAAACAGCCTGTCATTCTAAAAAAAAGTCACACATTTACCATGAAAAGATGTGGTACAACATCTTCCGAGAAACATGTTATTAGCTACTATTATTGCTACATACGTAGATATGCCGTCCATCCTCTCTGCCCAGTTGGCAATCTTGTACAGCTTGTATCCCAATCAAACCCAACAACTTTCACTTTGCAAAAGGCCAAACAAAAATATTTGTCATCATTTTCACGAGTTTTCATTCACAAACACCTGGGAAATAAATCTCATGTTCCCCATGCAATAACTCGAGGTGGTGAATGGGTTTGAGCTTTCAGGTGAAACGTGGATTGTCAAAGTAAAAGCCAATCAGGCTGATTGTTTGATGTGTGGAACCATCGCGGCTTTGGATTTGTGTTTCCGAGGACAACGATTGTAAGCATTCACTCTCAAAGATCCAATCAATGTTGATAATTACCGCGGCGACTCATGGTCAATTTGCAACTTATCTCTGTAATCGCAAAATCCACAACGAAAAGTCATAAACACTTAAAAGAAAAGAAATATGCTCAACACTTACTGAACTCACAGGTATGATCGCAGCTCTGTACATTTTCAGACTGGAAGAAAAGCGTCAACAAGCTACGTTTGACGTCACATACAAGTTTGACGTGTTATCTCGTGCTACTGTGACGATGCTTTGTGGCCCGGAGTTGGATTCTAAAAATTCGTCTCCCTGTGGGTTATTGTGCATTTTGTTGCACAACCAAAATGATGACAAAAACGATGTTTGGTGGCTTGTTGTCAGACCAGCATTTTGTTGTTGGTCCTCGGGGAGTATATCGCCTTTTGTCTCATATTTATCAACCGCGGCCTTCGGCCTTGGTCGATAAAGATGAAACAAAAGACGATATGGTCCCCTTTGACCAACAAAAAAGCTGGTCTGTCAACAAGCCACCAAACATCTTATAATGTTGGTTTAGGGTAAAGTGACCAAAAAAGATAGGGTCAGTAGGTCGGCTTTTTTAAATGTACAATTTTTTTTAGTTGATTTTAAAGGAGGTTACTTCTCTTAGGTATGGTTCGCAAAATGAGCCAAAAGTGGGTTTTTTGGGGTTTTTTTAGAAATGAAAAAAAGTTTTAGGGTCGGCAGGAAAAAATAGGGTTGGTCGGGTTACCCTAAACCAACATATATCTTTATTTGGCCAAACAGAAAAAAACTGTCACAGTAGTTCCCAAATAAGAGATTTCCTTGAATCGTCCTTCCAATAAACTGAATAATGTGTATGAAAAAATAAATTAAAAAAGCACAACACATCTTGAAATATCAAGCAGCTGATGTCAGCAAACTACAGGTTCAGCTTACAAAACCTGTTCACTCACTGGACCACTCCCACTCACTTTATCCTGAGCTAGACCGCTCTCTGGTAGGAAGACACCCAGTGTGTACTCATATTTGGCCCTCTTCAGATGGTCAGCAACAAGACTGTTTGCTGCCCGCAAAAGCAGAGGATCACTCTCTGACGGCTCCAAGTCACGAATGGTCAAGGGTCCTTGAACCGACTGCTGAAGCTCAGTTATGAGGTTGGTACGAAGTTGTGACTGGAAAAAGAACAGTCAGAAATTATACATCATTTTGGTGCATAATTATGTGATGTCAGGGAGTAGACAATTCAGGTATATGTTCTGGGCCATAAAATTAAACGAACATGCAGGACTCTTTCAAGACGTTAAATGGTAATTTAATTTGACTTGATCAGTGATTTGAGGCCTGTAAGGCCACTAAGGGCGAGTACACCATTCCAATACTACATGTAATATTAATAGTGATGCACACAAAGAAACATCAACAGGTGTGTATAGTTAATAGGTTATTTCACAGTCACACAGATGCTTATCTTCTGTAGCCACTCCCCGTAAGAATAAGAACATTCTTATTAATAACATTCTTAAACTAGTAGTTGCATTTTTCATTAGGCCAACAAAAAAAATTGGTGTGGTTACGGTAACATAGCCAAAAAAAATAGGGTAGGAAGGTATAATTACATTTTTTTTTTTTAATGTGTACAAATTAAACCTCCTTGACATGGAAATAAGTGTGCGACTCAAGCGCTTTCGCTTTTATTGCGTTTTCTGCACTCGGTTTTTTTTTTGGTTTTTTGACAAATGTATTAAAAAGTTATAGGGTCGGGCCCTAAAAATAGGGTAGGTCAGGTTACCGTAACCACACCTATTTTTTTTTTAGGCCTTACGTGAATACATGTGTTACTAGTAATACACAAATTCCTCAGTTTTGAATACAGGTATATATACACACACGTAAATTTACAAAATCATAATTGCCATTGCGAGTGTGTGTGTGCGTGTTTTGTTGTGTGTGTACAAACAAATGAGATAATTCAACTGAATTATAGATGAACACCACATTCAGGACATGTAATTTAAGATCACAACTTTTTGTCATTGACAAATTGATATGTATATCTAAAATGATTATTGATAGTCGGTCAGATGACCGACACACATTTTTAAATGCTGCTCAAGAGTGGAAATCAAACTGATCTACTTCCATAGATTTAAATGTTAGAAGTATAGAACTTGAACTGATCAGTGATGTTGTCCTTTAAAGGCTTTATGCACTCAGGCCTACTGTCTCAAAACACTGTGTTTCCATTAAGGTACGCACGCACTTTTTATGTTGTTTCTTTCAGTTCTTTGCATCAATGCTATTACTATTAGTAATTACTTGAAGTTGAAAGTGAAACTTTCAAACTGACAAGTCTCGACATGCAAGAACAGTGGACCAATCAATTAACAAACATTTGGCATTAAAATCATCAAACAAGTGGTTCGTTAACATGTAACTGTAATAGTTTCCACACAAAAAAACACGAAAGATGAAGGGAAAATACAACGGGTTGCCTGCAAACTTACTTTGATAGAATTTACCAGCCCGCGGTTTCGCAAACTGTGGTAGAGTCGATTTCTGAGCTCTTCAGCACTCAAATATTCAGGTGCTTTGTCTGCCATCTTTGACTTATTTTACAGCTCTCGATTCTTGTGTATCTTTTACAGACTTTTTAAAGAGTAAGTGCTTCTTGAAGGAACTAAAAACTGGAATAATTCGCTATTTTCTCTTTCATCGTCGCTTCGGTGGTAACAGCCGCCATGTTAAAACGTTCCAGTTTCGCAGTCAATGACAGTGCACCAAAAATTACAAATTAAAAAATAAAAAAGATTCCGTACAATCAATTAAGGGAGCAAATGTATAGAGAGAAAACGTCAGTAAGCTCCATTAACATTTTAATTACAGCATAGACATTTAAAAAAAATCAGTTTCTTTTTCTGGACTGGATTATGGATTCACTTGAGCACTTGATATCGAAAGCAAGGAGGTGCAAGTCGTATTATTGGTTATGTACACTGAGTTGTATACACGCCTTATAACTCAGTGGTCTTGTAGTTGCGTTGATCCAAAATCACTGCCCACTAAAGGGTTCTGAAATTTCAGAGAGCAAAACTGGCAGAGAGTTTTGAACGACTAGAAACTGACAAGCGACCACCTTCGGGACACCCCCTAGGTAGCTATGCCGCTTTGCGATGGTTGATTAGCTTCTTTATTACAATGTTAGTTTGCCTCTTTGTTGGGTTGTGTCTTAGTGTGGGTTGTTTCTTAGTGTATGTTGTTTCTTTGTTAGGTTGTTTCTTTGTTTGGATGTTTTTATTCTTTGTTTGGATGTTTTTATTCTTTGTTTGGATGTTTTTATGTTTTGTTTGGTAGTTTAAAATCTGTGCTTTTTTGTTTTCGCTGCTGCTTTGTTTCAATGGTTGCTTCTTTGGTTGTTTCTTTTTGTGTGTGGTTGTTGTCGTCAATTGTTTTGTGTTCGTTGTCATAGTGCATATGTGATTTTTCCACAAAGTTTTGTTGATTTTTCTCTCTCATAACTTCGTCATCGGGGTGTCATCACACTGACAAACAGACACGAACAAGAGTACGAACTTTCTTTCAGACAATAAGGCATTTGGAAGGTGATTTTCTTTTTGCTTCTTGTCAGGTGTGTATTACTCGACTCCAGTGTCCCAGATTTTGTTTCTTCAACAGTTAGCCATAAACTTACTTCCCTTGAACATCATCTTTGAACATCATAGCAGAATGAAGTGAAGTGAACAATAGATATTCACCCCGATTTTGTTTTGGTCACCTGTCACCTATTCAGTTTTTCTTCGTCTTCTTCTTTCCCAAGTAACTATCCTGTTTAAACAACAAATTAAAGAACTTAAAAAAAACCACCTAGCTGTCACACATAGTCTAGGCGCAGGGCCGGATCTGGGGGGGGGGGGGGGGTTCCGGAATCCCCCCCCCCCCCCCCCCCCCCCCCCCCCCCGGCCATCCGATGTACCTCTCAGAGAGAAAAAAAATATGTGGACTTTTTAAGCTCTTCCCCCAACTCCCTTAGTTTATTTGGTCTTCTAAAACTATTTCAAATTATGAAAATGTGTAATTTTGATTCCCAGTTGCAAGGAAAGACCAAAAAATGACCTCACAAATGCAAATGTTCTCAGTATCTGGGAGGCTTTGCCCCCCAGACCCCCCAGCGGGGCGTTGCCCCTGCACCCGACCGGGGCCTCCGCGGCCACTGGACCCCTACCTTCAGTTGGAACACAGGGTACATGTTGTTACAAGGAAAACGGTTAGCAGTGTCTCTGAACAAAATAATCGCACGAAACACACTCGTTACATAGAATGAACTAGTACACTTTCTTGTTTTGTTTTAATTTTTGTATTTTCAAATAAAAGTGGAAGTAATGTAAAGGTCAACCAATGTTGTGGCGCACCAGCACATAAAACACATAGATACTCGTGGTCAACCAATGCTGGAATTCTGTTCATTTTGTTTGATTATAGTGACACATGCCCCATCTCCTTAAAACCAGCCAACTCCTATTGTAGAAACACATACGCTTTTGTGGAAGTGTCAACATATAGTTTTTGAAGAATAAAACCGTTGTGAAATCGATTTGGTTACGTAGAGTTTTGCTTTGTTGCTGTTATTTTTTGTCAAACGTACGAATTTAACAGAAACTTATGGCGGTTCTTGATTTTTTTTTCTCCGTGTGTGTGTGTGTGTGTGTGTGTGTGTGTGTGTGTGTGCGTGTGTGTGTGCGTGTGGAGTGTGAGCCGTGATTGCGTGCGTGCTTGGTGCAGAGTGCGAGTGTGTGTGTGTGTGTGAGGTATGTGTCACTCAACACTTATTCCGCTTAACATTTAAGCCAATCACAGTTTTCGAGCGACTTGTCTGTTTGGGGTAGATCAAGGAAACACTGACAAAAATATTGAATAAACACATACATTCTTTTATACATCAACATTCTTGACTGTCACGCGTTTTGTGCTTTCAGGGGTCTTAAACTGAAAGTTAACGGAATAGAACTGACGATACCGTTCTTGCTTGTAATTTTATTTGCGCGCGCGCGCGTGTGTGTGTGTGTGCGTGTGTGTGTGTGTGTGTGTGTGTGTGCGTGTGTGTGTGTGTGTGTGTTCGTGCCGCGTGCGTGCGCGTGCGTGCGTGCTTGCGTGTTTGTTTCAGAGTGCAGTTTCATGCCGAAATACAATCAAATGCAAAATGCGGGTTACATTTACATTCGGACTGTGCAGCAGTCACCGTCTCATCAAAGTAGTGTTTTTACTGGTAGGCAATGATGGTATCAGAGACTAGAGTAGCCTACTCATACCACAGAAAGACAAGTCGTTTTTTTCGGATGTCACATGCCGATGTAATGTGACATACAGGGACGGATTTGATTAGTAAGCCTATCTTCACAAAACAAAACAAAGCAAGTCGCGTCAAGCGATATCAAAACATTTAGTCAGTCTATCGACCTGAAACTAAAAGATCGACACTAAAAACCTAGGTCCACTGATTCATCATGCACTGACACTACTTTGGTTCGGCTAGCCCAAACCCGTACACCGTAACGCCGGGATTGAGCTGGTCTCCGCGAAGCATGCAAACATAGGACCGATTGTCTTTAATTTTGAGCACATTTTGAGAGTAAACATGACCTCCATATTATATTTTGGGATGTAAGAAATGACAAAGAATGCAATGCAAACAATTCTAAATCTGTTATTACAATTTCAGTTTTAATTAGATTTTTGAGATTGATAATGAACAAACTAATTAATCACATTTGAAGCTTCCAAGCTGAAATACAATCCTACAATCCGGACTGAGTCAAAAATTGTATCCCCAATATTCAATTAACTTGATTGAGTAATGAAGTCATCACAGTGCCGCCTGAATATTTTTGTTTGGTGAAAGCCGAAGTATAACGTCTTCACTGATACGTCTTCAGAGATGTCAAAAAGACATTTATCGAAAAAAAAGATTCCTATGGAAGAATTCACATGTAAAGTTTCATGAAGAAATGCACAGTACTTTCCTACCTTCCTACAAACAAACGCGCGCATGCTCACGCACATATATAATTGTGTATATACCATCGCCCTCGTCTCGATTCCTTGTCTACCAGAATACATTTAGTCAAATATTGACTAAAATGTGAAAATAAAGAAAGGGTGACAGAAAGAAAGAAACCAAACCAAACCAAACCAAACAAAACAAAACAAAACACCCAACCAGGAGTCAGAGAATGAGATTTTTTTCCCAAGAGCCGAATGCTAAAAGGACAGCCGGGTCAGAGGAGACTATATGAATGTGCGATAAATAACACCTCGGATAAACTATGATTTACTTGATCTTGGTCAGTGCTTGTCAAATGTATCTAAATATCTCCGACACAAAACACAGCGAACAAACATGTGGACTTCATACTGTTCAACCGCAACCAAGTCTCAACTGGAACACGAAGCTTTGTTCATTTACGTAACTTTAAATACTTGAACCCCCATGAAGGAATGCTGTCACTGATGTTTACCTGCAACTGTGAAATGCACCGCAGAATGCACACACAGTGCACAAAAGGCATTACACTGAGGTACAAAAGGCGAAGACAAAGTAGGAAAAGGATTAAGCTCAGTTCAAAGTCAACCTGCTTCCTGGTTTTAATCCTTCTTTGAAGAGAGAGAGAGAGAGAGAGTGAGAGACACACACACACACACACACACCACACACACACACACACACACACACACACACACACACACACACACACACACACACATACACAGGGTAAAGATATATTAAAGCAAAACATGCTTTTCTACAATATACAACAGGTCGCGTAAGGCGAAAATACAACATTTAGTCAAGTAGCTGTCGAACTCACAGAATGAAACTGAACGCAATGCAACGCAGCAAGACCGTATACTCGTAGCATCGTCAGTCCACCGCTCATGGCAAAGGCAGTGAAATTGACAAGAAGAGCGGGGTATTCGTTGCGCTGAGAAGGATAGCACGCTTTTCTGTACCTCTCTTCGTTTTAACTTTCTGAGCGTGTTTTCAATCCAAACATATCATATCGATATGTTTTTGGAATCAGGAACCGACAAGGAATAAGATGAAAGTGTTTTTAAATTGATTTCGAAAATTTAATTTTGATCATAATTTTTATATTTTTAATTTTCAGAGCTTGTTTTTAATCCAAATATAACATATTTATATGTTTTTGGAATCAGAAAATGATGGAGAATAAGATGAACGTAAATTTGGATCGTTTTATAAAACAAATAATTTTTTTACAATTTTCAGATTTTTAATGACCAAAGTCATTAATTAATTTTTAAGCCACCAAGCTGAAATGCAATACCGAAGTCCGGGCTTCGTCGGAGATTACTTGACCAAAATTTCAACCAATTTGGTTGAACTTGAAATGAGAGCGTGACAGTGCCGCCTCAACTTTCACGAAAAGCCGGATATGACGTCATCAAAGACATTTATCAAAAAAATGAAAAAAAACATCTGAGGATATCATACCCAGGAACTCTCATGTCAAATTTCATAAAGATCGGTCCAGTAGTTTAGTCTGAATCGCTCTACACACACACACACATACACCACGACCCTCGTCTCGATTCCCCCCTCTATGTTAAAACATTTAGTCAAAACTTGACTAAATGTAAAAATGAACATGTTTTTGGAGAGAGAGGGGGGGAGAGAGAGAGAGAGGGTGAGAGCGATAGACGGAGGCTTAGAGAGAGAGAGAGAGAGAGAGTGGGGATTTGGAAAGAGAGAGAGAGAGAGAGAGAGAGAGAGAGAGAGAGAGAGAACACACCCACAAAACACGGAAGCCCAGTCACACACACACACCTTTATGCACACCACTAACCCCGCGCCCAACAGTCCTCCTCTTGTACCCCCCTCCCTGGCCCCTCCTCCCCTAGAAAACAAAAATCGTTGTTTATTCTTTTATAATCCCCCGAAACGACTATTACGGTGTGTGTCGCAGCCTCGAACGAGGACATCTTTCGTGCAGCGATGTAGCAAAAATGGCCGCTGACACAAAGACGCTGAAAGCAGGGGACAGCACGTCCAACGCGCCGGGAGGTTGTGTACAGCACGCGCTCGGCTCCACTCCTCTCTCGTTCCCCAGGTTGAGGCGTTGCCAAACATTGCTGACCACGAGGTCAACTCTTGCGATGGACTTTCGCCGTGAGCTAAGCCGTTTCATGATCTCCGCGGGGCTCCCGGAAAAGGCCGGGACAAAATACGTAAGCGTTTCAACTATGACAAGCGTTGATCAATTGAGTCGAGGACTCGACAAGTCTCTGCTGAACGATTCAACAGGTTCTTGTGCTCGTGTTACTGTGTTGGTGTTGAAGGTTGTACTATTATTGGCAAGATTTCCTTTTAGTGTTTTGTGACAAATCCCTCGACCATCAGCCTGACCGAATGAATGACTTTGTCGGCTAGACAATGAATTAAAGGAGGACGAGATTTTAATTTTGATGACGTTTGGGTTGTTTGTGTTTCCTTGTGGACGTTGGATTGTGTCCTCAGTGAAGCTTATGGTCAGCAAATCCAGTGATTCGGGGGTATTTTTCTAATTCGACTTGTGTGTCAGGCTTCAGTGTCTTCGTTGTGTTCCGTGAAGGATATTCTAGCTACCTCAGAAACAAAACCATGAAGCTTGTTATACTAATCGTTGGTAAGTGGATTTTATTCTACGTTTTTCTTTTTTTTTCTTTCTCTTTTCTGTACTTTTGCAAGCGATAATACTCTAAGACTGCAGTTGTAGATATAAAATGTACACACTTGGACATAAAGAAGAAAAAAAGAGAAAAGGTAAAGAAGAAGATGCGGCACTATGCTCCACAGGGAGTCTACAGGAATAAGTCAAAGTAAGTCAAAAGAAGAAGAACCCTACAGAAGACAGGAAGAATTAGTTCTTGAGAGTTACATATTTTGCAAGGTTCCCGGCTCGTAGTAAGCTTTGCTCAGTTTTGTTCTTTGAGGGGAAAATCTGAACAACTATCAAAACTCTGGCCGGTGTAACACGAGAAAATTACTCCCACGAGATTTTTACTCCGGAGTAAACATTTCGTACGAAAAAGTTACTCCCTTTACGAAAAAAAGCACTCCCCCATTGCACGAGAAAATTACTCCCCAAGACAGGTGAGTTCCGAGTAAACATTTCGTACACAAATGTTACTCCCCTCACGAATAAAAAACGAATAAATTACTTCACCCCAACACGAGCAATTTAACCTCCCATGCCAGGTGTACGAAATTTGTACTCCCTTGTCCCCTGTTAGTCTTGGTGGTGGAAGGGGTGGAAGGAGGGTAGCGCGACATTCGTGTGCGCGAGATCACTTATTGGCATAATCCCTTCGCCCGCATCCCATTTTTGCGTACGATATTTTTACTGGAAGTAAAATAAAATGGGGAGTAAAAATTTCGTGGAGGGAGTAATTTTTTCGTGCCTTGGGGAGTTCTTTTCTCGTACGAAAAGTGTACTCGGAGTTAGAATTTCGTACGAAATATTTACTCCAGAGTAAATTTTTCGTGGAGTAAAAATTTCGTGTTACACCGGACAACGGATGCCCTACTTCATACAAGACCAAAAAAGACGCCATAGCTTGTTAACATCAAAGAATCCAAGTTTTGACCGTTCCCGCTGAGACAACCGGTAGACTTGAAGATCTACTTGGAGAGTGTCAGTGACTGTTAAATGCGTTTTGTCACAGAAGCTTATCGCCAAATTCTCCCCCTTTCAGAACGTATTTTTAAATTAAAAAAAGTTTTAAAAAAAGTATCTGAATTCCGTTTGATGTTCTAGTGGCAGTCAACTCTGTTCAGTGATTCAAGACGAACAAACGACACACTCTGCTCTGTCAGTAGATTAAAGGCAAATAAAGGACAAACTATGTTCATTAAATTCAAGATGAATAAATGCAAGACTGTGTTCAGTAGATTCCAGACGAATAAAGGACAAATGTTTTTCAGCAGATTCAAGACAAATAAGGACAAACTCTGTTCAGTAGGCCCCAGATCAGGTATGAACACACTCTTTCAGTCAGTTCAAGATGAGTAAAAGACAAACTCTGTTCAGTAGATTCCACACGAGTAAAGGACAAATTGTGTTCATTTTGCTCAATACGAATATAGGTCAGACTGTGTTCAGTAGATTCAAGACGAATAAAAGATAAACTCTGTTCAGTAGATCCCAGACGAATAAAGGACGAACTTTGTTCGGTAGATACTAGACAAATAAAGGGAAACTATTATTCAGTAGATTCAAGATAAATAAGGACACACTCTGGTCAGTAGATCCCAGACCAGCTATGGACACACTCTTTCGGTCAGTTCAAGATGAGTAACAGACAAACTCTCAATAGATTCCACACGAGTAAAGGACAAGACGAACAAAAGGAAGACTTTGTTCAGTCAGCAGATCAAGGCAAATAAAGGACGAACAGTGT